>NC_056739.1:1809806747-1810001747 GCF_019279795.1 Protopterus annectens | reverse complement strand
TGGAAACAGACTGCCTGCCTTGCTTGGATTACTTTTGAATACTTAGTAATGCTGTACAATTATATATTTCATATTATTATTTTTTGTTTTGTTTTGACTTAAGATGAGTTTAAGTTCGCTACTTCTACTACTATTGTCTGATCTGATTAATATACAGTGATTAACTAGAAATATCATCATCTTCTTTCGGCTGTTCCCATTAGGGGTCGCCACAGCGGATCACCTGTTTCCATTTCTTCCTGTCCCCTGCATCTTGCTCTATCACACCAACCACCTGCATGTCCTCTCTCACCACATCCATAAACCTTCTCTTAGGCCTTCCTCTTTTTCTGTTACCTAGTAGCTTCATCCTTAGCATCTTTTTTCCAATATATTCAGCATCCCTCCTCAGCACATGTCCAAACTAACGTAATCTTGCCTCTCTGGCTTTGTCTACAAACCTTCCAACATGAGCTGACCCTCTAATATACTTATTCCTAATCCTGTCCACCTTCGTTACACCCAGTGCAAATCTTAACATCTTTAACTCTGCTACATCTAGCTCAAACTCCTGCCTTTTTGTCAATGACACTGTCTCCAACCCATATTTATTTATTTATTTATTTATTTTACATTTGTTAACCGGGCTAGTCCAGCTGGATACATGTCCATTTTCAGTGGAGGCCTGAGGAGAAAAGCTCCGTTACACTACTAAAATAATACTTTCAAAAATACTTTACAAATAATTTTAAAAAAGAAGAAATCAAGTCAGATACAACAATATAATAGAGTAAACATTCAATTTCAGTCTGCTACATTAGGTATGGGATTTAAAATACTTTGCTAGCTTGGGCAGAAGATAAGGCAAATATTTACATTCACAATTGAACTGCAAGAATAGTTGAAGCATAACTTATTGTTATGAAGAATAGTTGAAGTATAACTTATTGTTATGAAGGGAAATGGCATTTAGCTTGGAGAGGAGATTTTTAAATTGCAAGAGAAGGAAGTAAGAAGATGGGTGTGGAGAAAGCAGATAATATGCGAAAAAAAGAAAGGAAAAGGTTAGTCAGGGTTATGGCAAGAGCATAGCCAGTGGTTGGAAAGGAAGAGTTTTAGGTTGGTTTTGAATAGTGAGAGAGATGTAAGGCAAGTAAGGTCATTTGGTAGATGGTTCCATATTTTACCCACTGAGTTGGAGAATAAGGAATTACCTGCTAAGTTATTAGATAATGAAGTGTGGATCAGAATTTTGTTGGATGAGCGTAAATTCCTCAGATTGTTATATGGCATAATGAGGGTGGAGAGCATTGGAGTCTTGTCAGGGTGGTAAAGGGCTTTGTGGGCAATAGTGAGTTGGTTGAATGATATTAGCTGAGGTAGCTCTAGCCAGCCTAGTTTTTTTAGGTTTTGACAGTGATGAGTCCTATATGGAGAGTTTGTGGCAAATCTGGCAATACTGTTATAGGCTGTAGATAGTTTGTTAAGATTGTACTTAGAGAGCTTAGTATAGATGGGGAGGAATATAATAGGGTAGAGATTAAGTGGGTTCTCGCTATAGTAGTTCTGGCTTCAGGAGTTAGGAAAGATTTGATTCTGTACAGAGAGCCTAGTTTTCTATTGGTTGATTTAATTGTAGTGTTTATGTGGTTGTCAAATTTTAGTTGATTGTCGATTGTAATACCTAGGAGTTTGGTTGTATGGTCAGGAGAGATAAGGGTACCGTTATTGGATGTAAGTCTGAAGCTAAAGGAGGGAGACATATGAGTAGGTGTAAAAGTAGGAGTTTGGTTTTCTTAGGGTTGAGAAGGAGACAATGGTTAGAGAACCAATGCTCAATGGTTGTGAAGGTTTTTTGTGTGAGTGAGTTAAGTTCAGATTGTGTTGGGGCAGAACAAATGACGGTGGTGTCATCTGCATATTGAATGCAAGTTGACAGAGGAGTGGCTAGATGAAGGTCATTAATAAATATGGAAAACAGTAGAGGACCTAGGATAGACCCCTGGGGAACCCCTATAGAGGTGGGGAGGAGGTCTGAGAGATGGTTATGCCAGAGAACAGCCTGTTTTCGGTTGTCCAGGTAGGATGTGAACCAGTCTATTGCAGGATTATCAAGAGAGAGAGCTTTTAAGCGATGGAGGAGCAGATGATGTTTGACCATGTCAAATGCTTTGGACAGGTCAACAAAGAATGCTGAAGAAAGAAGATTTTTGTTACGGTTAGTGTTGATTGAGTCGATGAAGGATAGTAAGGCTGTGGTGGTACTATGGAAAGGCCGAAAACCATGCTGACAGTTAGCTAGGAGATTATGGTCTAATAAGTGATTTAGTACCTGCTTATGGATACATTTCTCCATTATTTTTGCAAGAGGAGATAGCAATGCTATGGGGCGGAAGTTGGAATATTCCAAAGAGTCACCTCCTTTAAAGAGAGGGATAATATGTGAAATTTTCCAGATAGAGGGAACTACACCTTCTTGTAAGGTCCTATTAATAAGTATGGAGATGGGGTAGGCAATGGCTTTTGCACTTAGTTGAAGGTATTCAGCAGGTAGTTTGTCAACTGATGGTGTGGACGGTTTTAATTTCTGTAGTAAGGATAAGATATAAGAGGTAGGTATTGATTTGAGGTGAAAAGTGGGTGGGGTTGGGGTGGAGGATGGTAGTTTGGAGATATCAGGGCTTTGTTGGTTTGCTAGCTTAAGTATAGCCGAGGTAAAGAAGGTGTTAAAGGCATTGGCAGTTTGTAATGGGCAGTCAGGGGTAGAGCCTAGTGGATTTGGTGTAGTGTCTTTGCCAGGGGAGGTTAGCATATTAATAGCAGTCCAGAATTTTTGAGGTTGATGACGGGATGATTGTTGAAGTTTAGTATAAAAATTCTTTTTGTCTTGTAGGATAGCTTTTTTTGTGATGTTTCTTTGATAACATAGCTGGTCTCACTACCCTCTTGTAGACCTTCCCTTTAACTCTTACAGGTACCCGTCTGTCACAAATCACTCCTGACACTCTTCTCCACTCACTCCATTCTGTTTGTACTCTCTTCTTCACCTCTCTTCCACACTCACCGTTACTCTGAACTATTGACCCCAAGTATTTAAACTCATCCACCTTCGCCACCTATACTCCTTGCATCCTCACCATTCTTCTATCCTCCCTCTCATTCACACACATATATTCTGTCTTAGTCCTGCAGACTTTCATTCCTTTTCTCTCTAGAGCATATCTCCATCTCTCCACGGTCTCCTCCACCTGTTCCCTACTCTCATTACAGATCACAATGTCATCTGCAAACATCATAGTCCATGGGGACTCCTGTCTGATCTCATCTGTCAACCTGTCCATCACCATTGCAAATAAGAAAGGGCTCAGAGCTGATCCTTGATGTAACCCCACCTCCACCTTAAACACATCCATCACTTCCACCGCAGACCTCACAGCTGTCATACTACCCTCGTGCATATCCTGTACCACTCTTACATACTTCTCTGACACTCCTGACTTTCTCATACAATATCACAACTCCTCTCTAGGCACTCTATCATATGCTTTCTCTAAGTCTACAAAAACACAATGCAACTCCTTCTGACATTCTCTGTACTTCTTCATCAACACTCTTAGAGCAAACATCGCATCTGTAGTGCTCTTTCCCAGCATGAAACCATACTGCTGTTCACTAATCATCACGTCCCTTCTTAACCTAGCTTCCACTACTCTTTCCCATAACTTCATGCTGTGACTGATCAGTTTAATCCCTCTGTAGTTACTACAGCTCTGCACATCACCCTTATTCTTAAAAATCGGTACCAAAACACTTTTTCTCCATTCCTCAGACATCCTCTCACTTTCTAAGATTTCATTAAACAATCTGGTTAGAAACTCCACTGCCATTTCACCTAAACACCTCCATGCTTCCACAGGTATGTCATCTGGGCCAACAGCCTTTCTATTCTTCATTGTCTTCATAGCTATCCTTACTTCCTCCTTGCTAATCCATTGTACTTCATGATTCACTATCCCTAATCCATTGTACTTCATGGTTCACTATCCCTACATCATCCAACCTTCTCTTCCTCTCATTCTCTTCATTCATCAACCCCTCAAAGTACTCTTTCCATCTCCTCAACACACTCTCCTCGCTTGTGAGTATGTTTCCCTCATTATCCTTTATCACCTTTACCTGCTGCACATCTTTCCTAGCCTAGTCCCTCTGTCTAGGCAATTGGTACAGGTCCTTTTCTCCCTTCTTAGTGTCCAACCTTTCATACAACTCTTCATATGCCTTATCCTTAGCCTTCGCCACCTCTCTCTTAGCCATGCACCTCATCTCCTTATACTCCTGTCTACTTTCTTCATCTCTCTGACAATCCCACTTCTTCTTTGAAATATATGGACTGAAAATCTTCCACACAGAGAAGTTTCTTACACTGTTTTGTTTTTACACATCCAGTGGAAGGAAGTTAAACTAATTACATATGGTAACTGTGAAACACATAATTTAGTCGATTTAGCTGTATGTAAGGTATGTTGAGCATACTATGTAGGAAAAACAAATCAGAAGTTTAAAGAGCGCATTTCCAACCAACTGTCTGAAATAAGGAGAGAAGTATTAACTAAGTCTTTGTATAAACATGTTAAAGAGAAAGGAGTAAACCATACCTTTACATTTCCTATTCTTAATGTAGTAAATATACACAATTTGTGGAGGGAATGTTAAAGACAAGATAGAGGTAGAGGAGTTGAATTGGATTTTGAGCCTTAGGGCTCACATTCTACCAGACTTAAATTTCAGTTTCTCTTTAAAACCTGTGCTAAAAGAGTTGCATAAACAAGTCTAATTCAAGTCTAATTGAATATGCTATCATGTGACCGAGATGCTATTTAAATGAGTTACTTGTGTTGTTTGTTTTTCTTTGCCTGAGGAAGCCTTATGAGGTGAAAGTTTTTACTAGCAGTTTTAAGTTTGAATAAAGCTTTTTTAATGAGCAGTTCATGGTTCCAGAAACTTTGTATTGGTTTTAGTTTTTTGAATTGAAGTATACTAGATTTGTTTACTTTACTGGTTCTTTTTTGAGTATAGTATGGATAGTAATCAGATGTTAGGAGGTAATAGACACTTTAAAGGGGCAAGCTGGAAAAAATTACAACATAATGTTGGCACAACTCAAGGCACTTAGGGTCCATAATAGATCATTAGAATTAGTCATTTATTTTCCACTGCAACGAGGTGAAAGCTAACAATGACCAGACTCTGATCCTGCCCTGGTACCTGGTACTGTGGGAATCTCACCCACTAAAACATGCCCTAACACTGGGACAATTCTAGCCTGGTAGAGATCATATCCTTACCTTGCTGCATAATAAATGACATTGGTTCTCCATACCACCATCAATCGAAATCAAACTCACCACTCATTGGTTTAACATCCTGTGACACAAGGGAAATACTGCCAATTCAGCTATCTGGAATTTTGTAAATAATTATATGTCATTTGTGTATACTGATATGATTTATACAGAACTGTTTGTTATGTACAGAGCTAAAATGTATAAAAACTATTGTAATTGTGTAACAATATATATTTTAACAACAGAAATTAGAACCTATAGAGTTAACCTGAAAAACTTCAAGAAAATAAGTTGAAGTTAAATTGTTTTATGATTGTGCTATAACAGTCTCGATTTCAGTGTAGCAGACACAATGTCTAGAGCTAGATGTTTTTATATTGTCTTAGAAGAGTAATAATTATTAGGTCTAAGATGCAGAAGCGCTTTATTGCTTTATGACTTTCAAGCAGCTACACAGCTCTGAGCAAACATCTGGGAGATATTTATTTTTCACGCAGAGATATTAAATTCAGTTAGTTTCTGACAAAAGGGGGTTTAGCCTGAGAACTGAAGTCAGGTGACAAAAAGGGATGTCACCCAAGCTAAATTCTCAAAAAAGCCAAACAGTTGCAGAACTGGATGCAGTATGAAACAAACCAAGCAACACTGATACTGAACAGACACTACATATTTTCGGGTTAAGCAACATGTGTTAGAACAAATATAATATACCTGGCTACCTGTAACAGATGTCAGGAATTTTATGTTGGAAAATCTACCAGAAAACTGAAAGAAAGAATAACTGAGCACCATTCAGAAATAAGGAGAAAGATTGATGCTAATTCCCTGGCCAAGCATATTAATATATATGGAAATGCACATACATTTTCTTTTAGGGTAATAGAGTTTATAAGGATATACAAGGAGGAGATTTAAATAATAAGCTTAAGATGAAGGAATACCAATGGATAATACGCCTTTGTGCGGATGTATGACTGGGATTAAATCAGACTGTTTCTTTAAAACCTGTACTAAGATATAAATAAATGTGTTTGAGATAGAGACCTGTGTTTTTGAAACTATTGTTTTTAACTAGGAATGATTGTTTAATTGAATAATTAATGGCTGTGTGATTTTTGATAGTATAAATATGGTTAGTATGTGGTAGAATTTTATACACTGATGAAGGGTTTGTTTGACCTGAAAGCTCTGTTTTATTAAACACTTGCTCAGTATCAGCGTTGCTTGGTCTGTCACCCAAGCTAACAAAGCAATAATATTTGATATTCATTTAAGAACTTTCTCAGAGAAAGACTGTACATTTTGCATTTTGTCTTCGACCTGGAAACATCCACTCATCATCATTATCATCATCTGCACTTGCCTTCCCCTGTAAGTTAGTTTTTTTGGAGCATAGTAACTCTTTTAGATATAGTTAGGAATATAGTAAAGATTAATTTAGATGTTTTCTGTATTTATTTGAGACTGTCCTGCACTGGTGTTTTAAATACTTTCAGTGATTTTTGAGCTCTGAAGGTACTGTGTTGATTGACTGAGTAGTGTAGTGTTCTTTTATTATTTATTATTAAATACACTTAAACCTATCATGGCTGATATTTGTGAGACATATTTAAGCTCTTAGAGTACACGCATATATATTTGGTGACACTGTACATGCCACTCCTAAATAGCCTTGCAAGTCTTGGAGAGATTACCATTTGGATAAGAGTATCATTGCACACTAGGATTGGACACCATTTGTAAGGGCCTTATAGAAGCTGATAAGTAGCAGCTGATAAGTAGGGGTTGGTGGCAGTGGACACTACCTTATAGTCTGGGCAAAATGGGGCATAGCTAGTAAGCCTGTGCCAGCCTTCCCCAGGTGTGTGTGTGTGTGTGTTTGTATATAAGCCAAATCTCAAAGTGTGTGTGTGTGTGTGTGTGTGTGTGTGTGTGTGTGTGTGTGTGTGTGTGTGTGTGTGTGTGTGTGTGTGTCAGTTACTTGGGCAGGAGGTCTTGGCTTGGCCCCTCGGCTGAGATTTTAATCCTAGAGTTGTGCTAGTGGGGAGTCGTATTGGGGATCTAGAGAAAGAGGGAGAAACCAGCCCCAGGCTGACTGTGATCTTTGTGTGCTCTTATGGGAAAGTGCACTTTACTGTGTGTACTTGTCATGCTCCCAGTGTGTACATCCCCTAGCTTTTGCCAGTGGTGAGGATTGAGGCTTCTTGATTAATGGGCCAGTGCCGGGGCATCACATATTAATTGGTGGACAGTGGTGGGATATCAACATCACAAATGATTTGGTTAACAGTCTTGAGATAGCCACATCACATATTAATTGGCTTGTAGTGATGTAGATATCGAATTCCTGTAGCCTGTGCACAGTGGCTGCTGAAGGTGTTTGTACTCTCAGTCAGCCACGCAGTGAACATTCAGTGCTCATATCACAATTGTTTTATTTTTTTTCTTGTTAGCTTAGTTTTTCAGGGAGAGCAGGAAAGCATATCAGCAGAGGAGTATGGCAGGCTGACATATAGCCAGTTGGCTGAGATGTGTTAGGCTTAAGGACTGGTGCATGCCAACTTGACTAAGGCAGAAATTATTGTAGCTTTGGGCACACCTGCATCACAGATCAGCAATCAGGAGGACAACCAGGCTAGCCCTGGAGATGTACAGCTCTCAGAAAATGGATAGCTTAATCTTCCCACAGATGACTTTAAAATCCATTTGGAGTTAAAGACTTGAGCTGGAGGCCAAGCATTTGGAAAGAGAAGCAGCAGAGAGATGGAGACATCTAGAGGCTGAGGAAAATGAAAAACTGTGATGTCTAGATGCGGAGGAGAAAGAGAGGCAGAGGCAACATGAAAATGAGATGCTGACTCTTCCCCAGAGTCATAGAGGTAATGGGAAAGGGAGTAACCAAACCCCAGAAGCAACAAAGCTCAGTAAATGTCTTCTACAATTTACAGAGGGGATAATTTTGATAATTTCATTCATATGTTCGAGAGAGTATGTAAAGAGTATAATGTTAACCAAGGGCTCCGTGTATGGTTCCTGATCCCATTACTCCATGTTAAAGCTGTAACTGATATTTCTAAATTGTTTACTTCTCCTTTCAGCTGCTCCCATTAGGAGTCACCAGGGCAGATCATTGATCCACAGAACAAGTGACAGTAGAGTTTTATGGTATCAAGTTACCAGCCCAGTGCCCAACCTTCCTCAGTAGGGCCAACTTAGTATGTCCAATCCATCTGCAGAATGCCTTGGGAATGTGGGAGGAACCCAGAGCCCCCAGAGGAAACCCATGCGAACACAGGGAGGACATGCAGACTCTGCGTGTAAGGCACCCCAGCCGAGAATTGAACTAGAAAACATCTTGCTGTGAGGTGCCAACTCTAATTGTTGCAACACTGTGCCATCCAACTATAAAGACTAGTCTGCTGGAGTTGTTTCACTGTTAAATGCTATTTGTCATCATTGTAACATTGTGTATACACCTTTAGTAATACACTTGATAAACTATACGTATGTAAAAGTAATGCATTACTTAGTAACCAGTAATAATAACATACTACTTTTTTTAGAAAAGTAATAGTAATATATTACTTTCACTGAAGTATAACTAGTAATAGTACCTTATTACTTTTATATTTTTATAAATAACTGTATATATATATATATATATATATATATATATATATATATATATATATATATATATATATATGATCCCCTTCAGATGATCAAACTTTTGAAAGCTTAACTTTCATATGGCTGAGACCATATGATTGAACTTTTACATATGTAACAATGTATCTGTTCTGAAACTGTCAATGTCTACTTGTTCTCTGAGGTGTTACACCTTGTTTGCACAGTGAGCAACAAGCAAACAAGAGTGGCAAAGCTCAACATGCATTATTCTTGTAAATATCCTATGTGATGTGTGCTTCATCATGTTTAGCAGGTGTGCTACATACATACTCGATTTGCAGGTGCAATTTACAATGTCCTTATCATAGAAGCACTTCCATTAACTTTAATTTATTTATCCATTTCATCATATTTGTGCTAAACTGCATGTCATGCATATATTAATATGAAAAATAAGAAATAAACAACATTGCAAAATATACTTTAACACACCTTACAAATTTTTCCACAATTCTGGATTTGAACTATCATACTAATGAATATACAAAGCACACAGGGTGTTTTATATATATTTTCCACACTAAATAACTTTGCAGCATGAATGCAAATAATTGTGCATAAAAGCACATCCCACTTCCTCCACAGTGGTAACAAGACATATATACTTGTGCACACTCAGTTGTTTGCACATGATGTTTACATATTTAGTGCAATGAGTGATCGCACAATCATTTATGAGTATTTTAGCACCAATGCAACTCTATCATCTGTATTATGTTCATTTTTTTTCTTATCTGTGCTGTACTTTCAGACATGCAGGGTATACGGCATTCTGTATCATTGTTATTAGCATGTATGCTAAATTTACATCACAGTAAAATACAATTTTCAGCAAAGGAAGTAGAGTTTTTTTATTAGTGAACTAAATGAGAAATGGGTGCTGTTCATTTCCATTTCAAAGCTTGCTACAGTTACTTTTTCACTTTGTAAGTGTATTCTGGGTGACACACCCACTGCAGGTAAGGTAGTCTGAATTGTTGTTGTGTCTTCCTTCTCCCTTTCACTAATCATCTACAGTTGCAATCTATTAGCAACTAACACTGAGGGAGCACCTACACTAAGTTTACATCTGCTACATGAAATCAAACAATTGGGATTCAGCAGTTCTAATGAGTTCACACTTCATTTGCATCTTCACCATGCTCAAAGGCCTGAATCTGTACTATAAAAAGGTAACTGTGTAGCTAGGGAACTTGAAGGTGAGGAGAGCTGTGTATGTGGAGAACACAGAAGATTGCTATTTATTTTGATTTACCTGCACAGAAGGCTTCTGATCTTGCTAAGGTATGATTGTATTTTTCAAGTACATGCTTGATTTATTAACATATTCATAGGCTCATAGGTGTGTACTAGGCTAAAGGCCCCAGGGCCTTTACAAGCCTAGCCATAGGATTACCCTGATATTGTGCCACCCAAACTTAGTTCTCAGTGCCTCTGTCGAGCAGAGCCACTGGAGTTATCCCCGGGGTGAATTTTCTATTTCCCATCCACTCATCAAGATTTCTCTTGAAGATGGTCAGTGAGGTGCTCTGCTTGATATGTATGGGAAATCTATTCCATAGCATGGGCAGTCTCTGGGTTATGAACCTGTCCCACCAGTACGTTCTGCTGATTGTGGTAATGAGGTTGAGGACTCTGGAGCATGTGGTACAGAGGGATTGGGATTTCTTTAGATGTAGCATTTCTAACAGAGCTGGGTCAAGCAAGGCTTTGCAAGTCAAGCAGAGAGTGTCTCTAATAGGTGATATGAGACAGCAAATAGTTGGAATTTTTAGAGTCTGTCCATATAGGACAAGTGTTTAAGGCCTAGGATCCTCTTTGTGAGGTACTTTTGCGTTGTTAGAAAGATAAACAATATATATCATCTGCCTGTTGTTTTGGCAGTGGGGGAGCCAAGTACCATTTGTGTGTTGCAACAACAAAAATTGTATTTCAATAGGTTTTGCTTGAATTTGTGTAGTCATCCTGTTCTTTCTATGGTAAACAATACATTACATCATTGATATTCCTTGTTTTGGAGCAAACATTGGTTTGTGTGTGAATGTGATATGGTGCAACCACATAACCTGAAATTTTAATAAGTGAACTGTGTGTCTGTAGTGGTTAATGTTGAAAATATAATATGTGCATGTATTTAAGAAGGAATTTCATTTCATGATATTTATGTTTTGTGTCCTTCTCTGTTTTTTACTTTTTACTTTACTATCATTGACATTATTCATGTTAAAAAAGTGAATAAAACAGGTTGGCATTCTCTACTAAACTCTAAAGAGAAAAAATGGATACTCAAGTTAGGTGGTTTATTTCCACCAGGTTTAAATGACAAGCTTTAGGTTTATCCAATCATGTCTCTTTGCAGTGTATTTAATTACAGCTTTGAATCTGCTTGTTTCACACTGAGGAAGGCTGTGTCTAGTTTACCAGCCGAGACCGGTCTGTGCACCATTCTTTGCTGTTTTTTGATATGGTATATTACCAATAAAAGATTTTCTATATTGGGTCATGTTCTGCTGGTTCCTTCTTTTTGTTTTCTTCTCTGTTTTATGTCACATAAGATTATGGCACCCAAGTCTACCAATACATGCAAGCCCCCTTTCACTGACTCAGAAAATGACATCATAGTCCAGCATTCAGGAGCCATAGCACCCTTCTGCTTGAGAGAGGATGTGGGGATATGTCTGCCAGAATGCAGATTTGGAACCAGATAGTCAATGGCATAAATGTCGTAGGGGAATACACCAGGACTTATGATCAGGTGCATCATTGGGCCACTGATATGATTTCATCAGCCCAGAGGAGAGCAGCTGCAGTTGCCAGTGAATAGCTGACTACTTGGATGGGGGGTAGGCTGCTACAGAACCACCACTGATACCAAATGAAAAGTTTCTGTCCACTGTCAGGGATCCAGATAGCTCAGTGGAAACTACACAACAGCATGTGATTGATGATGGTGCCGATGCTTGTGGGAGGAGAAGTATGTCCCAGGGGGAGCTTCCAGATAAGCTTACATATATATGTCAATTAAGCTTACATATGTCAATTTGTAAGATTTGCTTGTATAGTAAAATATTATAAGTAATAGTTTATGTGTTTTTTATTTATTTTGTATGAATCTGTTGATAAATTGATATAGTTAACAACGCATTTTTGTTCATTACACATGAGCTTTGGGTGGACGTGTCAACCAGGTTTCAGTTAAAGGTATTGTTATTTTACATATAGGCAAAAGTTGTATATTCACTGTCTCCCTGTGTTATTGCAATTCAGATGATTACATCCTTAATTTGCTTCATTTTCTGCAGGACCATCCTCCCTAGAAAGTGCAGATTCACCTGCACATAGTAAGGCAAACATTTTTATTTGATTATTGATGACCATTTGATAGAAATATGCATTTATCCATATGTGTGAGGTGGGTGTCATGAGTGTGTGCATTGTTGTACCATCTGTGATAATGGCACCAGTGTTACTTTGGTATCATAATATTAAATGCTAGAGTAGGTATTCATTTTGTTCCTGTGTTTGTTGGTTATTATCACACTGACCCTGTCAGTAGAAGTGTAGGACTCTTTACCACCTGTTGTCAGAGTATCAGCAGACTCTGATGATGATGGCAACCAAACACAGGCACAGTCAGGGGGTGCAGAAACTGAATCAGCCTTCTCCTGTATTTCCATCAGACACAGCCAGTAGGTCTATGCATACCTATTTCAGTGAGCTCTCAGACATTAGACAGATGGAGGGCGACACTTGCCCAGGGTAGTGTGGTTACTGTGGCTTCAGTGCAGGTTAACTCTGGCTGTAGACAAAGTGTGGATGAGACACTATGCAGGAGGGTTGTTAGGGGTGCTCAGAGGAGACCTGCTGTCCACCTGATCCTGGTGTGTCTTTATGTCCCACTCGATGTATGTTTAAAGTCATCATGGAGGCACAGGTACATTCCAATAGAGCCTCCAAGGACATGCTTAAGGTTATAGATGTGGCACAGACTGACATGCTTGATTGCTTCCACATTCTGTCCGATTCAGTGGATCAGACAAATGACATGATGGAATGGGCAGTGTCTGTGATGGAAGTGATGCTGGGAGAGGGATGGCATCCACGTGGACATAGCTCAGCATCATCATCTGATGTTAGCCAATGTGACTGTGCCTGATCATGCTCCCCATAGTGGTACTACTTCCACTGCTCCATCAGTGATTGAGGTGCCCATACCCAGATGTGGTAGGCCATGGAGTCATGGTCCTGGGCATACTCATGATGAAAGTTCATCCAATAGACATCAGTCATGTTTAGGTAGCAGCACATCTGACCATGGGCATGGACATGCCAGTACAACTCCTGCCAGAGCTAGTTCTTGCTGTCGGGGGTGACAACAATGAACTGTTACCTCTACCATGCACGGCTCACACCTGTCTGACATACCAGGATGTAGAGCTGCCTCAAAACTTGGCTGCGTTCTTAAAGACATTCACAAACACAGGTTTCACCTTGAGTGCCCATACAGACACACAAACACATAACAGTTACATGGATCAAATGTGAGCATTACAGCTCATTCAGTCTCAGTGACCATTTGATATTTTATCCAAATTTCTGCCAGCCTGTCTTTCTTACTCACATGCACTCAATACTTTTTGTGACAGCCTTGGACTCCTGTGCCCCCCCCCCCCAAACAACAACTGTGCCATATCCTTGATTTTCTTACTTTTGGATTCAGGGATACATAATTCTTTTGTCTGATGCTCAGGGTTCATAGCCGCCTGAGTGCTTAGTATATGTATGTGTTTGCAATCTCTTTAGGAAATTGTACTGCTTTCTTACAGGTTTTTGTAATGTGTGAAACTTTGATGCATGAGGCCTATTAGGTGATAGAGAATGCATCTATTGGCATAAGTCACATATTGATGATATCACTGTAAAAATTACCCACCTTCTACTTAGTTACATTAGCAAGTAACAGTATGCAAGGATATGCAATTCATTTGTGTTTTTAGCCATTTGTTTATCTATTCCAGGTTCAACACTTACCTTGATACTCCAGCAGTTAGAAGAGTTTTAATTTGGAGTTGACTGTGTGATGCTAGCAGTACACAGCCTTTACATGGTTAAGTAAAAGTTGTGAGCATTGCCTGGCATCAATGCTACTGCATGTATGTGCATAGGATGAAGGTTTTACCCCCTTAGGTGGTGAGAGTGTGTGCTATCTATTGCCTCTTAGTTAGGGTGAGGGCATATTGTGCATGCGTGGCTCTAAAAATAACCACACTGGCTGGTGTTTCCTCCTCTGACTCCTCACCTGTGTGTGGTTGTGGTAATCTTGCCAGTGATGGTGGGATGTGTGCTCCTTCCTCTTGGTGTTCCTGCAGAAGCTGTTTTCTTGGAATAATATTGTGAAGGATGGCACAGGCAGTGAATATTTCAGCACAAGTATAGGGATTGTACTGCAGGACTCCCCTGGATGTATCAAGGCACTGGAGCCATGACTTCAACAGCCCAAACACACTCTCTGTGATATTTCTTGTTTGAGCATGTGCCTCATTATAGTGTACTTTGGTGTGTGTGTGTGTGTGTGTGTGTGTGTGTGTGTGTGTGTGTGTGTGTGTGTGTGTGTGTGTGTGTGTGTGTGTGCGTGTGTGTCTGTGTGTCTGTGTGTGTGTCCGTGCATTTCTGATTGGCATCATCAGCCATGGCTTGAGTGCATACCCTACATCCCCCAGTAAATGACCCTGTAGGATACCCCCCCTAGAAAACCTCTGAAAGAGTTGAGAGTTGTGCCAGATGTGGGAAGCGTGATAAATACCTGGGTTGCCAGCACACACATTCAGGATGATTCCATTAGTGTTGCACATGACCTGGCAGTTAATGGAGTGGAAGCCCTTTCTGTTTATGTACACCCTTCTGTGTTCCCCATTTGGTGCTTTGATTTCAATGTGTATGCAGCCTATGGCACTAAGACTTCAGGGTTGTGTGCTATAGGGTAGAAATCTTGCATAGTTGTAGCTCTGTCCTTAGGTGTACGGTGAAAATGCATGTAGTCAGTGGCAGGTTATAGCACAGCATTCAGGAATTGATGTAGAATCCTGGATGCTAATGCCTGTGACATGCTGAGCATATCCCCTGTTGGTCTCTGGAAGGTCCTGTAGCTAATAGCCTTAGTCTCCAGAGGTGTTGGTTCCCTTTGTTTTGCCCTTGCTCTCAGTTGAAGAAAACAGAGGTTGCAGAGTCCCTGCAATGTGTCTCTATCCACCCTGTATTGGCCTAAAATTTCTACCTCATGCAGACCATAAAAAGTTAAACTTGCTCTAAACAAACTTCTCCTTTTTGGCTGAGGTCTATTAGCAACAGCAGCACAGATGTGGGCCTGTTGCACATACACATGCATAAGAGCAACAGTAACCCCTAACATTGTTTCTGTGCAAAGTAGTTTCCATGGCTGTATTCCAATAAGTTTTGGAATCTGCAGGCAAAACCTGCACCAAGTTGACTGGATTGCTTTATAGCTTGATGAATAGCTCCTCCATCTTGGATTGGTTGATTAATATACAATTCATCTACTTACGCAGTGATTAGCATGGCACAATATTTACCATGCTTGCATGACTCTACAAGCCATATACAACTACTTACTGAATAGATATCTGTGCACTACCATGTAGGCATTATTGAATCTAGCCCTTCAACTATTTATTTTGCCAGTGTATCTGTGCACTACATTTATAATTAAACTTGAATGTGACAAAAGAAACAAGCATTATTAATGTTAATTTTTATTTTGTAAAACAAAATTGGTTGTGGATTTCCTCCTGCATCTTTTTACAGTCCACTTTCAATAAGGCATCATAAGTTAAACAGCAAAATAACCAATGCACCATTTACCGTACGTACAAGTATAAAAATAAAACACTCAGTGGACTGAGCTCTCTCCTTACACTCCCATGCTTGAGAAAATAGATCTTTGTTAAGCTCCTTTATCACCTTTATGACAAAAAAGTGCATGTCAAAGTTTTAACCACCGTTCGATGCTGTTAAACTTTACTGTCAGGCTAGAGAATAACAGCATCTACCTCATAACAGTGTTCAAAGCACTTTCACCACTTTAAAACTTGTTAAACACTTCACTGGCACATACAAAAAAGTGTGGCAGAACAATCTGATAGCTTTTATAAATGCTTGTAAATCAATTGGATACTTTGCTTGGCTTGCTGTCTGTGGAAATGTTAAATCTCTTATGGCTTTCAAAAATGTAAAACACTTTGTCCTCCTACACTTACTTAGTATATAAAGAAGGTAAGGCTCCATGCAATATCTTAGTATTATAATTGGGTCTCTCCTATCACATCTCTGTTGTTATGGGGATTCAACATGAATGCTGAAATTCAGCTCTTGAGCTTCACTTTGCTTCATAAATAAGATAAATGTCTCATATTCAATGTACTGAGTGCATACCAAATTGATTAAGAGACTTGAACATAATCCTCTGTCATATTTAGACTCTACAACTGTGACTCTGTTTGCCCTACTTTTCTCTTCAGCATAGTCATTACCTGACCCATCAGAAAAGTTTAAGTCTGTCTCCTTATGTCAGTTCAGTTCATTTCTCCGAGAGCTGGGATCTGGGCATACATGTGTTCTGCCACCATTGTGCCTTAAATAATTGTTCTGTATGCCATGTATTTTTCTAGCAATTTCTGAAAATGGCTGTTATCTTTTTAAAGTCAGTACCCCAAGTAATGCATTCCATTTATCCAAAGCTTATTCATAGAGCTGCATTTGTTTCTAAAATCCCCTCTGTCCATTTTAATGGACACACTGTGCTGCATTTCTGCCTCTTCATGCCATGCTACTTTAGTCAAACCTAAGATCTAAAAGTGACTCACCAACCTTCAAAACACTGTGGCATATAAATATTCTGTATTTCATTCCACATAAATGCTAGTGCCCCGATCACTCAAAACCTGCCCTGTTCCAATACCTATACAATTTTCATACCACATTGGAGAGAAATTGGGGAGACCATGATATTGTGTCATCCTGACCTTAAGAAAGCCCTTTCCTCTTTGATTCACTCCTAACTCACAACATCCTTTTCATAATATTCAGTGAAGTGAATGTAATCTGTGTGCTTACAATGTCACATACATAACTCCACTTGGGATAAATCTGTTTGTAGATCCCTATAACTTTCTCCACTGAATCTAGAGTTGCTTGCCTCTAGTGAGGCTTTAGTCATGTAGGAATTGCATCCATTCCCCAGTATTAAGCCATTCATTCCCAGCCTGTCACTAGTGTCTGAGCCTCCTTCTTGAACTTAGGTTACCAGAGTCACAATAAGGATTTCATTTCTTTTAATGCAAGGGATACCATTTACCATGTGTTCATATGCTAAGTATTTCAAGCCTCACTCTTTATTGTTTTTTTAATCCCTTATAGCCAGTTCTGCTAACACTATTCTTTGAGACCCCTGAGTGAAGCTCTACATTTCACATTTATAATAACATTGATCATATTTCATCACGGTACTTTACACCTTTCATCTAAATCTTTTGTTGGTCATATGAATGGCATTATCATTTACCTTTCACGGTGTTATTTGCTAATTTGATATTATCAAAAAACAGATATGTTTCTTCTTCACTTATGGTTGGTTTTGTAATAAAAATATTCTTGTGATCTTTTGTTGAGATGAGTATTACTTCTGGCCGGTTTGCACAAAAATCAAGGTTGTATGCTGCTAACAAGAATCACTTTGTCCTCCTGTGTTTGATTTATCCATTTTTTCAAACTGTTTGGCTCAGCAAGTCATTTAGTAACACACACACTGCTTCTATGGCAGGCTTTAACAGAAACACACCTAACTTGCATATTTGACTAAATATTTTTTTAAATCAACATTATTACATATATGCATCCACATGTGTGCGCACTCACACACACACACACACACACACACACACACACACACACACACACACACGGCCCTGATTCCAAAAGACATGTTGTCAGTGTAAGTGACCATTTGCAATGAGAGCAGGCATTTTGGAATCTGGTATCTGTTGTGACCCTGCTTATATATAGGCTTTACACTGAAGAAAGTCATTTACACTGAGACAGCTCTTAGATTCTGCCCACCCCCCACACACACACACACACACACACACACACACACACACACACACACACACACACACACACACACACACACACACACACACACACACACACACTCACAGTTCTTCTAATCAGTATGTAATAGATGTTTTCAGTTTCCATTAAGCATAATACACAGTTTGATTACAACCATGAGAAAGAACAATACAATTTAAAATCTATTTATTTATTTTATTTTACATTTTTTGACCGGGAGAGCCTGAATGGATACATGCCCATTTTCAGTGGAGGCCCAGGGAGAACAGTTCCACTAAATAAATGTGCAAGCAATTATAAGGAGTATAACAGCAGCAATCATATTTACATAGACAGTATAGCAATAACTGATGATGTGGGTGTGGTATATTGAAGATTTACCCATGGCTGGTGTGGTTTAATCATGAGGGCGAAGCCTGAGTAATTAAACAAAGCCAACCGTGTGTAATTCTTCAATATACCACACCATGGAGTCGGTTATTGCTATTGTACAATGGCATTATTTAAGGAAAAAAATTACTTACTTTTCTTAAATAAAGTCTGTGTAATGGTGCCATGGTGTTCTTCCATGTTGTTTCCTGACTGTGCTCTTTGATGATGTAATGCGCATGTGTATGGGACTTGCATTCCCAGGCTTATGCAGTACACCACTAGTTTATCAAGCAAGCAACAGAGAAAGGATGATCTCCATTGCCATTTTTTTTTTAAATTGTAACCTCCTGAACGTTTAGAGGTATGATAGAGACAGGGAAATACAAGAAAAGTCAGGTATTTTTAGTTTACAGAAAGTACCTGATTTTCCTTGTTTTTTTCTATAGTCTTATACATATCTCTCTATATTTTATTTTAAAAAAATGTGAATATGTGTGCATTGTCTGAAGGAAACAAAGTCTGAAACTGAAATGCCTGTCATTATTTAGTGATTCGTCAGAAAAAAAATTTTATGCAGAACAAAGTCACTAAATAATAACATGCATTTCAGTTTCAGAGTTTCTTTCATTCAGACTAATGCATGTCTACCACATAATAATAGAAAAAAAAGAGTCTGGCTGCTCAGTGATATTTTAGCAGATGGACTTTTATTGTTGGTATATTCTCAATTTACAATGAGCATGCTGGTTGGGCTGACCAATCAGTGTGCTCCTTTTGGAATGTTAATGGCCAGTCAATGTATAATATTTATTAGAGAATGGACAATCCGTAGATACAAGTAATGTCTGCTGAAAAAACAGTCCACCTTTTCACAGCAGCATATTAAGTTGCCTTGGAGCTCAGACAAACAGCCACCATTATTTTACGCATGCTAAGCAGCACTTTTGCTGTTTAGTAAGTGTAAAATAATAAAGAAAAAAACTTAAAATAAAAAACGTGTTTATGTCTGTGTGTGAGTACATGCATGTAAGGTTGCCACCTATCTGTTTTTTTCTGACTATCCAGAAATAAAACCGATTGTCCAGCAGTCTAGAAAACACTGTACAAACTCCAGTATTCTGTTTAAAAAAGAAACATTATTAGAGTTTGTTAAATCTGCAGATTTACTATGCTTTTTTACAGAAAAACATAGTAAATTGGCAGACAAAAATCATCTTGAATGTGGAAAAGAACGCATTCCTCCTCGTCTGACATGACAATGACATTGCAAAAATGGGTGGAAAGTGGGTGGAGAGAGGGGAGGGTGGAAGTGGCTATGTTAGGTGCCTGGTCTGTTTTTTGCCACACCAAAAGGTGGCAACCCTATATGCATGTATGAGAGTGAGAGATCGATCAAGCCATTATCTTATACACACTAAGCAGTGCTTTTGCTGTTTAGTGAGTATAAAATAAATGAAACCGTAAAAAGTGTTTGTGTGTGTGTGTGTGTGTGTGTGTGTGTGTGTGTGTGTGTGTGTGTGTGTGTGTGTGTAGGTATGTATATTATGTTACTGTCTGCATGTGAGAGTAAATGTGTACATGAATGCAGAACATACTGTGTGTGTGTGTGTGTGTGTGTGTGTGTGTGTGTGTGTGTGTGTGTGTGTGTGTGTGTGTGTGTGTGTGTGTCGAAGAGAGTGAAGAGTGAGAGTGATCCCGGAAGCAACATCATCTGTTAAGAGGTTTGTGTACCTCTTGACCATACCTGTCAACCTCTCAGCACAGGAAATCTGGACAGAGCTACAAATAATGAGGGGCAAATGACCAAAAATAAGGACAGATTTTAAATATTGCTCTTATAAACTAAAAATCTGGTAGAATAACAGGGTTTCCATTAGCATGTATTATCTGAAGGATATGAAGTCTAAAACTCAAATGTCTGTCATTATTTTATGACTTAAATCCTGAGTGATTTGCCAGAAACCTACACATTTTATGAGGATGGGACAAAATATATGAACCAAAAATCAAAATAGGAAAATATTTTACTTGATTATTAGGATTGTGTTAGCATACATTTTCTGAAACAGAATTGTACATGAGAAACTGAGTGAGAGTGACAGTAAAGAGGTTTGCTTACCTCTGGACCTTTCAGCTGAAGAAATCTGGATAAAGCCTAAAATAAATAGGGAACAAAGGCACGAAAATAAGAACAGATTTTAATTACTGCTTTTAAAAAATTAAAAACTTGCTTAATTAAAAGGATTTGTGTTAGCATGAATTTTCTGAAGAAAATAATAGTCTGAAACTTCATTGTATGCCATTATTTATAGGTTCATAGGTTCATAGATAGGTACTAGGCTATTGGTCCTAGGGCATAATTAAGCCTAGCCATAATTTTTGTGCTATAGCACTCCCTCCCAGGTGGTTTAGTTATCTGCACCCCTGTCGAGCAGGGCCATAGAAGTGATTCCCGGGGTGAATTTCCTGTTTCCCATCCACTCATCCAGATTTCTCTTGAAGAGTGCAAACGAGGAGCTCTGCCTTACATATATGGGGGACCTTGTTCCAGAGCAAGGGGAGTCTCTGGGACATGAATCTGTCCCTCCAACACGTCCCATTTATTCATGATGTTAGGTTTATGCCCCTTAAGCGTGTAGCTCTGGTGGATTGGGTTTTCCTTAGGTGGAGCATTTCTAGCAATTCGGGGTTTGACATAGCCTTGTACGCGACTGAGTACAGTCTGAGTACAGTCTGAGTTTTTTTAGCCTCATGACATAGGGCATCTGTTTAAGGCCATTTATCCTCTTTGTGAGGTACTTTTGAGGCCTCTCCAGCTGCTGCAGATGTCTTGCTAGGTACATCCCGAATGGGGCATTATATTCAATAATGGGTCTAATTAGTGATGAGTACAGGGGGATAATAACTTCCTTATTCCTAGATGCAAACCCCTTTGTGATAAGGTGGGCCATGTAGAAGGATTTTCTAACCACTTTAGCAATGTGATTGTCGAAAGAGAGGTTACTGTCTACCTGAGTCCCTAGGTCCCTTATCATACTCTATGTGATAAATGGGTTGCCACCTATGTTGTAGTTCATAGGTACTTGGTTTTTCCCAAAGGGGATAACAATGCACTTTTTGGCATTTAGTTTGAGGCTATAGTTTTGGTACCATGTATCTGTATCCATAAGACCCTTTTGAAGGATGTCAACGTCACTAGGATTCTCTATTATGGCTCCCAGTTTGCAGTCGTCTGTGAACTTTGTTAGCCATAGTCCCTCCGTGTTTGCTTGTACTTCCGAGAAGTAGATTCTAAACAGGAGGGGTCCCAGGACTGAGCCCTGTGGTGCACCACTAGTCACAGGTCTGGAGTCTGATCTGGCATTTCCTATTCTCACTGAATGGGTTCTATCCATGAGCCAGTTTGCAACCCATCTTGTTACGTAGGGGTTTATATTTAGGTTGGTGAGTTTGTCTATAATTCCCGAGTGGGGAATGGTATCGATGGCCTTTGCAAGATCAAGGTATGCTGTGTGAACCACCTTGCCCTTATCTATTGCTTTAGTGACCATTTCGAAGAAGTCAATCATATTTAGGAGACATGACCTTCCCTTCACAAACCCAAACTGAGTGGGGTCCAGGGTTTGTAGGTTCCCAATGTCATTATTTATGAGTTCCAAGATGATGTGCTCCATGGTCTTGCAGACGAGACTCGTCAGGCTGATGGGGTGGTAATTCCCGGGGTCAGTGGTTCCACCTCCTTTGTGAAGTAGCATGATTGTTGCCATGCACCCCTCTATGAGCACATAGCCTGAGGTGAGACTGTGGTTAAACATGGTATTAAGGTGAGGAGTTAATTCATTTTGGAGCTCATGTAGCACGCAGCCTGGGATGCTATCTGGTCCCATGGATGCTGTGTGTCCTGCCTGTTGAGTGCTGTTTTCACCTGAGCGTCTGTGATTTTAGGGGCAGCACAATCTTCTGGTATGGATATGAGCCCTTTGAGGGGAGAGGGTGAGCTGAAATTTGCACTGAACCTATCTGCCAATATATTGGCAATATCAGTTGGTTCAGTGAATTTTGAGACATTATGCTGTAGTTCAGAGCAGATCTGAAAGTTGCTATTGAGGTTTTTGACATAGCTAAAAAATGGATGGTGATTGCCTTTGGTGTCCATTGCGATTTTCCTTTCAAAGCTCAACAGAGTTTTTTATGAGGGTTCTTAGTTTTTTGCTAAGGTTTGTCAGGGAGCCCCTCCATTCCTGGGTTTTTATTTATTTATATTTTTTTTGCAGTAATTTCTTCCTTCTATTATATTTAGTAACTTCAATCTCTAATTACTGGCAACAAACCATATGTTTTAGGAGTAAGGGACCAAAAAATAAAATAAAGCAAGTAAAGTAATTGCCTGGGTATTTTTAAGTGTTATATTTTGGATGTAAAATGCTGTTTCCAACACCATTAACATATACTACAGTAAGTTTGAAACATTAGGCAGAGGAACTATTTACATCAAAAATATATAAATGAAAAAGAATATAGTACTTAAAAAATAAGTAAATAAAACACAACTGTTTAACAGAGAGCCCATTCTAAAAGGGCAATAATGCCCTCCAGGGTGTGTGTTAATGTGTAATTAACTCCCTTCCAGGGGAGTAGGGGCCCTCCTCCTGTTGAGTAGGGGCTCATAACACCCCTGGGCAGGAGTTAATTACACATTAACACACACCCTGTTGAGCATTATTGCTTGCTTAATTCTGGTATTTCTGGGCTCAGTTTTTAAGGCAGCATGAGGACAGCATATTCCGTGAAACTGTGCAAATATCATTGAGGTGCTTGTAGATTTGTAATACTGTATACTTACTAAGACCCTGTTCTGCTTTATTTTTAATTATTATTTTTATTTATTTCCATTCGTTAACTGGATAAAAGTCAGCTGGCCTGAAGATCCTTTTTCAGAATGTCCTGGCTCCAGGAAGCAGTACATATAAAAACTAATAACTAGGAACACACCAACAGAAACATAACATTGCATTTGTTGGGAAGATAGCATTAGTTGTTATACAGTTTTCCCATTTCCTGTCCAAGCAGCATATTATAAGAGGAATTTTTCTAGACACAATCTAGGTTTGCAGTGCATTTAACAGTAATATACTCTGATGACAACTAGGAGTAATGGATAAATGTTAAGTAGTTTGTTACATTCTAGGCTGGAGAAAAGCTTCCTGTTCATAATCTAAAATCATAGACTACCTTAAAAACCATGTACCTTATGGTAATAACTTAGTAAGTTATTTAAATGATGACATAAGCATGTATATTTATAGGCTCCAGTTTTGGATACATGATACAGTGAAATATTTGCTTTTGATGTCAACATTCTAATTCTGAACTTGAAATATTAAAGACAAATATATGACTGCAGTATTAACAATAGTTCTGAAAGTAACTAAGGCATACTTAAAACTGATTTGATTGAGGAAAAAAGAGGTATGCACTTACCATACCTTGGCATCTGTGTTAGCCTGTGTTACTGTTTGTCACTGTTGGGTTGTAGGATCCAACATCAGATCCAAGCCAGCAACTTATCAGACAGGTTCTAGGCTCAAGCTTCTCCCACTTCCATAAACTCTTGCTGCCCTCTAACCCCTCAGATCAAGTTCGCCCTAGAGCTAGAAAACAGCTAAGGAAGACCTTAACCACCAGACAGGACATCTCCACTTCCTCTAGGTCCCACAGGAGTGGAGAAGGAGGAGGGGGATAGTGATGAATCATGACATAGGATAACACAGATGCCAAGTTATGATATGTACATAACTCTTTATCTAATGTTATCCACGTCACTATTCCTCACTATTGGATCAGAGTCCCCAGTTACCGTAAAATCCTGGATGGCCTCATGGAAGGACATGCTGAAGGACTGTGGAGTTGACAGAAGCCCAGGTCCTGGAAACTAAGTTGAGCTTATAATGGGGAACAAAAATGTGAGGAGTAGACCAGGTGGCCACCACACAAATCTCATCCAAGGAATGCCAGGCCAAATAGTCAGCTGATGTAGCCACAGATCTCATGGAATGAGCTCTGACTGGTCCTAGTAATGATAAGCCTTTTGAAGAGCATGGAAATACATGTCAAAATCCTGTGAGATATAGTATAATAACCTTAGATACCAGACAACACTGTTTGTTATTAGAAAAGGCCACAAACAGCTGTTCAGATTTGTGGAAGCTCTTGGTCCTGCCCAAGTAGAATTATAGTTGTCTATGAACATCAAGTGTATGCAGCAAATATTCCTCTTTACTGGAGAACTTGGGGAAGAAAACTGGCAGTTGAATGGACTGATTCAAATTTGCCTCTATGGTTACTTTGGGCATGAAGGAAGGGTTGGTCCAGAGAACCACTCTGTCTTTATGAAATACCATATATGATGGTTTAATAGAAAGAGCCTGTAACTCTTGCTAATAATCTTGCCCACTTTAAATTACTCCTCCTAGTTGGACCCCATTTGATCCTAGTATTTATCTTCCTCTATTTTTTATCTCTACACTTACCCTTAACTATACTTACCTTCAATAGTCAGTGCTTTGCTGATTGTTTCTATTTGAGCTTCTTCCTCCTTCTCTTGTCTCTTCCCGCTCCGTTCGCCCTGCAGGCTCACTCCTCTCCCCTACCCTATCCCCAATTCCCACCCACCCCCAGTGGTCCTAGGTTTATACTTCTAAACCACACCCTCATCCCAATCAAACAAATAAGATACTCCCTCCACCCTAGATAGTTGCACCACACCCTTTCTCCACTCATCCTATCACAAGCCCCCTCCACTTAGTGTTTTTAACACCCACTTATACCTCTATATACTTCCTTAAACCTTTCTTACGTTGCTTATATTTCCCTTAATTGTAGTATTCATGCCTACCACTACTAGCTCTTCACTAACTAAACTACTACTCAACACCATACTTTTATCTGTTCTAACCTCACCCTATCTCTTAACCTTCTTTAAACACCTAACTTATTCTCAATTTCACTATCCCAGCAAACAAACAGCCATATACATTCACACTATCACCCATAATAATATAAATATATTATCCACACCTACATACTTACTAGCAAAGTACCACAGACTGGCCCACATTAAATACAATAGCCTAACATCTAAGAAAGTTCAATATCTAATTAATAACATACATTATCCTTTGCTTATACTAAAAAAGCATTCCTTACAAGATGGAGACATCCATCTTAACCCTGGCCCAGCCAATATCCTATCCACTGAATCTCTTACCACTAAACCCTCTATCCCACACACCCCAAATAAACATCCCAACTCACTCCTGATAGCACACCTCAATATTCAAAGTGTTAATAACAAAGTTCCCCATTGCCATGCTCACTTGGATGTACACTATTTTGACTTTCTATGTTTGACAGAAACTTGGCTAAAACCAGGAACCCAGGATAATGAAATCCTCCCACTAGGATACAATATATTGTGACTAGACCAGAAAAAGAGAAAGGGAGGGGGGGTAGCAATTCTTTTCCAAGGATGGATTACACGTCACCTCTTTACCTTATAACCCACCTAAAGACAGTAATGCAGAAGTTCTTATTCCCAAAGTACAGCTGAATTCAAGTAAATCCATATACATCTTCTGCATCTACCTACCTCCTGGAAATATATGTACACTAGAAGATATTCTTAGCTGGGTATCATCAACTTCCCACAAGAAACTATAATCCTAGGTGACTTCAGTATTGACTGGAAGTGCATTAATACTGACCATCCTACTTCTCACATTAACCTTCATGGCTTCTCTCAGACCATCACCTCCCCGACTAGAATTAAGAAACCAACCAAAAAAGGAGAGCACCTTGGATCGGATCCTTATTAATAACTACCACCAACCTTATAAAGTAGGTATCTTCCCTGATGATGTCAGTGACCACTCTTTGACCTACATAATCAGGCAAAATATTGATATCTCTCATCAAGCTTCATATAGTACTAAACAGTCCAACAAACATTTTAACCAAGGGCTATTCCAGACTGAACTTAGCTCTTGTGATTGGTCTCCCCTAAAAACCCTCTCAGTCTGCATTTAAATTGGAACCTGTGCACTGAGAGAGAGCCTTACAAGACTATCTGCAAATATATAGAGCTGAGTATATTTTTCTGTATTATTCTGTATTATAGAGCTAAATTGTTGCTTAGATATCTGTTGTCTTACTGTTCTGCAAATATATAGAGATCAGTATATATTTTTCTGGTTTTATAATTTGAACCTTGATTCCTCCCATCTCTGTTGAAACTGTCTCCCCCCCCTTCCCTGTTCTTGGTTGTAGCTTAAATTTGGTGGCTTTTGCAGTGCCCACCCCACTGTAGATTTGATCTAGGACACTCCCCCAGTCCCATCTTTTTACCGCATTCTACCTAATAAACCCTTTCTGCACTTGCTTTTTAATTTAATTATATTTTTTCAAACTGTGTGTGGACTAATATTGCTACATACTCAAGTGTGCCAGCTTGCACTGCATGTGAATTGTTTTTACTACTGTTTTTGCTACTTTTCGGAAAAAAAAAATTGTAAGCCTGTTTCCTACCTTTCCTGTAATTAGCCTGTTTCCTACCTTTCCTGTAATTAGTGTTCCAGATATAGATTTGCTGTATCCAAAACTGTTTGTAAGCTTCTGAGCCCCCCAAGCCTTTCTGTGTTGGAGGGAAGCCTTCTAGCTTATCAGTGGGAGTGGTAAGCATTAGGTAACCTGTCTACCACATAAGGAGTGGTTCTGGCCCAGAATTTGTAGTTATTGGCCGTTTGAGTGGTCTTCCATCTCTCTCTCAACTTTCTGATTTGAAGGCCTGCATTTGCACTTGTTTCTGTCCTGTAACTCCTGGGCCCATCTCATTTGCTCACTCAAAAAAAAAAAAAAATTTTATCTGCTTTTACTGTATTTGTGTTTCTTCCTACTTTATTTTGCTTTTGCGTCATCTTAATAGTACTCAATTGTATTTATTACTGCTTGGTGTAACTCATTCTAAGCCTTTTAGTTTAAGCACTTGGGCTTCAAACCAGTTGTTTTACATTAAGAAGGCTTGCGGTCTGCACTGTAGTGGCAGAACAGGTAGCTTACATCCTTTTAAGTTGGGAACTGCTGATTGATGGCTCAGTGTCTGTTATTCTAAAAGTGTATTAGTTCTGGTTTAAGCACTTGGGCTTCAGGCCAGTTATTTTACATTAAGAAGGTTCGTGGTCTGCACTCTTGTGGGAGGAGAGGCTGGACTCTGCCCTTCTCAGCTGGGAATTTCTGGTTAAAGGCTTATAGTGCCTGCATATTTGAACTGTTTCTTACTGAAATTGGTACACCTTGTTTGCTGTAGCATAGACTAGATCCAGGCCTACTGAATCTAGCTTTGTTTGTATGCTTGTTGTTTGTTTGCTTGTTATTTCCCTGAAATGCTAATTCCACCTAAAACACGGCTTTTCAGCACTTCTGTGGATCCCTAGCGATATCTGCTTTGCTTACTGTACTTATTTCCTTGTTTCACTTGAAAGAAAGTTACTGTTTGTCATTTTTGCATTTAAGTTACCTGTAACACATTGCATTTAAGTTACCTGGCACTTGCTCACTAAAGCAATTATATAAGTCAGCACTAAAAAATTAAAAGGACTACACCCTCACAAACTCCCCTTGAGTACCTTGTTCCCCGTTGGCCCTTTTTTTCAATTATAAAGGAATTCCCAATACTATTCTAGCATGTCCAAAGGTCAGTTGTCAATCTCCTCTCCGGTCCAGCTGGTGAATCTGGGAATCTTGAGGCAATGTCACAACTGCCTCATGTACACAGAGAACCCTCTCCTCCTCCCAACAAATTCCAACACATGTGAGAGATGCAACCATATAGCCAAACGGGAGGCTAAGCTCTCTCTCTTAGTACTGACTTAACCAGTCAGGAGGAGAAGGAAACCACACTCACTACAATTCCAGTCTCACATAGACCTACCACGACAGCAAACCAAATACATAAACACACAAAAACATACTCGGAGGCTCTAAATAAAAATCTGCCTAAGCAGCAGAGACCTCCAAAGCAGACACCCAAGCAATCGCTACCCCAAAACAAAACACATGCAACACATAGCTCACAAAGCCAGTGTGCCGAACAGTCACAGCCCTTAAGGCTAAACAACACAACTGATACACTTGTAATAGGTGACTCTATCGTCAGGCACACTGACGACCCGCTCACCAGGCTGAACAAGGAGAAGGTCACGGTGAGTTGCCTGTTGGGTGCTAGGATCCGCCACATAACACAAGCACTCAGGTCACTCCAAAGGAAATACAAATATGACTCGGTCATTATCCATGCTGGTGTGAAAGACCTGAGACGTACCTCCCTGGACTACATGAAAAGAGACAGAGTGGCTCTCTGAGCATGTGGCCCAGCCTGGTATGACCCTGACCATGAGTAGCATCTTACCCTCACCAAGAATGATGCCACAATATGAAGACAAGATGATCAATTTCAACAATCGGCTTAAGTATTGGTGTCATTAAAAGGAGATCCAATGCCTGTCACACTGGGATGACATGCTCGACAAGCCATGATGCTTCGCTAGGGACGGCTTGCACCTGTCACCCCTGGGCTTTCGGATATTGGCAAAGGCTCTTGCTTCCCCCTTAGTGCCTTTTTTAGGCAAGGCTCAAAAGACAAACCCACCTCCATAGGTATCACAAGGGATAAGAAACTAAGAGTAATGCTAATCAATGCCAGAAGTCTAAACCTCAAGATGCACGACGAAACTCTCCTTAGCATGGAGAACATCGATATCTGTGCAGTAACAGAAACCTGGTTCAAGGCTCCCGAGAGCACCCCAGCACTACCAGGTTATACCTCATACCATGCTTTTCGGCCCCAAAACATGGACCGAACCACAAAAGGTGGGGGAGTATCAGTATTCGTCAAAGATACCCACACCTCCAGGTTGGTGGCACAGCACGAAGCATCAGAGACTATCCATGTGCAACTAACAGTGGGTAAAACTGCCTTCCAGTTTATAGCCTGCTACAGACCACCCTCCCAAACCCAGGAACCCCACTCGGCCTTCCTGAGAACACTGGAAAATATGAAGTTCTCTCCAAACGTCATTATATTGGGCGACTTTAACTACCCAAACATAGACTGGGAGCATTACTCTAGCTCCAATACCCTAGCCTAAAGGTTCCTAGAATTTATAAAATCAAATGCTATAGAACAACTTGTTACCACTCCCACAAGAGGGGAAAACATACTGGACCTGATCATCACCAACATGGGGACTCTATGCTCCAGACTAGTAGTGTATTCCTCACTGGTAAGATCAGACCATAAACTAATCTCACTGGATATTCACATCCCGACCCCACCCCCTGCCCAGAAAACCACAGTGAAAAACTTCTCTAAAGCAAATTTCACACTTCTCAAAACTGAGGTGGAATCCTTCAAAGCCCCTGAGCCTGTGGAAAATACGGCCCAGACCACAGAATCCTTTATAAACATATTCTATGAACACCTTCAGGAATGCATGGATCATGCAATCCCAAATAAAACCAAGACCCAATCCTCCAAAGGCAGACATCCTGTCTGGTGGATCCCAGCCATAAACAAACTATAAAATAGAAGAAGGAAGCTACTACATGATAGAGCAAAATCCCAAATAGGGAAGGCATCTCTGATCAGTATTAGCAAAAAACTACGGGCACTCATAAAATCATCTAAGGCCAGCTTTGAGAGAAAAATTGCACAGGACACTAAGGATAATCACAAGGCTTTCTTTAGTTATGTTAGGAACCTTGGTGGGAATTCCCAGATATGCTCAGAATTAGTCCAAAATGACAAAAAATACATCGAACCCACAGACATTGCCAACATCCTAGCTGACAGGTTCAATGCAAACTTCTCCCCCCCTCCCCACCAAAAGGGCAAATATCTATCCCAGCAGAGTGCTGCCCCCCTGACATCTCAGATGCTCAGATAAGAGCCGCCCTCTCCAAAGCAAAAAACACAGATTCAATGGGACCAGACGGTGTCCCGGGCTGTGTCCTACATGAACTCCAAGAAGAGCTAAACCCAAACATAAAACTACTGTTCAATCTCAGCCTTACTACAGGATATGTACCCAAAGAGTGATGTACAGCAACAGTGGTCCCTCTCCACAAAGGTGGTGCCTCAATGGATCCTAGAAACTATCGCCCCATAAGCCTGACTAGCTTGGTCTGCAAAGCTATGGAAAGGATCATCATGGACCTCATAAATAAAGATATTGGGGAGACCTGCAGCAACTGGAAAGACCCCAAAAGTACCTCACCAAGAGGATCAAAGGGCTCAAACAGATGCCATATGCTGACCGGTTAAAGAAACTCCAGCTCTACTCAGTGGCATACCACCTGCTAAGAGGCGATCTGTGCCTGATGTATAAAGCCATGTCCAACCTGGAATTAATGGACATGCTGCACCTCAGAAAATCCAAATCCCATCGAGCTATGCGCTCAAGACACTTGAACCGCAGCACTGAAATAAATCGGACATGCTGGAGGGACAGATTCATAACCCAGAGGCTTCCTTCACTCTGGAATAAAATCCCAGTCCAGGTTAGGCAGAGTCCGTCATCGACACTCTTCAAGAGGAATCTTGATGAGTGGATGGGAGATCGTAGGTTTACCCCGGATATCACTTCTGTGTCACTGTTAGACAGAGGCACAGTATACTAACCTCGAAAAAGGGCATAGCAAAATTAATTTAAAATGGGTGGCGAAAGCCAAACACACTCTGGCTAGGCTTATAAATGCCATAGGGCAGATAGCCTAGTATGAACCTATGAACCAATGAACCTATGAACTTGAAGAGGCTGTCAAACACTTTAACTCTAAATTTTTAAATACCCAACATGCACCAAAGCGCATTATCAGAACTAGGTCAAGACCAGCCCCATGGCTCTCTAAAGACAGCAGGCAAAAAATAGTACTCAGAAATAAAGCCTGGACTAGGTGAAGAACTACCAAAAACATATCCGATCAACAAACATTTAGACAAATGAGAAATGTGACAAAAAAGCAATACTTACAGACAAAAATACTTTTACTGTAAAATGCAGCAAACACACCTAAACAATCCCCAAAGATTCTGGGCAAGTATCAATAGACTCTAACACCCAGGTTACTCCAGTACACCAACTAAAACTGGTGATAATCTGCTAATGCCTTTAATACCGTCTTTACTGAAGCCATCCAATCTCTAACCAGCCAGCTATCCCCTGACAGCTCCAGCCTTCCTAACCCCATTCTCAGCTCTCTTTCTGCTTTCCTATTACAACCCATCTCTACTAATTTCATCTACAAACTCATTCTAAAACTTAAGCCTTGTACTCCTTCTGATGACCAGATTCATAGGTTCATAGGTTCATACTAGGCTATCTGCCCTAGGGCATTTATAAGCCTAGCCAGAGTGTGTTTGGCTTTCGCCACCCATTTTAAATCAATTTTGCTATGCCCTTTTTCAAGGTTAGTATACTGTGCCTCTGTCTAACAGTGACACAGAAGTGATACCCGGGGTAAACCTATGATCCCCCATCCACTCATTGAGATTCCTCTTGAAGAGAGTCAATGAGGGACTCTGCCTAACCTGGACTGGGATTTTATTACAGAGTGAAGGAAGCCTCTGGGTTATGAATCTGTCCCTCCAGCATGTCCTATTTATTTCAGTGCTGAGGTTCAAGTGTCTCGAGTGCGTAGCTCGATGGGATTTGGATTTTCTGAGGTGCAGCATGTCCATTAATTCCGGGTTGGACATGGCTTTATACGTCAGGCACAGATCGCCTCTGAGCAGGTGGTATGCCACTGAGTAGAGCTGGAGTTTCTTTAACCAGGCAGCATATGGCATCTGTTTGAGCCCTTTGATCCTCTTGGTGAGGAACTTTTGGAGTCTTTCCAGTTGCTGCAGGTTTCTGGTAAGGTACATCCCAAAAGGGGCATTGTACTCAATTATGGGCATGATGAGGGATGAGTAAAGAGGCACGATGACCTCCCCTGATTTAGATGTGAATCCCTTCATGATTAGGTGGGCTATATAAAATGTTTTTCTAACCACTTTGGCCACGTGGTTGTCAAATGAGAGATTGCTATCAACTTGGGTCCCCAGGTCCCTAATTACTTCTTCCGTACTTAATGGATTACCACCTATGTGGTAATTTGTGGGCACTTTGTTTTTGCCAAAGAGGATGACTATACACTTTTTGGCGTTTAGTTTGAGGCCATGGCTCTGGCACCAGTTGTCTGTTTCTATGAGGCCCTTTTGGAGGATGCTTGTGTCAGCTGGAGAGTCGATTATAACACCCAGTTTGCAGTCATCTGTGAACTTGGTCAGCCACAGTCCTTCCGTGTTGGCCTGTACCTCTGAGAAATATATACTGAACAGGAGAGGTCCCAGGACTGAGCCTTGTGGGATGCCACTTATAACTGGTTTGGAGTCTGACATGGCTCCAGCAATTCTAACCATGTGGGTTCTGACCTTGAGCCAGTTTGCAACCCATCTAGTGACATAGGGGTTTATATTTAAGCTGGTGAGCTTATCTATAATGCCCGAGTGGGGTATTGTATCGAAGGCTTTTGCGAGGTCCAGGTAAGCTGTGTGGACCATCTTCCCCTCGTTAATGGCCTTGTTGACTGTTTCAAAGATATCGACCAGGTTTAAGAGGCAGGTTCTGCCCTTAACAAAGCCGAACTGGGTAGGATCCAGTGTCTGTAGGTCCCCAATATCTTTTTTATGAGGTCCATGATGATCCTTTCCATAGCTTTGCAGACCAAGCTAGTCAGGCTTATGGGGCGATAGTTTCCAGGATCCGTTGAGGCACCACCTTTGTGGAGAGGGATCACTTTTGCTCTACGCCACTCTTTGGGTACATATCCTGTGGTAAGGCTGAGATTGAATAGTAGTTTTATGTTTGGGTTTAGCTCTTCTTGGAGTTCATATAGGACGCAGCCCAGGACACCGTCTGGTCCCATTGATGCTGTGTTTTTTGCTTTGGAGAGGGCGGCTCTTACCTAAGCATCTGAGATGTCAGGGGGGCAGCACTCTGCTGGGATAGATATTTGCCCTTTTGGTGGGGGGGGAGTTTTCGCTGAACCTGTCAGCTAGGATGTTGGCAATGTCTGTGGGTTCGGTGTATTTTTTGTCATTTTGGACTAATTCTGAGCATATCTGGGAATTCCAACCCAGGTTCCTAACATAACTAAAGAAAGCCTTGTGATTGCCCTTAGTGTCCTGTGCAATTTTTCTCTCAAAGCTGGCCTTAGACGATTTTATGAGTGCCTGTAGTTTTTTGGTAACACTGATCAGAGAATCCTTCCCTTTTTGGGATTTTGCTCTATCATGTAGTAGCTTCCTACTTCTATTGTACAGTTTGTTTGTGGCTGGGGTCCACCAGACAGGACGTCTGCCTCTGGAGGATTGGGTCTTGGTTTTATTTGGGATTGCATGATCCATGCATTCCTGAAGGTGTTCATAGAATGCGTTTATAAAGGATTCTGCGGTCTGGGCCGTATTTTCCCCAGGCCCGGGGGCTTTGAAGGATTCCACCTCGGTTTTGAGGAGTGTGAAATTTGCTTTAGAGAAGTTTTTCACTGTGGTTTTCTGGGCAGGGGGTGGGGTCGGGATGTGAATATCAAGTGAGATTAGTTTATGGTCTGATCTTACCAGTGAGGGATACACTTCTGGTCTGGAGCATAGAGTCCCCATGTTGGTGATGATCAGGTCCAGTATGCTTTCCCCTCTTGTGGGAGTGGTAACAAGTTGTTCCATAGCATTTGAGTTTATAAATTCTAGGAACCTTTGAGCTAGGGTGTTGGAGCTAGAGTAATGCTCCCAGTCTATGTTTGGGTAGTTGAAGTTGCCCAATATAATGGTGTTTGGAGAGACCTTCATATTTTCCAGTGTTCTCAGGAAGGCCGAGTGGGGTTCCTGGGTTTGGGAGGGTAGTCTGTAGCAGGCTATAAACTGGAAGGCAGTTTTACCCACTGTTAGTTGCACATGGATAGTCTCTGATGCTTTGTGCTGTGCCACCAACCTGGAGGTGTGGGTATCTTTGACGAATACTGATACTCCCCCCTCCATTTCTGGTTCGGTCCAAGTTTTGGGGCCGAAAAGTATGGTATGAGGTATAACCTGGTAGTGCTGGGGTGCTCTCGGGAGCCTTGAACCAGGTTTCTGTTACTGCACAGATATCGATGTTTCCCATGCTAAGGAGAGTTTTGAGTGCATGCACCTTGAGGTTTAGACTTCTGGCGTTGAGTAGCATTACTCTTAGTTTCTTATCCCTTGTGATACCTATGGAGGTGGGTTTGTCTTTTGAAGCCTTGCCTAAAAAAGGCACTATGGGGGTAGCAAGAGCCTTTGCCAATATCCGAAAGCCCACAGGTGACAGGTGCAAGCCGTCCCTAGTGAAGCATCGTGGCCTGTCGAGCATGTCATCCCAGACTGACAGGCATTGGATCCCCTTTGAATGACACCAATACTTAAGCCAATTGTTGAAATTGATCATCTTGTCTTCATATTGTGGCATCATTCTTGGTGAGGGTAAGATGCTACTCAAGGTCAGGGTCATACTGGCCTGGGCCACATGCTCAGAGAGCCCGTCTATGTCTCTTTTCATGTAGTCCAGGGAGGTATGTCTCAGGTCATTCACACCAGCATGGACAATGACTGAGTCATATTTGTACTTGCCTTGGTGTGACCTGAGTGCTTGTGTTATGTGGCGGATCCTAGCGCCCAACAGGCAGCTCACCGTGACCTTCTCCTTGTTCAGCCTGGTGTGCCTGATGATAGAGTCACCTATTACAAGTGTATCAGGTGTGTTGTTTAGCCTTAAGGGCTGTGACTGTTCGGCACACTGGCTTTGTGAGCTATGTGTTGCACGTGTTTTGTCTTGGGGTAGCGGTTGCTTGGGTGTCTGCTTTGGAGGTCTCTGCTGCTTAGGCAGATTTTTATTTAGAGCCTCCGAGTATGTTTTTGTGTGTTTACGTGTTTGGTTTGCTGTCGTGGTAGGTCTATGTGAGACTGGAATTGTAGTGAGTGTGGTTTCCTAATCCTCCTGACAGGTTTTGCCAGTACTGAGTTGAGAGAGCTTAGCCTCCAGTTTGGCTATATGGTTGCATCTCTCACATGTGTTGGAATTTGTTGGGAGGAGGAGAGGGTTGTCTGTGTACATGAGGCAGTTGTAACATTGCCTCAAGATTCCCAGATTCACCAGCTGAACTGGAGAGGAGATTGACAACTGACCTTTGGACATGCTAGAATAGTATTGGGAATTCCTTTATAATTGAAAAAAAAAGGGCCAATCGGGAACAAGGTACTCAAGGGGAGTTTGTGAGGGTGTAGTTCTTTTAATTTTTAGTGCTGACTTATATAATTGCTTTAGTGAGCAAGTGCCAGGTAACTTAAATGCAATGTGTTACAGGTAACTTAAATGCAAAAATGACAAACAGTAACTTTCTTTCAAGTGAAACAAGGAAATAAGTACATTAAGCAATGCAGATGTCACTAGGGATCCACAGAAGTGCTGAAAAGCCGCGTTTTAGGTGGAATTAGCATTTCAGGTAAATAACTAGCAAACAAGCATACAAACAAAGCTAGATTCAGCAGGCCTGGATCTAGTCTATGCTACAGCAAACAAGGTGTACCAATTCCAGTAAGAAACAGTTCAAATATACAGGCACTAAAAGCCTTTAACCAGAAATTCCCAGCTTGGAAGGGCAGAGTCCAGCCTCTCCTCCCACAAGAGTGCAGACCACGAACCTTCTTAATGTAAAATAACTGGCCTGAAGCCCAAGTGCTTAAACCAGAACTAATACACTTTTAGAGTAACAGACACTGAGCCCTCAATCAGCAGTTCCAAACTTAGAAGGATGTAAGCTACCTGTCCTGCCACCACAGTGCAGGCCACAAACCTTCCTAATGTAAAACAACTGGTCTGAGCCCAAGTGCTTAATCCAAAAGACTTTGAATGATAGCTACACTTTAATCAAGTTACTACCAAGCAGTAATAAATACAACTGAATACTTTAAAGAATGCCTGGATTAGTGCTCAAGTTATACAAACAAAACTAGATTCAGCAGGCCTGGATCTAGTCTATGGTACAGCAAACAAGGTGTACCAATTTAGTAAGAAGCAGTACAAATGTGCAGGCACTATCAGCCTTTAACCAGAAATTCCCAGCTCAGAAGTGCAGAGTCCAGCCTCTCCTCCCACAAGAGTGCAGACCACGAACCTTGTTAATGTAAAATAACTGGCCTGAAGCCCAAGTGCTTAAACCAGAACTAATACACTTTTAGAATAACAGACACTGAGCCCTCAATCAGCAGTTCCCAACTTAGAAGGATGTAAGCTGCCTGCCCTGCCACTACAGTGCAGAGCACAAACCTTCTTAATGTAAAACAACTGGTCTGAAGCCCAAGTACTTAAACTAAAAGGCTTAGAGTGAGTTACACCAAGCAGTAATAAATACAACTGAGTACTTTTAAGATGATGCAAAAGCAAAATAAAGTAGGAAGAAACACAAATACAGTAAAAGCAGATATTTTTTTTTTTTTTTTTTTTTGAGTGAGCAAATGAGATGGGCCCAGGAGGAGTATCCAAGTGCAAATTTACAAGAGGGGTGGGCAGTTTCAAAGCCACCAAGATTAACACCAAGACAAAAACAGTAAGGGTGGATGGGGACCTACTGAAAAAACAGTCAACTTCCAGCTAGATATTGCTCAATGCAACACAAAAAAATTACTTTAAAAAATGCAGATAAAAGTTACTTAGCTACACTTATGCATTCAAGTTGATATCATGCAGGTCTTAACCGGCCAAAGCTCACAGTTTAAACAGAAGATAATTCACTGTACCACTTGTATAAGACAGAAACTGAATAACAATGAATAAAACTACCCCCACCTATCACTGGCTCTGCAGGTTTTTAACAAGCCTTAACTGAAAATACCACATGCACTACTGAAAAAAGTCAACTTCCAGCTAGATATTGCTCAATGCAACACAAACAAATTACTTTAAAAAGTGCAGATAAAAGTTACTTAGCTACACTTATGCATTCAAGTTGATATCATGCAGGTCTTAACCGGCCAAAGCTCACAGTTTAAACAGCTCAATTATTATTCCAGCTCAGTATCTTCAAAATGCAGCTAAAGTAGTAGTTTATCCTATATCCATCCTAATAAACAGAACCATTAATGAGGGTACCATCTCAATCATCTGGAAAATCTCACAAATTATCCCCCTACATAAAGGAGGCAACTCCAATGTATATTCTAACTATCAGCCTATAGCCCTACTATCCCCCTTAGCAAAAATAATGGAAAAATGCATTCATCATCAGCTTCTAGACCACTTACTTCAACACAACTTACTAGGACAAAGCCAACATGGCTTTAGGCCATACCATAGTACCACTACAGCCCTCTTATCCTTCACTGACACCATTAACAGAAATCACAATAACAATGCTCTCTCTTCAGCTATATTTATTGATCTTTCAAAAGCTTTCGATATGGTAAACCACACATTGCTTATAAATATTCTCAAATCACTTTCTCTTGACACTCTAGCTGTACAATGGTTCAGCTCTTACCTGAGCGACAGGCAGCAAGCTGTTCTGTGGGAAAATAATCTATCATCCCACCTGCCAGTTACACTAGGTGTCCCCCAGAGCTCCATTCTAGGTCCTCTATTATTCTTTATTTTTTATTAATGATCGCTTTAAAGCTACTCCTCACGCAACCAGTATACAATATGCAGATGATTCAACAATAATCTGCACAGCTAAATCTTCATCTGAACTACAATTCCTAACTCAGAAAATGTTTAACATAGTGGAGTCATGGTTCTTAAAATGCTGACTCCTCCTGAAACCTAAAAAAAACAAAGCTCCTACTCTTTACCCCTACCCATAAGTCTACACCTATAGATGTCTCTGTTACTTCTAATAATGGTACCATCATATCCCCTGATGCTACCACCAAGCTCATAGGAATTACTATAGACAACAACCTTAATTTCGACTCCCATATTAATAACACTATAAAAATAGTTAACAGAAAAATGGGCTCCCTGTATAGAGTCAAATCTTTCCTCACCCCTGTAGCAAGAACTACTATTGCCCACTCACATCTAATCTCAACATTTCTTTATGCCTCACCAATCTATACTAATCTGTCAAAAAATAATCTTCTCAAACTAGCTACCTCCTATAACAACATTGCCAGATTTGCCACTGGTAATCCCTTCAGAACCCATCACTGTGGGAATTTAAAACAACTAGGATGGCTTGAACTACAAAATCAGCTTCAGTTTAGCCAACTTACCATTGCACATAAGATCCTCAATCACCCTAACAATACTCCAATACTCTCAAACCTCATAACCCCCTATAAAAATCTTACTATCTTACGATCATCAGATAAACTGTTAGTTAGCATAAGTAAGTCGAACAACATGGCAGGTGATTCTCTGTTCTCAGACACTACTGGGAAAAACTGGAACATTCTATCTACTCAACTGACTTCTCTTCCTCCCCTACCCCCTTCAAACAAAAACTGAAAATACTCCTCAGAACAAACTGGTTATGCCCTTGCAGTAACCCTGACTAACCTATCACCTCTGCTATTCCCTCTACTCTCCCTAATTGAGTTTAGGTTCTTTATTGCATATGTAAGCAGAACTGTTAACCAGGAAACTGTTATGAAAGACTGTGAATATTGTGTTATATATTTTTAAATAGTTTGAACTATTGTGTTGTAAAATGTATTTTAGTATTCTTCAATGTTAACTTTATTGTAACCTTAAACATTATTTCTCTGTATTTGTCTTGGAGCTTTTCTGCCTGGGCCTCTACTGAAAATGGACAAATATACAGTTAGACTAGCCCATTCAACAAATGTAAAATAAAAAATAAATAAATAAAACTCAGAAACTCTTCTTGCCAAAGTTCTAGCTACCAGAAAAGCAGTCTTCCATGACAGAAATTTCATATCACAAGTTGCAGCAGTTTTGAAGAGACTGTGTGTAAAAGATTGCAGCACAAATGAAAGGTCCCAAGAGAGAGAAGGATCTTTCACTGGGGGCCAAAGCAGGAAAACACCTTTCAAAAAGGCCTTAGAAAGTTGAGAAGAAAAATTAGGCTCCTCGCAAACACGGAAGTTAAAAGTAGCTGCCAATTGCAGTTTGATAGTAGAGAAACCAGCTCCGTCCTGAAAGAGTGAAGACAAGAACAATAAGATATCTGGAATGGGATCCAAGAAGGGGTCCAGATTATGCTGCTTGGCCCAAAAAGAAAATCTTTTCCATTTACTAGCATATACCTTTCTGGTGGAGGCCTTCTGAGAGGCCAGAATAATGTCTCTGGCAGGCAATGGAAGCCTGGACTGATTTAGGATTACCAGAAGTGGCCAAACCATATGGCGAAACACAGAGTCTGAAAGTTTGGGATCGGAATATTGGAGGGGTGAGAAATGAGATCTGGAAGGGGATATAGTACCCAAGGGGATGCCTCAGGTGAGACCATAGGAGGGGAAACCATACTTGCTGAGGCCAAAAGGAGGCAATGACGATCAAGGTGGTCTTGAGACATCAAGCTTTTTGAAGCATTCTGGGAATGAGAGGAATAGGAGGGTAAGCATAAAGGAGACCTGGAGGCCAATCATGAACCAGAGCATCCTTGGGGGACTCCCCAACTCCCTCATGTAGAACCTGGCTAGCAGCAACAAATAAATGCCCATAGCCATGCACCCTAAGGCCCTGAGAATGAAGCAGACCTGAGGATGAGACCAATCTAGGAGGCACTGAATATGAGATCTGATAAGATGAACAAACCTGAGAGATAATGCTGCAATCTCTGACACAGTCTCCATCTGAATTGTGATGAACTCCAAGCTTTGGTTTTGAATCAAGTTTGATATGGGCAGATTCATTGTGATTCTTAACTGGCCGAACAGGTGAAGCATGTACTGAGTAGCTGTGACTAGTCGATGGTTGGTGGAAGCTGTGAGGAGCCAATCATCAATGTAAGAAACACCTGGAATCCCTGCAGTCTCAGGTGAGCTGTGACCACTGTCATGCACTTGGTGAGCACTCAGGGGGCTGTGGTGATACCAAAAGGCAGGGTCCTGAACTGGTAATGACTGGTACCTATGCGAAAACGGAGATGTCTCCTGGAGCACCAGTCTATTTTTATATGCTGGTATGTATCCTGGAGATCCACAGAGAACATCCAATTGTCCTTGTGCAGAAGAGGCACGATGGACAAGGCAGTGACCATCCAGAACTTGGACTTCTTGACAGAGAAATTTAATACACTTAGATCCAGAACTGGATGTATGTCCCCCATCTTCTTTGGCACCAAAAAGAACAAGAGTAAGTTCTGGACTCTCATTGTCCTGTGGCAATGCTTGGATGGTTCTCTTCTGAAGAAGTTTGTGCATGTCTTGCTGAGTTAACTCCCTCTGATGAGGTGGCACATGGGGAGGCACTTCCTGATTGGAGCGGGTGGCTAGGAAAAGGGAAAGAAATAGCCCCTAGAAATAATGTTTAGCACCTAGCGATCTCTAGTAATATTTGCAGAGGCTTAAGGGTGCAGTGACAAACAACCCCCAGCTGCCTCCAGGGCAAGACAGTTGGGCAGCGCATCAGAAGTTCTGGGAGGGATTCTCAGAGAAGGGTTCCCTGGATTTTGTGGTCCCCCCTCTGCCCCTGGAGTTGTGTCTGCCATTGAATCCTCTCTCCCAACCTCTAGAAGAAGGCTGGCCTTGAGCATCTTGAAAGGAAGACTACAACTTCCAAAACCATATTTTCCTAGTCCCTCATTGAATGTTAGAAAATGACCACTGAGGGGTAGGAAACTTGATTTGCACAGCTGACAAGGTCTGGCTCACTGTGGGGGAGTGTTTCCTTGAATGAAGGCCCAAAGAGGGTGGATCCATCAAAGGGGCATTGGTGAAGGATGCCTTAATGAACTCCACAAACCCACAAAGGCGCAGCCAGATGGGGCACCAAATAGCTATGCCTGTGCTGGCAGCTAGAGAGGTGCCTTCCACAGCATTGGAAATTAGTCTCCTTGAGGAATTTAACAGGAAAGCAGGAGTAGACAGCTTGGGGGACACCTTCATTAGTTCCCCAGCAGGCAACAACTCAGAGAGTGAAGTGGTGATTTCCTTGACCAAATCCCTCTGAAGTTGGGTAAAATGTGCCAAGTACTTAAGCACCCAAAGAATGAAGGTAGCTGAGGTGAAGACTTATTTTCAATGTGTGTTGATCACCTGGGACTCTCGGTTAGGGGGATGAACAGATGTACTTTGCTCCACCAACTCCTTTTTGGTGGCAGCAGCTATCACAATTGCATCAATTGGCATGCCCTTTGGCAAAAACTGTCTTTCAGTGGGAGGACTCAGAACCTTGTCATCATGTTTCGGTACCACTCCATAGTATCTGGCTCCTTCCATGCCCGGGTGGCGATGAAGTGTACGAGTTTTTCAGTAGGGGGAAACCCAGGAGGTAGATGGTCCCATCCCAAAAGACTTCAAGAACATGGACTCCTCAGAGGATGGGGGTAGGAAAGACAATCCACCCTTTAACTTGAGGATTTCTAAGATGTCCCCAAAGGAGACATCCTCTGGTGGAGATCTGGGGGACTCGTCCCCCCTCATCGAGGTTCATATCCTCAGTGAGAGACTGCACAGGGGAGTCTAGGTGCCTATTCTTGCATGATCTCTTCCAAGACACCTCTTCCATGGGGGGCTTGAGGGAGGAGTCAGAAGAGAGGGGAACCCTAAGGGGGTTAACTCCTGCCTGAAGGCTAGTTTGAGAGGGCTAACCAGGAACAGGATGAGAAGAGTCTGCTCTTGGGGGCTGGGAAGTCCCTGGAAAGCAGAGGAGGTAACTCCAATGCAGGAGAATGTCCTCTCTATTACCTGGAAGGATGAAGGGCTGAAAGATGCCCCATCCCCACTCCTGGTAGGCTGGCCCACCAGAGAAGAAGGAACAGAGCATGCCAGCACCTTCAGCCTCTGAACAGTAGCAGCCCCAAGCTGTTGAGGGCTGAAGCACCAAGGGGAGGAGACTAACCAAAAACACAGGACCGGAGCCACTACTCAAGGATTCCAGGGTAACAAGTCAGGTCCATGGCTCCATCTGCCCTGGGGAGGACAAGCAGAGGAAGTCAGAGACTCAGGTATGGTACAGAGAGAATGGGGTCTATGTGTCCCTATCTACTCCTCGATGTGTCCCAGGGCCTGGGAGTCCAAAACCACCTGGGTTGGACAAGGAGAAGAAAGCAAAGGGGTAGCAGAAGAGCCCCTGGTTAGATGGGCAGGGAACACAAGAAGCCCCAACTCAATCTGAGCCTTGAGGAAGGACCTCATCATCCTGTCCATATTGGAGGGAGCAAACTCCTGGGGGACCTAGAAAAGGTAGAGAATTTAGTTAAGGATGAATGCCTGGATTGCAAGGACCACCCATGACTCTCAGGAGATTGGCTTCTGTGCCTGGTAGCAGAAAGGGACTGCCCCAAGCCAGAAACCAGAGGGTAGTCCTCTATAACAATGGTGAGATCCAACATGGATCATGAATCTGTTTGCCACAGATCCAAGGACAATTGAGGAACTGAGCATTTGAACCCCATATGACACAGATGCAAGGGAGTTGAATCTGTGATAAGTCCAAATCTGGTCAGATCTGAAGGCCTAAATCTGGAGGCCTGGGATCTGGGGGTGGAGTTCCAGGACCTGGGATCTGAGATTGTCGAGTCTGATGGAGTTGAGAGTGGACTCGGACCCGAGGAATTGGGATTCAACAGCCTGGTCTTCTTAGAGGAAGATGACCCTGGAAGAGAGGGGGCCTTCTTCTTGTGGTTATAGTGTCCAGATGTGGCCAGAGACTGGGCCAGCAAAACCCCTTGGACCATTCCCTTCAACAATAGCTTGTTCCGGTGCTCGACCAAAGCCCTGGGGATGAATGCAGCACAAATGCTGCATTCAACCTCCAGGTGGGCGGTGCCCAGACAATAGAGGCACTTCTCGTGCGAGTCGGACACGGGCATCTTCTGACCAAATGAGGAGCATCTTTTATAGCCTACTGTTTTTTTCTGATATGGCTGCTAAACAAACCAAGTACCAAACACCAAAGGAAACACCAAAATTGCTAACCGGCAGTAAAGCCAAAGTAAAAAAAAAAAAAAAAAAAATGGGAAAGACCACCAACAACACAAAACACAATATCTAAAAACTACTTACAAATCTAAGGAAACAGAGAATGAAAAAGGCATCAAAAGACTACTACTACAGCAATAACAGAAACAGGAGGGGAGTAAGGCAATAGACTAAAGCAAGATAGGCAAACAAGCTACAGAAGCTACCTAACTACAGAAAAAATAGAATTTAGCCAAAAAGTAAGAAAAATATTTAAGCACTTATTCCCAAGGAGACTCGAGCCAAGGCAATCACATCTGATGCTGAGCAAGGCAAACAAGATCTGAGGGGTTAGAGAGCAGCAAGGGATTGTGGAAGTGGGAGGAGCTTGAGCCTAGAAGCTGTTTAATAAGTTGCTGTCTCAGATCCGATGCTGGATCCTATGACCCAACAGTGAGGAACTGTGACATGGATAACATCAGATAATGACATTTCTAAATTAAAAAAGTATGCATTTTTCAAAATAAAAACTGTAATATAATGTTATATTAAAACTTGGGAGATCATGTTTTTTTTTCACTTGAAAAATAGCCTAGACTGGCAGGAAGAAAACAGAAGGGATTCATAGACAAGTTGCAGAGTATTTGACATGCACTTGTGCTAGAGTTGGCAATACACAGAGTGGCACAGGCTAGTAATCACATCCTAATCAAATGCTGAAGAGTTCCAGAACCTACTCAACGAACACCTAAGAGTTACAAAGATCTACATATGCACCTGTCCTAGTGAATAGCATATCTCCAGGATCTTAACCTTTCTGTTTTTCACTCAGAACTATTTAATGGTAAAAGTGAACCTTTGAGAAGACTTTGTTTACACAAATAAACCTCTTTATCCCTTCTACTACTTTGCCATAATTTCTAATGTCTTAGTACTTTATATTTTCCTTCCCATCCCCTCATTACTGACTCTCCTCTCCATTTTTTCCCTCTAATTTTCTGCTCAGACATCTTACCCCAGCTACTCTCCATCTAGTGTTTTTTTCTTATGTCACCTAACCAATATATTTACATACCTTTTTTCACTCTTTAATAATCTATATTATTATCACCTTTTGTATTAACTTTTTGTTGTAGAAACATCCTTTTTTTGCTATTGTATTATTTGTTTGGCGCCAGGATGTGCCAAGTTACACACACACTCAAGTCACTACACCATAGGTACCAGTATGATTCTATCATAGTCCATGTGGGCATTAATGACCTGAATCATATGTCTCTGGACTATATGAAGAGAGAGAGAGAGAGAGAGAGAGAGATTGTAGATCTCTGTCTGTATATGGGCAGCATTCTACAAGGGTTGATGCCACAGTGTGAACAAAAGAATATTGTATTCAATAATTGGCTTAGTTTCTGGTGTCTTTAAAGGGGGATTCAATATTTGTCAGCCTGGGAGGACATGGTAAACAGACCATGTTGCTTTGCAAAGGATGATCTGCACCTGTTTTCCCTAGACTTCCAAATATTGGCTAAAACTTTAACCACCCCCTTACAGTCTTTTTTAGGCAATGCCAAATTAACAAATCTACTGATATAGTAAATAAAGCCCAAAGAAGCCTAACGGTGTTACTGCTCAATGTTTGGAGCCTATAACAAGAAACTTTACACCCTACAAGCTCTCTTCACTCATGATTATATAGACATCTGTGCCGTCACTCAGACATGGTTTAAATCCATAAAGATACTCTGACAGTGCAAGGTTTCACTGCCTTCCACATATTTCAACCATCAGCTAAACAGACAGAGACAAAAGCTCAAGGAGTCTCAGTCTATATTAGTAAGACAAATTACTTTACGTTGGGTAAATAGGATGATACCAGTCCCAATGTATTCTCTGCAGGTATGGCATCGGCAAGGTCACAAAACACCAAACATGATGAAGGCTATGTAGGTTACTAGCCGAAACTGGTCTGTTTGTCTAGCTTATTCTTAAGACTACAGTGGTGGTGCTGCGGTAGCGTTGTCGCCATACAGTAAGACGTTGTCCTGTTTGATTCTCAGCTAAAGCGTCTTCTGTGTGGAGATATGCGTGAATGGGCGTACCTTCGTTGAAGGTTTTGCATCAGGGCCAGCAACTCGGCACATAAAAAAATGTACTGCCAATCATTAGCGGACCGGAGTTCCGCTGTGGTGACCCCTAACTGGGAAAAGTCGAAAGACACAACAGCAACAACAATATTGTTGCTGCCACAGTCTGCTGGTCGGTCTTTCTGAATTAAACAGGATGATATCCTGGAATTTGTCTATGTCAAATCACCAGAGACAAAGTCCTATTCCATATCTCAGCAAGCTATAGGTCACTTTCTACATCCATAGACACCCATAGCTTGTGGCTTTCCTATTGGAGACACTCACCAATAAATCAAATACCTTATTCATAGTAGACTTTAACTATCCCCCTATAGACTAGAAAACATACACTGCCTCATACTCACAGGCATAACGATTCCTGTTTTTTATTAACACAAATACCCTTAACCATATTGTGTGCACACCCACCAGAGGTTCAAACATACAGGACCTTATACTCACCAATACCCCCCTGCCCCAATATCACATCCTCCTTAGTGAAGTTGGACCACAAAGCTGTTTGCTTCAAAATAAAAATCAACTCGATAACTCCAGCAAACTAGAAAAACGTCATGGCTAAAATGAGGAAGTACAACTGCCATAATGATAGGATCTCTCTAATTAAAGCTAAAGAGAAGACAAAGAGGACTATTTGAGTCCATCAAGACCAGTTATGAGGTCATGATAGCCGCACAGGCTAAAGACAACAAGGCCTTCTATAGCTATGTTCGAAACACCAAAGGCAGCACACATCAGTGTGCCAATCTGGTGGTCAGTGATGCCACCTTCACTGAACAAAGCAATGTAGTGAATTTCCTGGCTAAAAATTCAGCTCAAATTTCACCCCCCCCCCCCACAACTCCCCATCTGCCTCCCTCCATCCCTCCATGAAATACCTATTAGCATAACCACGGCAAACTATTAACAGATAGCAGGTCCTGGACATGATAGCTAAGGCCAAAAACACAGCCTTAATGGACCCTGACAATATACCAGGATGCCACCTGTTTGGTGTATCTAATAAACGCTCATTGGATTTTGTATATGGAACGTGTTGTTTATGGACTTATTTCAACTGCTGCTCAAGCCTCGTCCTTTTGATGTTTATGACTTTTCTCTGCACGGGTTTGCAACTTGGCTACATTGTTTATTTTATTTATACCTTTGTATGTGACTGGCTAGGGAGCATTCATTTTCTGGTGGTTTGCCTTACCGTTATTTATTATACTCCTCAACTATAGTTTTAAAACAGGCTTTGTACCATGAGAAAGGATGACTGCAATGGTTATCCCACTTCATGAGGGTGGACTATCAACTGACTCCAGAAACTACAGACCTACTAGTCTGACTAGTCTAATATGCAAAGTCATGGAATGAATTATCATGGAAATGATCAACAAAGAACTAGGCAACCTTCAGACACTGGGCCCAACCCAGTATAGCTTTGTCAAGATAAGATCATGTTTACTAAACCTCGTGGACTTTTTTGAGAAGGTTGCCAAGGCAATGAATGATGGGAAAATGGTGCGTACAACCTACATGGACCTAGCAATGGCATTCAATACAATACCCCATTCAGGTATATAACTAATTGAACTGGGCATAAATTCATAAATACCTTGCTGGATTGCTGGTCCGCTCATTAACAGGAACCAGAATTCAGGATTGGTGATAGCACCTCAACTACAAGACTGGTCATCAACAGGGTACCTCAGGACTCAGGGCTGGGACCTATCCTATTTGGGAATTACTTCTTAGAGGTAAAGGCTAATGTCAAGGGCCTTTTGCTGATCAAGTTCACAGCTGAGTGCAAATTGGGAGCTATCATAGATTCCCCCCCATGACACAAACATCTCACAAGAGGCTATAACACAGATGGATATCTGGTGCCAAACTCACAGATTAAAACTCAATGCCAAGAAAAACATTATAATGCCTTTTATGAAAACTGACATCCAGGTTAATTACTCCTTGATAAAAAACTGCTAACAGTTGGTTGAGACCCTGTAGTTAGGGATCTGGGAACATATGTAGACAGTAATCTAGCCTTTGACCAACATGTGGCCAAGGTAGTAAGAAAATCATTCTCTGTCACCAAACGTATAAGTAGAGGCATGGTATCGAAATCTAAGGCAGTCAGAGTACCACTTTATTTGGTCCTTATCAGACCATCATTCAGTATACTGCCTCCTTCAGCATGTAGCTGATGAAACATATGTAATGGTTGGAATCCCCACAATGGTTCCATACTGGGAGTATCCAGGGTATAAACACATTTCCTTATCTGGATCATCTTAAAGCCTTATCTCTATACTCTGTTCCTGACATACATGCAATATAGCTTTCCAAGTCTGCACAGCTTACTCAAGAAAATAGTAGCATACTTCCAAAACTATGGAAATGCAGACCTGTTTGATCAGCACATAAGAAAATTGGACCAGGAGACATGAATAGCTATAAATAACTGTATTTTGCTGCAGTGATATGCCTATGACATTTTCTACAGAGTTCTGGTATGGAATAGAGTTATGATTCACTGTGTCACAGTGCCTGCATGATAGCTGTATATCCCCATGTATACCTGTGCCATATTCTGATTATATATCCTAATATAGTTGCAGGGGATTAACCCTTGCCTGCTGCCTGGCAAACAATTAATGGAAAATATAGGACTGCAATCTGTTATTGTAGCATCTCACCTTACAGTTATCTCAAATCTCTGATGTGCTCTTTCTTTTTCAGCATGAGCAGACCATGATGCAAATCATATTACCTTCTGCAGGAAGCAGGAGAGACTTGCAGTCAACCACTGTTAGTTTTTCTTACAAGTACTGACATGCCAGGACATTGTTCAGTCCAATATTAGGATAGATTTACTTACACATACCTTCCAATTTTGTCTCCCCACTGTAGGCCCAAATAATGTGTTTGATCTGTAGACATCTTCACTGTGTGTTCCCCTGTTGAGATTATTGATGAGGTGCATGATGGTGATGAGGTTAGAAATGCCTCATGGTGTTGGTTATCTGGTCCATTCTCCAAGAGGCAGTTCACATGCAGCTTCTGAAGTGGCCTAACTCTTGCTGGAGCAGGTAATGGAGGCTGCAGAGGAGAGAGTAGTGGGCAGATATATGGTTCAGGTGGAGATCTAACAGGAGTAAATTGCACACTTGTTCAATTAGCTGTCCCCTGCCATCATGTCAAGAGGGAGGGAATGGCCTATACCACTTGTGACCAGTCACTCTGATTCAGCAAACTGGGATAGATTTCTCTAATGTCCCTCTTGACTGGAATGTGAGATGATATGTCAGCTGCTCATAACTCACAGTATTCCTAGTAATATGTGATTCCTTTCTCTTGTGTCATGTCCAATATCCTGTGTGTGGGTGTGTGGTCCAAATGCACAAATGCGGTATTCATCTACCACCTTTCTGTATCTTTCCATCCAAAGTCTATATATAATCCTTGTTTGTTTGTAATGTGTTGCCCCATAGTCTATCCTAACCCTTCATTAACAGACTTTTCATTTCTCCTTTCCCTTATTTACTTCTCTCAAAAAATTGAGACTAAATCCATGTAAAAAGCATACTCCTACATGTTGTTCTTTTTTGATGACACTATGGTTGCTGTCCTACTTTCCCCTAGCCCCTTCCCCCTCTTCGATGTCTCCCATGAGCCCACATAACTGCTACCCATAGAAGTGCAGCTACAAATAATATATAGCTACTTCTATCTGCACAGCTTGCTACCATCCTATGAGGGGTATGGTAACACATGCAGCCCAACTGCTGCAAGCAATGCTTTATAAGCTACATTATCTGATATATCAATTTGAGTTCATATTCTCTGCTCTCACAAGATCACACCACATAGAGAGTGTCTGCTTTATGGAGTGTGTATTGTGCTTTTGCACATATATTTCTCTGCTGTTGTCTGCTAAAACAGTTTTATTACATGGCTATTCTATGACCACTTGTTTAGTTGCTGCATGCTTCATTTTTGTGCCCTAAAGTGTAGCTAGCTGCCCATAAACACTCCATGTTTTCATTTGAATATTCTGTATTTTCAAGTAGTGTCCATTGCTAGACAAGGCTTTCTTAAAAGTTCAGTATAGCTCTATGAATTTAATCTATCATCTCCTTACTATTTATTTATTTTATTTATTTTTTGTTAACTTTAGCTGTTGTGTCACATTGAATTAAATGGTAGTTTTTTCTCATATTTGCAATAAAGGGGAGTCAAGCTGTCAAAAAGCGTTAATGTTCAAATAGAAAACTATGCTTCTATAATACTAATTATTTCTGTTAAAACTATAAGACTGTTCATTAACAATGTGTGATGATTAAGTTTCTAAATTATGAAGAATGTTTCTTAAACTTGATTTTCCTCTCCAATTTCGCTTCAGGCTCTGGACTTTTCACACAGAAATTTTTTGCAAAAATTACATTTCTAAGCTGCACCACATATGATTCTCTGTTGATGTTTATTCTCCTTTTAATTCTTCACACTTCAAAATATTTCTAAAACAAACTTTTGTATGAATACCACTTATTTTCATAACTGCATTTCTTAGTATTCCTAAAGGTAATATATGTAGATATTTTTGTTCTAAAAGTCTTCTACATTCTTTGTTATATAGTTGTTTCATTATTAGCCATTTCCTTTTATTACAGCTTAAAGAAACAACAATGTAATCATATGATTTAACTTTTTGTCGTCGGGCTCTATTCAAATGTAACACGAGTATGAGTTCACCACATACAGCCTGTGGAATATCTGCTTTTAAAAGATGGTGACAGAAGCTGAGGAGCACCAGAATAATAATATATAAATTTAGCTTTCATGCAACATTTGAGAGAATGCTAGCAAGTTATAACTTGAGTTTCTCCTTGGGTCCCTTTTTAAATTATACAAATTCACAACACTGTGGTTTCACACAGTTTTGGCTTCAGATAACTCCTGCCTCTTTACACTGGAAAAAAAATACTAGAAAACTATTGGCTTGATGTGTGGTTTTCAGAGGTCTGAGACTTCCAGGCTGGATAGAGAAATGTGACAACGGACCACACACGTTCGTTAATTGGAAATAAATATACCAGATGTTTTCATATTTGAATTCATTAGATGCTGAATTCTTTAAGAGAAGTGAAAAGCACGGCAGGCTTCATGTGTAAGTGCATACTGGTACTAGCAGTATAAAACTTAATAGATGCATTTTATTTTGACAATATTTCCATGCCAGTAACAGCTTCTACCACCCTCTGACTCTTTAATAAATTCTACTAGGTGGTAAAGATGAGAGGATTAAATCTTTGCAGACTAAAATGTAGATCAAATAAAATCAGACATTTTCCACTATATTATCTTTTCTCTGCTTTCATAATGCAGAAGGGAAAATTGTAGACTATATAGCCATTAATGCCTTAACCAAATTGTTATGTTGACTTTTACCATGGAATCAGCCAAGACGAGGCAGTCTCTGTTCTTAATTATTTATACCATGCATTCAGAAAACATATTGGACACTTAACACATATTATTAATATTTCTGTACCTTGTAGTTGCAGCTCTTACATGTAAGAAATTGTATTTTCCCTTCCAAAAAGGTTGCTGCCCTATTAACATTGATAGGTATGAGCCAGCAAGATTGTATTTGTTTAATTTATTTTACATAGGTAAGAGGACTGGGTCATTTGCTCCCCTTGCTAGTCAAGACAGATTTACGAAGTGATCCAGGAATAATAATTGGGCAGTGGCAGAAGAGATCCATAACTAAAGTTAACACAGACAGATATCTCACTCTGTATCACTGACTCTTTCAAGTCGACAGCACATTTCATTCATTGTTTTAGCAGAGCTATGTCTAAATATGTTAATACCAAGATCATGCAACATTGTGCTGAGGAGAAAGTTTCCAACCCTCACAGTTCCACAATCTCACAAGGTAGATGCACTTTACTATACATGAAAATTGACTGAAAACATCTACTATCTCCATTTTGCATAAGTACAGTGTGATGTTCACTGAGTATCCCGCATAAAACATATCACAGTATAATAAACGCATAAAGTAGACAAGTAATTTAAGCATGGGAGAGAAAAGGCCCTAAGAGAAGTGAATGGGCAGAGTAAGAAAATCTGACAGTACACAACACAATGGGATGAAGGAGAGACAGCACTTGAAATTATTAGTCATTAAAAGTAAGAGAAACACAATTAAATGTAGTCTAAATTAATAGATTAATGTACATTGTACACAATAAGTAAAACAGTTTATTCGGGGGTGTATAGTGGCATACTACAATAAACTTTACAAATAGGCAAGGAAGAAAGATACAGTGTCATTGCTGCCTAATCATGGTGTAGGATGGAAGACTGCACATATGAGAGGGAATGGCAGTCATGTTTGGGGACAATGAAAGAGAAAGCATTGCCCTGTGATGTTAAAGAGTATAGGAGGTAGTAAGGAAATGGAAGTGAGCCTAGATGACTGTAGGGAAGAGTGGAAGGATGAAGATTTAAGATATTTTTTTGGGTGGGGTTGTAGTGAACCAAGTGAAGATGTTTGAAGAAGAATGAGGAGAGAATGAGGACACAGAGATTCAGTAGATAGACCACTGGCTTTAGAAAGGCAGTGCAATACTGTTCATGGTAATGCCCAGATTTTTTAAAAGTCTGGACTGTTTCAAGAGTCACTCTGGAGGATACAATTTCTTCAAACAGTGGTTCAAAATAGCATGGCTTAGGCTTTAGCACATTTGGTTCAGTGAAGTTATAATGGTCCTTCTCAAAACCATGAGTGTAGAGATGAAATAGGTTATTGGGACGTAAGAAATGCATTAGTCATTAGGAAAGAACTATTTTCCAAAATTCTGCAGAATTCAAATAGCAAGGAGAATGAACAGTGGTTAGCCACAGTTGTACTTGATGATAATCTGCTTATTGGAATAAAGGAAAAAGGAAGTAAGGAAATGTCCCTCCCAGTGAGAGAAAGATTTCATTTATGAGAGACGGCTTCATATGTCTAAGCAGAGATGGCTGACAGGTGTCAAAGATGTTCAAAAAGTTAAGATAAAGGCCATCAGAAGCAGGATGGTTAAAGGCATGATAGAATCATGGAAGTTATGAGATGCAATAGGAAGGTGACACATCCAGAAAGAAGGAAGACAGAATGAGGTAAAGTAATTGGAATGGACCTCTGACACACTGTTGGGATCCACTGGAACAGGTTCCTAGCTAGTTACTAGGCATGCAGTACAGAAGCTCACCTAGCTCAATTTTTCCAATTGCGCCAAAGCATTGTCAGGTTAAGTGATTTGCTCAAGAATACATGATATGCAAATAGAAGCTGGTGGAACCAAACTCTGGATCACAGGAAGTAGCTTGCTAACAGTTCATAGTCTTAATCCTCTGTGCTAACCAGCTCTCAACATCTTAGAGCAAGAAATCTTGGCAAAGCCATAAATAAAGTGGGACAAAGGGCCAAAAATATGGACAATTTTTAAATATTGCTCTTACAAACTTAGAAAGCTAATAGAGTAACAGGTTTTGCATTAGCATGAGTTTTCTGAAGCATATGAAGTCTGAAACTCAAATGTCATTCATTATTTTCTAACTTCAGTCTTTAATGATTTACCAGTAAGCTGCGAGGAGACCACAATTTTATGAAAAATGAACCAAACATATGTGGCCACATCTATGTTGTAATTTTTGTAAACCATACCAGTAATTAGATTCATTTCCCACCCGTACATACATGCAAATATTTCAGGCATGCGGTATAATGCCCTTTTAGCCTACTGATATACCAAAGCAGTCATTCCCATAATAAGTGTCCATTTTTTTCTTAAAAATATCTAAAGTAGTGCTTGCTTTAATATAATATGGTAGTCTGTGCCATGCATCTATCAGAGAACCAATAAGTACATCTCTCATGTCTATATAATCTCCTAAATAGGTTGTCTCATGATTCTCTACTACTCTTTGATAACCCTTAACATTCCCAGAGGTAGTCGTCTCTAAATGCCCTGTAGACCTGAATAATGTTTTATCTCCAATATTTATATAAGACACTGTGCAAGTTCAGATATTCTCACTTTTCATAATAACTAAATTTTTCACATCCTTGGATGCCCTTGGTATAGTTCTGCCGCACCCTTTGCAATTTATTCATGCATGTTTTCATATAAGGTTTCCATATTATTATTCCATACCCTAGTTTGAGTATACTGAAACTTATGATGATTTTTTAATTTCTGATTTCCTACACTTTATAAATCTTTTTTATATAGCCTATAGTTTCATAACTATGCATGACCAATTGGTTGATATGACTAGAAAACACTTAGTGCTGGATTATAGACAAGCTCACCAGTCTGAACATAAACCCCTATGTCACAAGATGGGTTGCCAACTGGCTCACGGACAGAACCCACATGGTGAGAGTTGCGAGAGCTAGGTCTGACTCTAAACTGGTTACAAGTGGCATTCCCCAGAGCTCAGTCCTAGGACCCATCCTGTTCGGCATATACTTCTCAGAGGTACAGGCAAGCACAGGAAGACTATGGCTGACCAAGTTCACAGACGACTGCAAACTAGGGGCTATAACTGACTCTCCAGCTGTCAAAGACATCCTCCAAAAGGGTCTCACTGAGACAGATATGGGGTGTCAAAATCATGGCCTCAAGTTAAATGCCAAAAAGTGCATATTTTATTTATTTATTTTATTTTATTTTATTTTATTTTATTTTACATTTGTTGACCGGGAAAATCCGACTGGATACATGTCCATTTTCAGCGGAGGCCCGGGGAGAAAAGCTCCACATCGACAATAGTTACATACTTATAAATTCCACATTGACATTAGTTTACATACTTTTAAACAGAGAAAATGTTCCCACATTGACATTAGTTTACATACTTATAAACAGAGAAGATGTTACAAGTTTTGATAGTTAATACATAGGTATTAAGAGACAAGAGATCAGAGAAACTCCTGCTCTATACTAAGACTAATACATAGTAGATGAGGCAATATAATTGATAAATATATAGGACTATTATGTAGGTACCGTAGGAATATGTAATTGAAGAACTCACTACATATAAGGTTTAAAAGGTGAAAAATGTCAGAGTAGATGCTAGAAAGAGGAAGAGCCTAGAGGAAGACATGAGGGGAAGTGGGGTTACGGAGGGTAGAAGGTTTAGTCAGGCTTGGAACATTGACAGAGCCATTGTTTTTTAAAGTGAAGGGTTAGATTTTGCTTGAATTTGGATAGAGAGGTGATGGTGGTGAGTTGAGGCGGAAGGGAGTTCCATATTTTACCAATGGAATTTGCAAACAGTGAGTCACCTCCAGAGTTGCAGGATTTGACTGTTTGAGCAAGTAGCCTGTTTGCTGAGCGCAGACTAGTTAGGTTTAGATATGGGGTGATTAAATTACGCAGTGCAGGGATGGAATCTGGATGATGGAGGATCTTGTAAGCTATAGTTAGCTGGGTTTGTTTTAGTAGGTTAGGTAGTTCCACCCAGCCTAGGTTATGCAGGTTGATACAGTGATGGGTTTTGTAAGGCAGGCCAGTAACAAATCTAGCAATATGATTGTAGCAGCCAGAGAGCTTATTTAGGTCAGATTTGTACAGGTTGGTAAGTATGGGTGAGGCATAAAGGAGTGAGGAGAGGAGATGAGAGCGGGCTGTGGCTTCTCTTGCTTTGGGAGTAAGGAAGGATCTTATTCTATAAAGAGACCCCAGTTTTTTGTTAACTGTTTTAATAGTTTGGTTGATGTGTAGGTCGAATCTGAGTTTGTTATCTATGGTAACACCTAGTAATTTGGAATTTGAGTCTGGGGATATAGTAGTCCCATTCTTGGATTGAACAGAAAAGGGAATGGAGGTAGGTTTGTGGGTAGGCTGGAAGAGTAACAGTTTGGTTTTTTTTGGGTTGAGGATCAAATGGCGGTGTAGTAACCAGTCTTCAACTGTAGTGAGACAGTCTTGGGTTTTGGCTAGTAGCTTAGTAGGTGACCTATCTGTGTTTATGAGTGTTGCATTGTATACAGGAGGACTCGGGATGACTGTGTGGAGGTCGTTAATAAACATAGAAAAGAGTAGGGGTCCCAGGATGGTAATAGGGGTGAGAGTTTGTTTTGCCATAGTACAGCTTGATTTCTGTCTGAGAGGTAAGCGTGGAACCACTTGAGAGTTGTGTTGTCTAGTTCAAATGTTTTTAGAGTGTTGTGCAGTAGTTGGTGGTTGACCATGTCAAAGGCCTTTGATAGGTCAAGAAAGAGAGCGGATGATATGTTTTGTTGTTTTGTTATGGTTTATTGTGTCAGTGAAGGACAGGAGGGCAGTGGCAGTGCTGTGTTTAGGTCTAAAGCCATGCTGCGAGGTAGTCAGGAGCTTGTTCTGGATTAGATAGGGTACTAGTTGATTGTGTATGCATTTTTCCATGATTTTGGCAAGTGGTGACAGTATGGCTATTGGCCTGTAGTTGGATAGGTCTGTAGATGTCCCGCCTTTGTGGAGAGGGATGATATGGGAGATTTTCCAGATTGAGGGGATAGTAGATTCTGTTATGGTGCGGTTAATTAGGATGGAGATGGGGTAAGCTATGACCTCTGCAGCTTTTGTAGGTAATCAGCTGGAAGAAGGTCAGCAGCAATGGTAGTCGGCTTTAGTTTCTGCAGAAGGGATCTAATAAAGGAAGTGGAAACAGGCTGTAGGTGGAAGGAGGGTTCTGACTTTGGAGTCGGACTTGTGATAGTGGGGTTGGTCGGGGTTTGGATTTGATAACATTAATAAAGAAAGAGTTAAATGTGGGCAACTTCTTCAGGATTTTTATCACTTAGGTCAGCCGGTGTTGGGGTAGAGGTCTTGCCTGGGTGGAGAAGGGTGTTAATACCTGCCCAGAACTTTTGGGGATTAAGTTGATGTTTATTTTGGAGTTGGAGGTAGTAATTCTTTTGTCTAGTAAAATGGATTTTTTGTCTCATTTCTAAGTTGTTGGAAATGAGATCGGTCTAGGGTTTTGGAGGCGCCATTTGTCCCAGGCTTTGTTTCTAAGTTTGATTTTATACTTAGAGTCTTTTGTTAGCCATGGAGCAGTCAGATTTTTAACCTTGGCTGAACGTATGGGGCATGTGAATTGAGTATTTTTATAAAGGTGGAATTAAAGGTTGTAACGGCTTCTTCAAGGGGGAGGGATTTAAGATTAGACCAGTTACAGGACTGTAGCTCAAGTCGGAATTTGGCAAGGTCAAATTGTTTAGTGTTCCTGATAGATTTGTAGACTGGTAGTTTACATCTCCCTGCCTTATTTTTCTCTATGTAGGTTATGAGATGGTCACTGATTGGAGAGTCCCAGATTTATAGGCGTGGGATGGACTGTTAGTGAGTATCCAGTCAAGAAGACTTTCTTTTTGGTTCGAGTTTCCAATTGTGGTGCCTGAGGTAATGATTTGGGAGAAGCCATGGAGATTTATGAGGGTGGGGTTGGTCTCAGAGGAGCATTGGTTCCAGTCTATATTCATGTCACCCAGGATAATAGTTTCTTGGGGACAATTGGTAGCAGCCAGTTTAAGATATGCTCAAGTGTGTCAGTGTTGTTTCGGGGAATGTAGATCACAAGTAAATTAATACTTTTTTCCTTATTTATTTGGATCTTTAGGGAGATTAGTTCTGCATTGGAGATTTGGGGGGGTTGAGAAGAGTTCACGGTGATATTTAGTGAGCATTTATAGAGAGACCACCTCCTTTTTCCTTTCTATATATGTTATAGCCTTGTGGGGTGATTTCAGTATCTTTTATGGCTGGTTTTAACCAGGTTTCTGACAGGCACATAATGTCGGGGTGATATATCTGTAACAGGGCTTGGAGATTGTGTATTTTGTTGTTTAGACTTCTTATGTTAAGATGACAGATAAGGAGGGAGTTGGGAGAGATTGGGGGAAGAGGTAGGTTATGTAAGTCAGTGTTTGTGATAGGGCCAGGGTTAGGGTGGATGTCTCCATCCTTGGACAGGTTTTTTCTTAGATGTTCTATGAGTTTCAGGAGTTTGAGTAGTAAAATGTCTGTATTTTGGAATTAGGAGAGCTAACTCTTGGTTTATAGGGAGGGTATCTGATGTATTGCCGTATTGGTGGGATAGTGATTAGGATGACGTAGTGTAAGATAAGGATGCTAGACTACAGGTTTGATATTTGGGATAGTGATATCCATAGTAGGGAGTGGTAGTTAGGGCATGTAGTGATATAAGGACTAATAAAGTAAGGGGCAAAGTCTTTATTATTGGCTTGAGAGCCAGAGAGAGGTGGGGCTGTATGTTGTTTAACATTGTTATCTATGTTTAGGCAGATAGCAAGTGTGGTGGGAGTGGTTCAAGTATAGGGAGGTGGGTGAAAGTAAGATAAAGTCTTGCGTGATTGTGTGAGAGTATGGATAGTAGTGGGTGTGGTTAGTTAGGTATAAAAGTAGGACTACTGGGGGCGGGTGGGATATGGGACCCCACACTGACCAGGTAGAAGAAAGAGTAGAATTTTTACTTTAATGCCTTTAATCCTATGCTTATGCCCAATGCTAAAATATAGTTGGTTGTACGTTTTTTATTTTTTAGCTTGTGCCCAATTTGAGATCATTAATGGGATGTACTGCTGTGTAACAGGGCTCGGTCAGGAGTTTTAGCGGGGTTATTTACATTGAATTTGGTTTGTGATGGTAAGACTGGATAATGACCTTTTCAGTTAGGTTACTGTGCTCACAGCTTGCAGCTCACTTAGAGGATTCACGACCTGGGAATTGACTGGGCACAACCTGAGAGAGGAAGAATATAACACTTAGCTTATTCTCAACATTGTACTATCACAAGGGAAAGTATAACAGCAGCTTATCCTTATATTAAAGTGACAAAATTAAATACACAGTTAGGAATCCACCTTTTCATGCACTAGACAAGTGATGCTTTAAACTCCTGAGACAACAAACACTTACAATAACTATGGTTGAGATGTAGAGTGCTTCACACTTAAAATAATAGTGTGGCCTTTACTTTAAACATTCTACATATGCAGTCGCTAATCCTTTCACATAAAAACCATGCTACAAGTGCAGTCGCTAATCCTTTCACATAAAAACCATGCTACAAGTGCAGTCGCTAATCATTTTAAGGTTTAAAACATGCTTCAATTGCAGTCACTAATATTTCAGGTTCATATTAGTGGAGACTCAGGTGTGTGCAGGTTAGAAATGTAGTCGCTAGATCATTGGTGGCTTAAATATTCAGGAATTGCCATTGTAGAACATTGTAGGCTAGAAACAGTAGTTTCGTTGGTGTGAGTGTGCTGGAGATGCAGTCGCTAGGTTTTCAGTGCACGCTACTTGTGTGTAGCGTTGTGTGCAGGTTAGCAGAGATGCAAGGCTGGTGATCGCTAAGATTTCTAATCAGCTTCTATTCGACAGACTATGCAGCAATAGCTAGTTCAGCAATACAGATATGTACAGAAATATGTTTGTAGTAGTTTGCATACCCAGCTACTTCTAAGTCCTGAAGACACAGCAGGATTGTAAGGGAATAAAATGGCGCTTTGACACTGACCAGGTAGAAGAAAGAGTAGAATTTTTACTTTAATGCCTTTAATGCATAGTCATCCCCTTTGGAAAAAACAAAGTACCCACAAACTACCACATAGGTGGTAGTCCCCTAAATACGGAAGATGTAATAAGGGATCTGGGGACTCAAGTAGATAGTAATCTCTCCTTTGACAATTGCATTGCCAAAGTGGTTAGAAAATCCTTTGATATGGCCCACCTAATCAGAAAAGGGTTTACATCCAAATCAAAAGAGGTCATTGTGCCCCTCTACTCATCACTCATCAGACCCATCATAGAGTACAAAGCCTCATTTGGGATGTACCTTACAAGACACCTGCAACAGCTGGAAAGACCATAGAAGGGCCTCATCAAGAGGATCAATGGCCTCAAACAGATGCCCTATGCAGCTCAACTGAAGAAACTCCAGCTGTACTCGGTTGCATATCGCCTACTCAGAGGTGATCTCTGCCTGACATACAAGGCCATGCCCAACCCAAAATTGATGGACATGCTCCAGCTAAAGAAAACCTTAATCCCTCGAGCCACACACTCTAGGGATCTAAACCTCACCACAACAATAATTAGGACATGCTGGAGGGATAGATTCCTGTCCCAGAGACTTCCCATGCTTTGGAACAAGATTCCAATCTACATTAGGCAGAGCTCCACGCTAACACTCTTCAAGAGAAACCTTGACGAGTGGCTGGGAAACAGAAAGTTTACCCTTGGGAGCACTTCAGTGGCTCTGCTGGACAGAGGCACAGGGAACTAATCTAAGGGGGCGGCGAAAGCCAACACATTCTGGCTAGGCTTATAAATGCCTTCAGGCAGATAGCCTAGTACCTACCTATGAACCTATGAACGTATGAACCTACTCATATACCCAGTTCCTTAAATAAGTCTACATTTTCAGTTATTGCAATCAAACTTTCCAACCAGCAGACATTAAATATAGGAATAAATGCCTTTGAAAAGTAGATACATCCAGCCAAAATCTGCACATCTTATAAACGTAACGTGAACATGAAAGAGCTCATAACTCTTGTGCTTCCCTTATGACTGAGAGATACAATTCAGAAACATTTCACAATAGAGCGTATCAAAGATTCAGTGTAAAATCTGCTGTGAGATACTATTCAGAAACGTTTCACAATAGAGTGTATCAAAGATTCAGTGTAAAATCTGCTGTGAGATACTATTCAGAAACGTTTCAAAATAGAGTGTATCAAAGATTCAGTGTAAAATCTGCTGTGAGATACTATTCAGAAACGTTTCAAAATAGACCGTATCAAAGATACAGTGTAAAATCTGCTATGAGATACTATTCAGAAACGTTTCACAATAGAGTATATCAAAGATTCAGTGTAAAATCTGCTGTGAGATACTATTCAGAAACGTTTCACAATAGAGCGTATCAAAGATTCAGTGTAAAATCTGCTGTGAGATACTATTCAGAAATGTTTCAAAATAGAACGTATCAAAGATTCAGTCTAAAATCTGCTGTGAGATACTATTCAGAAATGTTTCAAAATAGAGTGTATCAAAGATTCGGTGTAAAATCTGCTGTGAGATACTATTCAGAAATGTTTCAAAATAGAGTGTATCAAAGATTCAGTGTAAAATCTGCTGTGAGATACTATTCAGAAACGTTTCAAAATAGAGAGTATCAAAGATTCAGTGTAAAATCTGCTGTGAGATACTATTCAGAAACGTTTCACAATAGAGTATATCAAAGATTCAGTGTAAAATCTGCTGTGAGATACTATTCAGAAACGTTTCACAATAGAGCGTATCAAAGATCCAGTGCAAAATCTGCTGTGAGATACTATTCAGAAACGTTTCACAATAGAGCATATCAAAGATACAGTGTAAAATCTGCTGTGAGATACTATTCAGAAACATTTCACAATAGAGCGTATCAAAGATTCAGTGTAAAATCTGCTGCGAGATACAATTCAGAAACATTTCAAAATAGAGCGTATCAAAAATTCAGTGTAAAATCTGCTGTGAGATACTATTCAGAAACGTTTCAAAATAGAGCGTATCAAAGATTCAGTGTAAAATCTGCTGTGAGATACTATTCAGAAACGTTTCACAATAGAGCGTATCAAAGATTCAGTGTAAAATCTGCTGTGAGATACTATTCAGAAATGTTTCACAATAGAGCGTATCAAAGATTCAGTGTAAAATCTGCTGTGAGATACTATTTAGAAACGTTTCAAAATAAAGCGTATCAAAGATTCAGTGTAAAATCTGCTGTGAGATACTATTCAGAAATGTTTTACAATAGAGTATATCAAAGATTCAGTGTAAAATCTGCTGTGAGATACTATTCAGAAACGTTTCACAATAGAGTATATCAAAGATTCAGTGTAAAATCTGCTGTGAGATACTATTCAGAAACGTTTCACAATAGAGCGTATCAAAGATTCAGTGTAAAATCTGCTATGAGATACTATTCAGAAACGTTTCACAATAGAGCGTATCAAAGATTCAGTGCAAAATCTGCTGTGAGATACTATTCAGAAACGTTTCACAATAGAGCATATCAAAAATACAGTGTAAAATCTGCTGTGAGATACTATTCAGAAACGTTTCACAATAGAGCGTATCAAAGATTCAGTGTAAAATCTGCTGCGAGATACAATTCAGAAACATTTCAAAATAGAGCGTATCAAAGATTCAGTGTAAAATCTGCTGTGAGATACTATTCAGAAACGTTTCACAATAGAGCGTATCAAAGATTCAGTGTAAAATCTGCTGTGAGATACTATTCAGAAACGTTTCACAATAGAGCATATCAAAGATTCAGTGTAAAATCTGCTGTGAGATACTATTCAGAAACTTTTCACAATAGAGCGTATCAAAGATTCAGTCTAAAATCTGCTGAGAGATACTATTCAGAAACATTTCAAAATAGAGGGTATCAAAGATTCAGTGTGAAATCTGCTGTGAGATACTATTCAGAAACGTTTCACAATAGAGTATATCAAAGATTCAGTGTAAAATCTGCTGTGAGATACTATTCAGAAATGTTTTACAATAGAGTATATCAAAGATTCAGTGTAAAATCTGCTGTGAGATACTATTCAGAAATGTTTCACAATAGAGCGTATCAAAGATTCAGTGTAAAATCTGCTGTGAGATACTATTCAGAAATGTTTCACAATAGAGCGTATCAAAGATTCAGTGCAAAATCTGCTGTGAGATATTATTCAGAAACATTTCACAATAGAGCGTATCAAAGATACAGTGTAAAATCTGCTGTGAGATGCTATTCAGAAACGTTTCACAATAGAGCGTATCAAAGATTCAGTGTAAAATCTGCTGTGAGATACAATTCAGAAACATTTCAAAATAGAGCGTATCAAAGATTCAGTGTAAAATCTGCTGAGAAATACTATTCAGAAACATTTCAAAATAGAGCGTATCAAAGATTCAGTGTAAAATCTGCTGTGAGATACTATTCAGAAGCGTTTCACAATAGAGCGTATCAAAGATTCAGTGTAAAATCTGCTGCGAGATACAATTCAGAAACATTTCAAAATAGAGCGTATCAAAGATTCATTGTAAAATCTGCTGTGAGATACTATTCAGAAACGTTTCAAAATAGAGCGTATCAAAGATTCAGTGTAAAATCTGCTGTGAGATACTATTCAGAAACGTTTCACAATAGAGCGTATCAAAGATTCAGTGTAAAATCTGCTGTGAGATACTATTCAGAAACGTTTCACAATAGAGCGTATCAAAGATTCTGTGTAAAATCTGCTGTGAGATACTATTCAGAAACGTTTCACAATAGAGTATATCAAAGATTCAGTCTAAAATCTGCTGTGAGATACTATTCAGAAACGTTTCAAAATAGAGCATATCAAAGATTAAGTGTAAAATCTGCTGTGAGATACTATTCAGAAACGTTTCAAAATAGAGCGTATCAAAGATTCAGTGTAAAATCTGCTGTGAGATACTATTCAGAAACGTTTCAAAATAGAGCTTATCAAAGATTCAGTGTAAAATCTGCTGTGAGATACTATTCAGAAACGTTTCACAATAGAGTATATCAAAGATTCAGTGTAAAATCTGCTGTGAGATACTATTCAGAAACGTTTCACAATAGAGCGTATCAAAGATTCAGTGTAAAATCTGCTGTGAGATACTATTCAGAAACGTTTCACAATAGAGCGTATCAAAGATTCAGTGCAAAATCTGCTGTGAGATACTATTCAGAAACGTTTCACAATAGAGCATATCAAAGATTCAGTGCAAAATCTGCTGTGAGATACTATTCAGAAACGTTTCACAATAGAGCGTATCAAAGATTCAGTGTAAAATCTGCTGCGAGATACAATTCAGAAACGTTTCAAAATAGAGCGTATCAAAGATTCAGTGTAAAATCTGCTGTGAGATACTATTCAGAAACGTTTCAGAATAGAGCATATCAAAGATTCAGTGCAAAATCTGTTGACTTCAATGAAAATGAACTGTATTGCTAAATTCTACCACACAAGGTCATTTATCTTTGCTTCAGAAATAGGAAACTGTAAGATATGTGTTCTCTTTATTTATGTTATTGTTGCCACCAATGTGTTGGTCATGTACTGTGGTTTTCTGTGTAATAGCTTCAAAAATCGCAAGCCTCTTACACTAGCAATTTTTGGTTATCTTCACTTGGATTACTATAGCTTCACTATGCATAATGCTAACCCTGATCATTTAATGTTTACATTTTGTTAAGTTTATCATTTTACTCAGGTGCTGCTTTAAAACTTAATTTTGAATAATATTTAAAATTAGCAGATGAGATTCATAAATGGGTGGTGTATAGTTGGCAAGGGTTAGGTGATTCAATAAAGAACTATGAAAAAAGACTTTCACAGAAATTCCTACAGGCTATGCAAGTGAATACTTTGGTAGGTATTCAGCAAATAATACATAAAATATTGTATGCCGGTAGGAAGAATGATTCAGGGACAGTACTGGCATTGTAAATACAGCAAGTGCATGCAGACATTGCTATAGATGTGCATGCTGATAATTCCTGGCATGCACCTTTATTTTCTGTTGAGAAATTGTAATCATTTGGCATGTACAAACTACTGCAAGGTTGCATGGCATTTATGCTTTCTTGATTGGCATCATCACACACTTTTATAAAAAATATGGTATGAGAGACAGGTAACTACAATGTAAGCAATAATGCCCGAGAGGGAGTGTGTTGGCGGAGGGTCTCTACACCCATTGAAGGGCATTAATTACACATTTACACACACCCTGTCAGACATTATTGCACTTGGAGAATGGGGTCTCTGTTAAATTGTTGCATTTTACTTGCTTATCTTTTAAGTAATATATTATTTTTTAATATACATTTTTGATATGAAATAGTTCTTCCACCTAATGTTTCAAACTTTCAGTAGTATATGTTAATGGTGCTGAAGGAAGCATTTTACATCAAAATTATATAAAAAAATAGTACTTAAAAAATAAATATGCAACTAAAACACAACAGTTTTACATAGAGCCCATTCTGTTTCTCATACAGTCTCTTTCTGGTTTCACACACACATACATATACACATGCAGTCTCCGCTGGTTTCATACTCACATTCACTCAAACAAGCATAACTTTCAACTTGTTAGCACAGAAAATCTGGCCAAAGTCAAAAATAATGCATGAACAAAGCCCCCAAAACTTAAGAAAGTTGCTAGAATAAAATGTCTTGTATTATTATGCATTTCCTGAAAGATATAAAGCCTGAAACTCAAACGTCTATCATTATTTAGTGAATTCACACCTCACTGATTTGCCACAAGTCTTCAAAAAATACAAATTATATGAGGAACAGACAAAAAATATGAGACAAAACTCTGGACATTCTGCAAAAATTTGGACAGTTGAGAGCTATGCACACAAGATCACTCTCACTTTCTCTCTCTACTCTCTCTCTCTTGATCTCAAAACACAATACAAAAAAGGGAGGTGGTGTAGCACTCCTTTACTCAGCATCACTCTTAATCACCCCTCTATACCAAACCCTTTCCCAAATTTGGCAAGGCAGAAATAATGCCAGCCCTATTCTACCTAAACAAGCATAAACTCATATTTTTTTCTCCCTCTATATTCTCCCTGTTGACAATATGTCATCCCTTGAAGATATTTTCTCCTGGATCTCTACCAATATTACTCTTGAAACCATAATCCTGGGAGACATGAACATAATCTGGGCCACAATACAATCTCCCACTAACTCACTCAATATTAACTTATATAACTTTACACAACTAATCAATTCCACTATCAGGCCTTCCAAGAACTCCATCACTGGAACTACGATAGACTGGATTCTAGTAGCCTATCCTTACTATATCTCTGATAGTGGTATTCTCCCAGACCCACTAGATGATCATTTCCCCACTTTTGCCCACCGTCTCCCCTCTTCTATACAACTAACTCACACCTATATTTCCACTCGTTGCCTAAAGAACTTCAATGCTGAAACCTTCTCAAATGCACTAAAAACCACAAACTGGAACCCATTAAAAACTCTTTCCCTAGATAATACTCTATCCTACTTTAACTCTACTTTCACAACCCTGCTCAACTCCTTTGATCCTCTAAAAATAAAATGTATAAAAAATAATCCTGTACCCTGGTTAACCAAAAACACCTTAGCTACTATGCGACTCTGTGACAAAGCCTGGACCTGTTACCATAAAAATAAAACCACTATCTCCCTAAACTAATATAAAACACTATGAAATAAAGTAAAAAAACTTATTACCTTAGACCGCAAAGCCTATTTCTCCACTCTCCAATCCAACCACACCACCAATCCCAAACTATTTTGGAAAGGAATCTCATCTCTCCTCAACTTTGGAAAAAATGAAAACCCTTGCCCCAACCCAGATGCCTCTGACATGGACTTGGCCACTCAATTTAACTCTTTCTTCATAGAGTCCATAAACAAGCTAACATCATCCTTCACCAACACCTCTACAACCCCTCCTCAGCATGCTCTCATCCCTTCCTCCCCTAGCATCCCTTGCTCCCAACCGCCACCTTTCTTTATCAATCCCATCTCTATATCCACCATAAAAAAACTTATCCTAATTTAAAACCTGGTTCCAGTGCTCCTGATGAAATTCCCTCCTACTTCCTAAAAGTAGCCTCGGAAGCCATTGCTCTCCCTATCAGCATACTAATTAATCAGTCTATCTCAGAAAGCCAGGTCCTCCAGCTCTGGAAGAAGGCCTTTATTATTCCTTTCCATAAAGGTGGCAATAATAATGACATCCCAAACTTTTGCTCTATCACCATCCTATCCCCTGTTTCTAAGCTACTTGAAAAGTGTATACACCAACAACTCTTACCCTACCTCATCAATAATCAGCTTCTTACCCCCCACACAACATGGCTTTAGACCAGGTCATAATACCTCCACTGCCCTCCTCTCCTTCCTGGAAACAATCAACAAAGCCCGCGACTCTGGCCACTTTGTATCCACTCTTTTTCTGAACCTCTCTAAGGCATTTGATACTATTTCCAGCAACCGCCTTCTTACCAAACTCTCTAAACTTAACCTATCCCCTTCCTCTACCCAGTGGTTTTCAAGCTATCTCACAAATAGGCAACAAGCAGTTAAATGGACAAAAGCTACCTCACCCTTCCTTAATACATCCACAGGCGTCCCCCAAGGTTCCATTCTAGGCTCCCTACTATTCAACATATTCATAAATGATTTTTTCCAAGCCATTCCTAACTCCAGTCTCATCCAATATGCTGATGATTCTACTATAATCTGTTCCTCCCCTTCCATCACAATTCTAATCAATCTAACATAAGCCGCCTTCTCTTCCACTAAACAGTGGATGCTCAACAACCATCTAGCCCTTAATGCAACCAAAACAAAACTTATGTTAATCAATGCAGCCAAATCCTCTTCCCTAGACAAACAATCCTTCATAATTACCAGCAATAATAATACCCCCTTAGAACTAGTCTCTGACACAAAATTACTAGGAATTATCATTGATGATCACTAGAATTTGATAAGCATCTACAAGCAAATATAAAAAAAACCCCATAAACAATTAAGTATGCTTTACTGCCACAGTCGCCTTATCTCTCCTACCACCAGGATTACATTAGCTAATACATACCTCATCCCATCCCTTTTATATGGTGCATCTATCCTAACCAGCTTACAATCTTTCCTCAAAACAAAACTCTCATCTTGTTATAACAAAATATTCAAATTTGCAGCAGGTCATAGAGCCTCTTCTCACCACTGTAATTCCCTTCACCAACAAAGTTGGCTAGAATTACCAAACTTCCTCACATATACCCAGCTCATCCAAGTACACAAACTCATTCACAACTCATCTCTCTGTCCCTCCCTAGAAAATACCTTTGAAATGCATAAACCAGATAGACTCCTAAGATCCAATTCCCAAAACCTATTTAAATTGCATAAGCCAACACATCCTGCTGGGAATCGAGTGATGTCCTTCTCTCTTGCACGCCTCTGGAACTCTCTCCCTTCTTCCATCCGCAGCACCAGCAGTTTCTCATTGTTTACAACCTCACTGCACTCGCACCTTACTTCACAATAGAAAAGCTCTTGCTCTCATCCAACCTAATTCTACCACACTTTCTTCCTAACTGTCCAAACTTTGTTGCCTGTCACTACTTCCTAAAGTTTTACATCCTTACCTCATTGTAATTCCCTAACAAAAAAACAAAACAAAAAAAAAAAAAACTACTACTTACTGAATTAACCTAATGTAATTTTCCTAATGATAATCTTTTATTTCTGTATTATGTAACATCTATTTGAATTATGCAATATGGGTTTGTATTATACAAAATAGGTAATTAACATTTAATTGAAATGCATATTATGGATTTGTGCTCTTCCTGTAGTATGTATTTGTGTTTCTCTGGAGCTTTTCTCCCCAGGACTCCATTGAAAATGGGCTCCTTGTAGCCCAATGGACTATTCTGAAAAAACAAACTGCAAATAAAAAAAAAATAAATAAATAAATAAAAATCTCACACACACACACACACACACACACACACACACACACACACACACAGTCTCCTCTGGTTTCATATACGCATTCACTCACACAAGATCGCTCTCACTCTCGAACTCTCACACAGTCTCTTCTGCTTTCATACACGTATTCACTAACACACGCAGACAGAAACATAAACACACTCATACACATACATACAGACACATACACTTTTTTTTGTTTATTTTTTTACACTCGTTAAACAGCAAAAGCACTGCTCAGTGAGTGTAAAGTAATGGTGGCTTTTAGTTTTTTTTTACATTTTAGGGAGATTTCCCCCTTCTTTGAGTTAGTGCAAACTTGTAGTTGATTTATATAAGTTAAGGAGGTGTGGGTCGCTTGTCCCTGCAAAAAAACAAGAGAAAAGGAATGTTTTGCCATTTTGGATTTCTGGCATTTATTTATTTATTAATTAATTAATTTATCTTGTTCTTGTTCTTTTGAATCATTAACTTTCAGGAAGATAGAGTTTCATAGTGGAACACAAATAAATATTACTATCAATGAAGTTAATATAATCTCATTCCATATCCTTATTTTAATTGCTGGGGTGCTTGCAAGCACTGTCACAGCACAGACTTTTGTGTTCAAAATCTAATATGAAAGAATTCTTAAAGAAATTAAAATTCTATGTCTGTCTTTAAGGCATACAGCATAAAATGAACATTGGTGAGAACTGAAGAAAGTAGTTTACATGCTTGCTAAACTCCTTTACTGCAAATGCTGGGCATAGTTGTTTGGAGTTTGTTTCCTATTACAGCGTTATCTAAATACACCACTGCTTTATGCACCGCATAAGTGTTCTTGAGATGTTTTTGATTCACTCTGTTTCAGAAACCTGCTCCTAATAACTATTAATATCTGAATGTATGACTAAAAATATATACACTTCACACTATGTATAGATATATCTATATCTATATCTACATCTATATCTATATCTATCTATATATATATATATATATATATATATATATATATATATATATATATATATATATATATATATATATATATATATATATATATATATATATATATATATATATATATATATGGGTCCCCTTCATTTGACCGAACTTTCAAAAGTTCAAAATCCATATGCCCGAGACCATATGATCGAACTTTTGAAAGGCTGACAATGTATAGAGGAGATCCCTATACAGCGCGAAACCGGGAGATTTCCCTTTTCTGCACTGTAGTGCGATCTTGGAGTGGGAATATTTAAGTTGCAGGGGGTGTAAGTAGTGTAGTGATAGTGATTTTGTGTGTTTTAAGTTAGTTAGGGGATGTCTGACATTCTAATGTCGATCATATGGTCTCGGCCATATGAAAGTCTGCATTTTGAAATGGACATCTGAAGTAGATCCATATATATGTGTGTGTGTATATACATATATATTTTTATATATATATATATATATATATATATATATATATATATATATATATATAAATATATATATATGTGTGTGTGTGTATATATATATATATATATATATACTTACAAGTCTTTATTTTTTGATTCACATTTAATGAAAAAATACTATTTTTGGTAAAATGAGGCATAAGAATTCTGAAAAAACAACACTGTATATCTCATTTTACTAACTTCACAGATGAGGAGTATCAAAAGATAAAATCAGCTGTCCAACTGACAGCAAGGAAATCCCCATTAGACACTTCACTGGGGACCAATTTACAGACTATGAAATTTCTGCTTGTATGCAATAGTAATACATTTAAAAAACATCAAAATCTCATATGCCATCATAAATGCTCTCAAATGTATGTTATGACTCTCAAACATAGTCAAACATTATCATATTAATAAGTACAGGAAACAGGCACCCTGTGTGTTAGAATTGTTGTAGTGAAGACAAAACAGGTTAATGTGATTTCTGAGTACCACTAAGAGCCTGAAGGTTATGCCAGTTCTAAATCTCACCTAGTAATAAAATAGTATTAGCTATATGGTTAAAGTTTCATATAATGTAGAACACTTCACAAACTGCGTGTATACTTCTCACGGAACATTCTACAGAGTCTGTGATGATGGCAGCCAGACACCATCCTCTTTAGTACCATAAGACTAAATCTCCTGCAGCATATGAATATATTTAGATTTAGATATTATTTGAGATATATCCTATTTTGTATATTTCTCATACATCAGTTATGACTGCCATTATGGCAATAGCTGTGCATGGCAATGATGTACAATAACTATAGTTTAGAGCATCCCGCAGTAAAGAATATGAATATTTTAAATCAAAATACTCCAGTGAACTCTGGTTACAACATGGGCTTGTGGCAGGCATTAGACTTGTCTTATACATGAATTTCAAGCATCAGACTTGATCATTTTCAACTTAAATTGACCTACCAGCACTGAAACTGTACACAGCTTTGCATTTCAATACATGCACTGCATTTTTTTTGTGACCACTAACACTTATGTATGACTTCAGTAATGTAGGGGCAATTATGTATTTATATCTCCCAAAATAAAGCATGCGAAGAAGCATCTTCAGTCAAATATGGTTACTTTTACTTTCTAGATATTAGATTATACATACTTTCTTAATTTAAGCTGTTTTGCTCCATAACCTGTTTTCTTTTACCCATATGCAAACAACGATCTGTATTCATAATGTATTCTGCAATTACATAGGTCTGGGACATTGCAAAAAGCACAGATAATAGACCTCTGCAATTAATATATGTCCATGTAATCCAGAGAACATCACACACACACCAGTATATACCTGGATGAGTCTATGTACAAAGTGGGGGACAAATGAAGTCCCACAACATATTCTTTGATCCACAAGTGTGTGAATCATAAATAAAGTTACATAGGTGATACCAACAGTTATGAAAAGAAAAGTGTGGACTAACCACACCAACAACACTATGGATGCAGCTGACTGCGAAGAAAAACTAGGACTGTTCATTGTAGCACATATATGCGCACCGGTTTTAACAAGCAAATAATGATGACTGCATGAATATTATTAAAATATGCTTATTTATTGGAGTCTACATCCAGAACTGTATTTAGGGTGGGGAGAAGGGAGCAGCTACCCTGGGATTTCTAATTTGATTGTCATGGTTTAAGTGAAGTGCTGGCATGCACTGCTGACATTCAGTGTGGATTGGACTTCGGCACTTTCTTTATATATTTAAATGGTCACCATTGTGTCATGAAGGAGATAGGAAGATAGAGAGTTTTTTTTTTCTTTTTTGGTTACACAACTTTACTTTGAGGGGGTACTGGTCTGGAGACTGTCCAAGGCTCCAAGTTAGCTAGCTGCTGCTCAACCTGTATCATTAGGTCTACTGATCCTAACAACAAACTGTGCTGAACATACTCTGTTGTGGCACACACTCTGTAATGATGCAGGCCTGTCTGAGCAAAGAAACTGCAACCTTCTTCAAAACAACTTTCAAAACTACAGCAGCAACAATGCATATTTAGAAATGGTATACCATATAGTTTGTTTTACATTCTGACCTTGCTTTGCAGTAGCTTATTTTATGTTCTGACCTTGCTTAACAGCCTGAGAAAGGAAATTGCACCCATAAACAAAACTTTCAAAAATACAAGTGCATACATCAACAAGAGTGACTACCAAAAACTTTTTTAATAACTTACTGCATTTTTTATCTTTTTTGTATAGTCTGAACAAGGAAACTGTTACCCACACAATCAAATAAAATTTTATAACTAGAAATGGGTATTTTAGCATCAGTGATTGCCTAGAACTTTAGTTGATTCAGCAGTTCTTCATTTTCTGACTTTGCAATGATAATTTAAGGTATTTCTATGTTTCTGTGGAAAATGTTTAGCTGCCTTTTAGAGTTCAGGATCATGGATGGTGTCTCTCAAAGCACCCTGTCAAAACTTCTGCTGCATTATGTAGAAGCTGTACTTGTCAAATTAAGGCAACACCAGTACATAAAGTGCCCTGTAGAGAGACATTAATGTAGAATATAATAAGTCTGTGGGCATACAGTTCTCTTAAACACTTCAGTTGTTAAATGCTGTTAACACTATAAATGTTTATTAATGCTAAAGCCTCCTGAATACTTAAATCCTGTAAAACAGCAGCCACACTACTGTGATGCACTAAATCCCATACATAATGTGCATGATTAGCACTACAAAGTTCCAGCCAATGGGCCTAAATGTTTCCTACTGCTCTTTTGTTGACTTTTCCAATCACATTGCTCTGCAAAGGGTGCCACTTTACAAGGCCTGACCACACAATGACATTCTAGTATATCTGCAGAATATGTTGCCATGACTATAATGTCAAGTGGTTGATGGGGCTTTTCCTTACTGCTGATAAGAAATATTTACCTTAAGATCTGTAACTAATAAGTAATAAACTGTTGGTGTAGTTTAGTGCCATACTTGTGTGCTGGGCTCCTAGAATGTGTGATCTGATCATCAGGGTAAAAGTGATGTACTGACGTGCGTTGCCAACATTCTAACCTGAAGATGCATGCTTTGCTATTTAGAGTAATTAAAGTGATGCTGCTTTGCAACAGATCAGTGATTAACTGCGAAAGTGTGAGTTGATGATGTATATTTGTTCTATAACTGTCCCATGTTAGCACATGCATCATTTATAACATCCAACTTAGAAAGATTTTGAGCGATTGTCAAAAAAGGGGACTATTAATTCCATCATTAGGAACTGCAATAAATAGAGACAAATGTACCTCATTCAGATATGTAATGCCTATATGAGACTTTTAGACCGACTTCCCTAAACTATATGGTGCTACACATCTCGTCTTCAAGAACAGTTTACTTTAAACATAACTATTCTGATATCAGAATACTATTTGAGGCTGTATCTCTCAAATAAATCACATTTAGCTTGGACACTGTATAACTAGCTATCACTAGATATTTTGTGCATGTGACTTGCCTTAATATCATACCAAAGTAATGGCGTTTCAGTCACATGAATGCTTTCCATTGGTTCATGCCTAATAATTAAAGAATAAGATACACCTTGCTTTGGAGGTTTTTTTCTGTTGTCCTCCTTTGTTAGAAAAAGTATTAAATCATGCCTAAACTCATTCCTACTAATCTTCATAAAAATTATGGAGATGTGAAAAATACATTCAGAACTAGCAATATCATTTCACCATACTATTTCTTTGCCTATCATTTGTTTTGCTGGACAAGTATAATAAGTATGTGAAAGGAAAAGTACTCAAGTACAAGTCTAAAGATCTTGCTTCTAAATGCTAATAGAATCAACAATAAATAAATAAATGCATCTACTAGACACCCATGCAGGGAAAGACTGACATTCTTGCAACAACAGACACATGGCTGAAGCATAAATTATGTTTTCAATTATAGTTTGCTCCATTAATTTTTTTCCACAACAGTCCTTCTTAAAAATGGACATGTATGTGCTTGTGGTGGTGGGGGAGGGGTGTTTTAATGGTTATTAAAAATAGATCAGAAGCTTAAGAGAAAATCTGGTCAAACAGTGGATGCAAAAATTGTCTGATTAAACAGATCTTCATAGGGGACATACTGAGATCTGTGTTGGTGGGATATATTTTAGTACCTTCTTTTATTCAGATGCTGAAACTGATCTTGAAAAAGACTAGGATTACTTGGGTAACAACCTTATCATCAAACTTACCACAATGATTAGGCTATCTGATAATACCTTTATTTATTTATTTATTTATTTGCTTGTTGTTTGTTAACCGGGTCAGTCCAACTGAGCCATATGGCCCTTTTTCAGTGGAGACCGAAGGAGAAAAGCTCCAGCTTACAAAAATAATGCAATTCTATATATGAGCAAATAAAGCATTAAACAAAAATAAAAATAAACAAAAAATATGTACATGAACAAATAAACAAAGAATACAAATATTGACAAGCAGTGTTGAATAAGAAAGTACATAGAATATACAACCAGTGGAGAACAGACTGGAACTAATGGTTACAATGTTTTAAAAATAAATTGCACAATGTGAGCAAACAGAGTCAGCAAAGGATATATTTGACATGGTAACATAATAACAATATAGAATTTTATACAAATTGAGAGATTTTTGCTACATAGAGAGAGTGGATGTTCAAGGGTGAGATAGTAACATTTTGCATGTGTTAGAATGGAGAGAATATGAACAAAATATTCAGAAAAAGCAGAAGAGAGGTGGTGACTAAAAAAGGAGTGGGAATGGAAATTAGGGGGGTTATGGCAAGGGCAAGATTCTGATTTCAGGAAGTAGTTTTTGACTTCAGTTTTGAAGAAGCTGGCCTTTTTGAAAAACCTTCCCTCTGCATTCCATCTTCAGTAATAATGAAATGTTTGCAGACTTTCTTAGTGACCACACAGGTTTCTTAATTTTTTTTTTTTTTTTACGAAGCAAAAAATTAAACAAGGTTTGACAAAACATATATTAATTTCTACATGAAAGAGGTCATACTTCTGTAAGAACTATGTGCAGCTAGCTGGAACAAATCATTGAAAAAGTAGTTTATTATAAATCAATGGGGACCTGAGCGTGGCAGCTGCAGAAGTGCAGCCTGATTTGGCACTGGATTTGTACTTTTCTGCTTTGCAAGTTACAATTTATACAAAATAAATCACCATCAATGGTACATTGAAATCCATCAGGATGTAAGCTGTGCTAAATTGACACTACACAGGCTAGTAGCAATAGTCTTCCTACCAGTACATCCAGGATTGTCTTACCACTTAGTCAACTGACTGCTTCTTGATATTTAAGAATCCCTAGCAGAAAAAAACAGATAATTTGGTGGGAATGAATGCTCCTTCTCTAGTTCTAGTAGAATGAACTCATAGATCATTTAAGCCACTAACTTTGCCTGGGCACCCTCTGAGACACATCATCCTGAAATAAGGAAATACTGTTAACAAAGTAAAAGAGGGTTCATAGGTTCATACTAGGCTATCTGCCCGAGGGCATTTACAAGCCTAGCCCATAGTTTTGTGGCTTACGCCACCCCTTTAGTATGGGGAACTATACCCATTATTTTGCTGTGCCTCTGTCGAGCAGTGACACTGAGGTAATCCCTGGGGTATATCTGCGATCTCCCATCCATTGGTCAAGATTTCTCTTGAACAAGGCCAGCGAGGTGCTCTGCCTCACATATACCGGGATTTTATTCCACAGCATAGGGAGTCTTTGGGTGATGAATCTATCCCTCCAGCACGTCCTATTAATAGCCGTGTCGAGGTTTAAGTCTCCCGCCCTTGTGGCTCTAGCGGATCTAGATTTTTTGAGGGGAAGCATGTTGATCAAATCTGGGTTTGACATGGCCTTGTATGTTAGGCAAAGGTCACCTCTGAGCAAGCGGTGGCGACTGAATAGAGCTGGAGTTCTTTCAGTCGGGCAGCATAGGACAGATGTTTGAGACCCTTTATCCTTTTGGTGAGGAACTTTTGTGGCCTCTCCAGCTGCTGCAAGTGTCGGGTCAGATACATTCGAATGGGGCATTGTACTCAATCATTGGTCTGATGAGTGATGAGTATAGGGAGACTATGACCTCCCTTGATCTAGATGAGAATCCCTTCATGATAAGGTGGGCAATGTAGAAGGTCTTCCTAACTACTTTAGCTACATGGGTGTCGAATGACAGACTACTATCAACCTGGGTCCCCAGGTCCTGATAACTTCTTGTGTGCTCAGTGGATTGCCACCTATTTGGTAGCTAGGGGTAACCTTGTTTTTCCTGAAGGGTATGACTATGCATTTGTTGGCATTTAACTTTAGGCCATGGCTCTGGCACCAGTTATCCATTTCTGTGAGACCCTTCTGAAGGATATCTGTGTCAGATGTGTTTTCTACTATGGCCCCAGTTTGCAGTCATCTGCAAACTTTGTCAGCCATAACCCTCCTGAGTTTGATTGTACTGGAAAAGTAGATGCCAAACAAGAGTGGGTCCAGGACTGAGCCCTGTGGTACACCACTTGTGACAGGCTTTGAGTCTGACATGGCGCCAGCAACTCTGACCCTGTGGGTTCTGTCACTCAGCCAGTTTGCAACCCATCTTGTGATGTATGGGTTAACATTTAAGCTGATGAGTTTTCAATGATACCCGAGTGGGGTATTGTATCGAAGCCTTCGCCAGATCGAGGTAGGCTGTATGGACTGCCTTTCCCTCATCAATGGCTTTGGTGACTGTTTGAAAAAGTCAACCAAGTTTAGAAGGCATGATCTGCCTTTGACAAAGCCAAACTGGGATGGATCCAAAGTCTGCAAATTCCTATGTCTTTATTTATTAGGTCCATTATGATCCTCTCCATGGCTTTGCAGATAAGGCTTGTCAAGCTAATGGGCGGTAATTTCCAGGGTCGGTGGAGGCACCGCCTTTGTGAAGTGGGACCACAGTTGCAGTGCGCTTCTCCTGGGTGCGTATCCAGAGGTAAGACTATGATTAAACAGCTGTCCTAGCTGTGGGTTTAATTCCTCGTTGAGTTCGTGGAGCACACAGCCGGGGACACCATCATGTCCCATGGATGCTGTGTTTTTTGCTTTGGAGAGAGCAGTTCTCACTTGGGCATTGGAGATGTTTGGGGGCTGCAATCGCTTGGTATAGATATCTCTCCTTTTGGGGAGGGGACAAGTTTGCACTGAACCTGTCAGCCAGTATGTTGGCAATGTCTGTAGGATCAGTAATCTTCACATCATTTTGAACTAGTTCTGAGCATATCTGGGAGTTTCCTCCCAGGTTTCTAACATAGCTAAAGAAGGCCTTATGATTGTCTTTGAGTCTTTAGCTATTTTTCTCTCAAAATTTGCTTTGGATGATTTTATGAGAACTCTTAGTTTTTTACTTATAGTGATCAAGGGTGTCTTACCTTTTAAGGATTTTGCTCTATCTTGTAGTAGCTTCCTCCTTTTGTTGTAGAGTTTGTTTATGGCTGGGGTCCACCAGACTGGACGCTTGCCTTTGGTACAAAGAGTCTTTGTTTTGCTTGGGATTGCCTTATCCATGCAGTCCTGCAGGTGCTGGTAGAAGGCATTTGTAAGTGATTCAGCTGCTTGAGTACTGTTTTCAACAAGCTGGCTCGGGGCCTTAAAGGAGACCACACTAGTCTTTAGAAGTGTGAAGTCGGCTTCCGAGAAGTTCTTTACTGTGGTCTTTTATTTCAGGTGGGGGTGGGATGAGGACCTCCAGCGAGATAAGTTTGTGATCTGATCTCACCAGTGAGGGGTATACTTCCGGTGTTGAACATTGTGCTCCCATGTTCGTGATGATGAGATCAAGTATGTTTTCTCCTCTTGTGGGGATGGTGACTAGTTGTTCCATGGCATTTGAGTTTATGAATTCCAGGAACTTTTGGGCTAGGTGTTTGGGCTTGAGTAGTGTTCCCAGTCTATATTAGGGTAATTGAAGTCACCTAGTATGATGGTGTTTGGTGATACATTTATCCCCTCTAGTGTTTTCAGGAAGGACATGTGAGGTTCCTGAGTTTGTGAGGGTGGCCTGTAACATGCTACAATTTGCAGAGCAGTCTTGCCTATGGTTAATTGCACCTGGATGGTCTCCGATGCATCGTGCGTTGCCACCAGTCTTGAGGTGTGGGTGTCCTTGATGAATATGGATACCCCCCCTCCTTTCTTGGTATTGTCCGGATTTTGGGCCGGAACGCATGATAAGAGGTGAAACCCGATAGTGCTGGGGTGCTCTCAGGAGTCTTGAACCAGGTTTCTGTCACTGCACAGACATTGATGTTCTCCATACTGAGAAGGGCCTCGAGTGCGTGCATTTTGAGATTTAGACTTCTGGCATTGAGCAGCATTACCCTTAGTTTTTTCCTTTCTTGTGTTCTAGGGTGGTAGGTTTAGAATTTGAGCCTTGCCTAAAAAAGGCACTATGGGGGTGGCAAGAGCCTTTGCCAATATCCGGAATCCCAGGGGTGACAGGTGCAAGCCGTCCCTTGCGAAGCAGCGTGGCTTGTCCAGCATGTCATCCCAGGCAGTCAGACATTGGATCCCCTTTGAATGACACCAGAGTTTAAGCCAATTGTTAAAGCTGATCATCTTATCTCTGTATTGTGGCATCATTCTTGGTGAAGGTAGGATACTGCTCAAGGTCAGGGTCATACCTGCCTGGGCTACATAATCAGAGAGCTCCTCAATGTCTCTTTTCATGTAGTCCAAGGAGGAATGCGTCTCAGGTCGCTTACACCAGCGTGGACAATGACTGAGTCATATTTGTTAACCGGGTTAGTCCAACTGAGCCATATGGCCCTTTTTCAGTGGAGACCGAAGGAGAAAAGCTCCAGCTTACAGAAATAATGTAATTCTATATATGAGCAAATAAAGCATTAAACAAAAATAAAAATAAACAAAAAATATGTACATGAACAAATAAACAAAGAATACAAATATTGACAAGCAGTGTTGAATAAGAAAGTACATAGAATATCCAACCAGTGGAGAACAGACTGGAACTAATGGTTACAACTTTTTAAAAATTAAATTGCACAATGTGAGCAAACAGTCAGCAAAGGATATATTTTACATGGTAACATAATAACAATATAGAATTTTATACAAATTGAGAGATTTTTGCTACATAGAGAGAGTGGATGTTCAACGGTGAGATAGTAACATTTTGCATGTGTTAGAATGGAGAGAATATGAACAAAATATTCAGAAAAAGCAGAAGAGAGGTGGTGACTAAAAAAGGAGTGGAAATGGAAATTGGGGGGGATTATGGCAAGGGCAAGAGTCTGATTTCAGGAAGTAGTTTTTGACTTTAGTTTTGAAGAAGCTGGCCTTTTTGAAAAACCTTCCCTCTGCATTCCATCTTCAGTAATAATGAAATGTTTGCAGACTTTCTTAGTGACCACACAGGTTTCTTAATTTTTTTTTTTTTTTTACGAAGCAAAAAATTAAACAAGGTTTTACAAAACATATATTAATTTCTACATGAAAGAGGTCATACTTCTGTAAGAACTATGTGCAGTTAGCTGGAACAAATAATTGAAAAAGTAGTTTATTATAAATCAATGGGGACCTGAGCGTGGCAGCAGTAGAAGTGCAGCCTGATTTGGCACTGGATTTGTACTTTTCTGCTTTGCAAGTTACAATTTATACAAAATAAATCACCATCAATGGTACATTGAAATCCATCAGGATGTAAGCTGTGCTAAATTGACACTACACAGGCTACTAGTAATAGTCTTCCTACCAGTACATCCAGGACTGTCTTACCACTTAGTCAACCGACTGCTTCTTGATATTTAAGAATCCCTAGCAGAAAAAAACAGATAATTTGGTGGGACTTAATGCTCCTTCTCCAGTTCTAGTAGAATGAACTCATAGATCATTTAAGCCACTAACTTTTCCTGGGCACCCTCTGAGACACATCATCCTGAAATAAGGAGATACTGTTAACAAAGTAAAAGAGGGTAGAGAGTTCATGTTAAATAACCACAAAACCAATAGTTTTAAGACTTCTAAGATGAAGTAACTGGTAAAAGGATCAGATTCCCAGAAGTGTAATCATTCTGTTGTTAAAGATCAATGCTTACCACTCTGAAGCACCCTGCTAGACCGAGGGTAAAATGGCAAGCACAATGGAAATAATTCAAATTAGATGAGGAAGCAGTGGTATTACTGCAACAGATATTCACAGCCATATGTTTACCTAACCTGACAGTGATAAAGTTGGAAGTTAATAATGCCCACTCTCAATACTTTGCCAAATTATCTCTTATTTTCACAGTAGATATGGCTGACATTTTATAACAAAGTAGATCTAATGCAACCACACATCTTAGTAAACCTGTGGTCATTCCTAAGCTGGTGAATGACAGCACTCCTCCATCTACTTCAACTACTCTCTCAAGTATGATTTCCTTGGTGAACAAAACTAGTAGCCTGGTTAGTTTTACTCACAATCATGTTAAGTGTGATCAGATATAACCAGTATGAACTTTTACAGTCAAAGGATTTAATATCATTAATTTATCAGTGAGGGTCAGAATGAAGAAGCCATTCACTCCAATCCAGCAGCCCCATCCTCAAGATGGCCCAATAAAGCAATCTCATGACTTGTTTTCAGAAGAAGCAAGCAAAGAACTCTTGAAATATGTGGACAAACCTGCCAAACCCAAAAGGAACAGATATGATTTAACTGTGACTGTTACATACTAAGTTCTGATATAAACCCAGAGGTAATATTGACCCCCACCATTTCCTATTTTACAATCACTAAGAGTATTTTCCTCTCAGCCATATTTATTAGGCACTTACACTAGATAATGTCTAGGATTCATGAAGGCCTACATTTCATCCTAACTCCACGGGCATGATGAACAGCGGTGAGCATGCTAATTTGTACTCTTTAAACATCTCTGCACACTGTGCGTGACTGCTAAACAAGGGTACACAGAAAAACAATATGCTAATGAAAAGTATGTGAATTACTTGCTAATGAAACAATTCAACATGGCTGTTCAGTTCCGGAACATATAAAATCCATGCCTACATGCCACACTCCCTGTGGCCCTCAATTTCAATACTCTTTGGAATACAGTCAAGAAGACACTTTGAAAAAATGTTAGGGGTGGCAGTTGCTATCATTAACCTGTATAAGCAACAGGCTTCAATGTAAGATTATGATGATGATGATGATGATAATGATGATGACACACCTTGTGCTAGAAGGTGAAAAGTTTTCAGACCACATTTGACCTGTCATGGACATGGATACAACAGAAGAAATAGTCAGCCTCTGTTGCCTTCTCCTGAGACCACAGGGAAATTGTGGAGAACCAATCCCAGTGGAAACCAAGGTATGTGAAGCATTGCACATACTAGCTACAGGCACTTTTCACAGACCAAGAGACCCAGACATAGAGACATATTAGGGGTGTTACAGACTTCAGCCTCAAGAATATTACACAAATGTCTCAAAGCACTGCTGCAACATTGGTCGAAAATAATTTCAGGCAGCCCACTTCACTGAAAGCTCATTTGACTGAAAGCTCATTTGGTCGAATTTCATTTGGTCGAAAATGGAATATAGCCCCTGCCCCACTGCAGTGTGACCCTGGAGTGAGAATATTAAGTAGGAGGGGGTGTGGAGGGCACAGCCCCCCACATTTTGCAATTAGTTTTTACCAAACATATATATATATATCAATGCATTTTTAATGGATACACCTTTATATAACAGTGAATACACTACTATTATGTCGGGGGCCACACACCTCACACCCCCAAATGTGGGGGGGCTGTGCTACCCACATATGCCCTTACTTAATATTTTCACTCCAAGGTCACACTGCAGTGAGGCAGGGGCTATATTTCATTTTCGACTAAATGAAATTCGACCAAATGAGCTTTCAGTCAAATGAGCTTTCAGTGAAGTGGGCTGCCTGAAATCATTTTCGACCAAATGTAAGTCGACCAACCACAGTAGATCCAAGGGAGCATATCTGGTTTCCACCTACCCTAGAGATATACCACCATGCAATATTTCCATGCCATACCACATTTCTTTGAGGTTCTTGAGGCCGTAGACTGCACAAACATTGAAATAAAATCCCCTTCTGATGAACAGGGAAGACATAAATCAACAGAAAAGGATATCACTCTGTCAACTGTCAGTTGGTCTATCATGTGTGTGCAGGTAATCCTGGCAGTTTCCACAAATCCCTGGCACACCAATAATCTGTGAATAAGGTTTTCTTTGGGTGACATTCCACAAGGGCATCTAGAGGGGGATGCAGGTTATGCATTGGAACTTTGACTCATCACACCCATAAGAAACCCACACAACCACACAGAGCAAGACTACAATGATGCAGACACTCAAACTTGAAATATTGTATAGTGTGTATCTGGCTTGCTGAAATCACAGTTCTGATGTCTAAACACATCTAGAGGCACCCTGTAGTATGACCCAGCCACCTGAACCAAAACACTGACAGTTTGTGCCATGTTACACAATATAATTGTTAGGAAACAGCTTCAACAAGGGGAAGAAGGCCATGAAATGCAATGGCCAGCACTAAAGACCATCAGGGCCAGCAGACATGGACGAGTTGTTTGACAAAGAAGCAGCTGTGGAAGATTCTGGAAGATGTAGGCATGCACAATATGCTATGACCCTGGCTAGGAGGCAGAGAATAGTTCACATGCTCACTATCTAAGTGAAAAATTAAGATGCTAAGCACATACAGACAGTAACAGTGATGCATGCAAAATTATCAACCTTTACTTACCCATGTAATGGTTGTGTTTTGTGAGCAGCAGACAGAGTCAACCCAAGAAGAGACAACTTGAAGCAGCAGCATTAACCAAGGTAATTGATGAACCTGTTGAGAAGAGATAAAAATAATTAACTTGAGGTGCAGGTATTCTACATAAAAGATAAAACATGGCTCAAATTTACAGGAATGTCTTCAGTAACTCTTGAGTAATATATGCACCATAAACAGTAGTCTATTAAAAGGTGAATAAAACAGGTTTTCTCAGAACTTGCTATACAGCTTGTACGTCAAGCCAAAGCAGGACAATATCAAAATAACACCCACAATGTCTACTCATATTTCACAATCATCCACATAGGTACATGAGCAAGCATACTTATGCATTCCTAAGAAATGAAAAATATAACATTAAGATGCAAGACACAAATTAGGGACTATACCATCCAACTGAGTAATTAAATAACTATGTATTGACCAAGCTTATATGGTGATGCACATATGTTTAACCTGCCACTACTATGCATTACACATAAAAGTTGCCAAACTTTGACACTCTTATAGTGCCCAAGGCAATCTCATCATTATTTGCACAAGGTGGTGAGCAAGCATTAATTCCTTACTAGTAGGACTGCATTAATAATATCAATACTACAAATATGATGAGGATCATATCCTACATAACAATCATTTGAACTTACATGGAATAAAAAGTGCAAATTATTAGAGTACTTTTGATTAATACAAGCATTTAACTACGCAAGCATTACTTTCCACTCTGTGCATCAGACATAGACAACTTTAAGTCACAAGGAAATGCGCAAAGGGCAGGGCACAATCATCATCAGTTCCATAGGGTGGGAGTGGGGAAAACAGGAGGGCAAGCTTGACTCCAAAGAAGAATGTGTATGTGTGTGAGTAAGAAATCGGGTTAACAGCAAGTATGTATTGTTAGGGCTTGTAGCAAAAGATGTAAATCATTCAATATGTGCAGGTGATGTGGTTGGCCAAGATGAGTTGTACTATCTGTGGGTTTGCAGGAACACAATGAAAGCACTTGTGCCAGCACTATGCCTTGGCATCCTGGACAGGTGTGAGCCATGTATGTTAGAGGATTCAGTTCCCTGTTGCTGCCATCGACCATGAGATCTACCTCTGCTAGGAGTTGCACTGCTAGTTCCATGGCTGTGGCTAGAAGTTGGAGTGCTATCCGAACATGAATGATGTCTACTGGATGATCTCTTATCCTTACTATGTCAACAAACATAAGCCTGTGGTCTCCACATCTGAGTATGGACACCTCAATCCCTGACAGAACACTGGAAGTAGTGCCACTACAGAAGCTGGATCTGACCTGGCCACATCGACTAACACCTGATGAGGTTATGGATTTTTGGCCACATGGACATTGACCTTACCCCACAAGGCATTCCATTGCAGACACTGCCTGATCCAGTGAGTCATTCATCTGGTCCAAGGACTCGCCCATTTGGTTCAGGCAGTCTCACACATCAGAATGTATGACATGCATTACTCTGATGCTCTATTCTGAGGTCCTGGTAGAATTTGCCCTTCCCTCAAATTGGCCTTATACATATGTTGGGTGGTACCTAATAACACATCAACATCAAGGTGAGGGCAGAAAATATACCTCCTCCGAGCAACTCTACCAATGCCCCTGTGTAGTACTTCACTCAAACAATGGTTAGGGGGAGACTCTGCCAGCTCTGCAACTGGAGTAACCACACTACTTTAGTCAAACTTGTACCTCAACAAGTCATATCTCAGATAGCTCCATGTCATGGGTATGCATAGGCATACTGCTTGTGTCCACACTCTGGGGACTGGATGTGGGAGCCTCTGCAATCATAGGCTGTGCCACTTCATAACTGCCATCATCATCAGAGGGTATTGATATTCTAACATGAGGCAGTAGGAGCTCCACAATGCTGACAACAGGCTCACTTCTGATTACAGAAGTAAAACATAACAAAAGACAAGAAAAACTGATCAAACTTATGTTATACAATGCTGAGTTAAGCAATACTAGATACAAGTGTAATTAAATATGCAATTAAGGTAAATTTCAAGGCCAATTATATAAATTAATAAAACTAAAAGGTTATGTTCATACCATTTGCAAGTGGTTGTGGAACCTCAGTACCAGATCTGCCTAGACAGACAAAATGGAGATGGATAGAGGTTTGAAAAGCATTAAACAGAAAATGACACATGAAATAACACTTTATTTATAACTCAAAAGAGTTTATAGAATGTATTTATATTGTCTTTCTTTCTTTCTTTCTTTCTTTCTTTCTTTCTTTCTTTCTTTCTCAGTCAATGTATATGAATGACATACCTGGAGCATCAGCCATAGGCACTCTTTGCTCATCTTCCACCTCTATACACACATGTAGCATGACACTGAGAAACTCCAGTGAGCTGCCCAGATCTCTTACAATGAACAGGAACTCCCACTACTCCATGAGTGGAGGTTCATTAGTAGGACCACCACCAGTAGCTCACTTTTCCCATGTTATAGCACTGGCCCTATGCCTGATGCTGTTGTAGTCACAGCCATGGCTACCCACAGCATTCACATCATCAATGACCTGCCACAAGATGTAGTCACAGAAGGGCTTGTCAGTTTTGACTTTCAGTAAAGGCCATGAGCCATGTTGATGGTAGGCCTGTACTATGACCTCATTCTTACCTTCTAAGAGCATTGGTTAATGTGACCCAGATTTTCTTTTAGTACCATATCCCTGTATGGTAGAAAGAATATATAGCGATGGAGCAGGAAAAATCAGCAGGGACTGGCCAGAACTATGTAGGTATTGTTAAAAACATGTACATAACTGATAAATATGAATTACACATCTAAGACATAAGTGTAAATTCCCCCCAGCAATGACAGACCTGAATAAGGAAAAAAAAGTGTTAGTCCAAAATATATAATTATAATATTATATATATATATATATATAATATAAAATTACTTATAAATAAAGTGTATGAAAAATTGCTTTCTCTATTCCGACATCTGTTAACAATGCTAAGGACATGTGGACAGAATAAAACTTTTGCATGAAATACATGTTTATCTTCCTTTCTTGAAAGCAACCATTAAATCCTCCTTACAAAAAATGAATTTGCAAATTGTAGAAAGCACTCTATTAATTAATGAAAATCAAAGACACCCTGTGCAACAACCATTCCCCATACCCAACAGCAGAAAACACATGTGCAAATGACAGAGCCCTTCTAATGGCATACCAGTTGTTTATGTCAGGCATAAACAACAGCCTTACCATAGACATTTTGCTAAAATGTAAATTTCCCATTGCTACTTCTGATATAAGTTCTTAAATGTATGCATATATTCAGAGAAATGTTGCAATAAATTCATGTAACATTAGATGAGGATCCTTCGAATACCAACTCCTGTACCTTCTATGCCAAAACAAACCTGTAAACTGCAGGTATCACTCAATTTTCTAGGAAAAAATAATAAAAGTAATAACTGCCTAAGTATTACTTGTAAAGAACATCACATACCTTCAAAGGATTTATAGTAAAGTTTGTCAAAAGTAATGCAATTGCAGCAGTCAAACAGCAGTATCTGATGTTGGTGCATCCAGTCTTCCCTACTATGGCACACATTTCTTAGCCCAAGAATGTGTTTGTTTAGTGCCGATTAACCCCTCTGGACATTGTGAATATGTATAGCAGATGTCAGATCATTATTATTCATGAATCATTCAATCTGCTAGAGGCGCAGAGCAAGTAATCATGGTGTAAAGACATGCATGATGCTGTGCACACACTCTAGCAGTACAAGAGTGAGTATTGAGAAGTGAGGCTAACTAATTGCTTGCAAGTGTGACTTATTAGCAGTAGTGTATTAACAATTAAGTGTTTATCACTACTGCCAGTTTGATGTACACTTATGGAGAGTGTATCATGGAGAGTAGGCTTGGAAGAAAGTTAATATATGGTTATGAGGTAAATGTGCGTCTGAGTGCAGAGTGTCTGTAAGTTATATGAAGCACATAAAACTTAAACATATAATCATTAAAGTTCTAAATAAATGAGAATCATTTAACAAAAGTATAAAAAGTGAGTACAGCTCACAAAATGAAGGGAAGAACACACTCTTGTATTGCATACACTTGTTTTTACTGTAACATTATATATGAGCGTAACTATTGAAAATATTCTATTCATCTAGACATCTACTGTAAATGACAAAGAATGAATTTGATAAAAATAAGTATATTACTCCCTAAGGTCAAAGTGCTAGAATGCCAAAGGTTGAGTATAAGTGCACTACTTTCTCTGCCTCATAAATACCTCTTAGTATGTAGCAAATACTCTTAATCTTCTCAATGTTTCATGTTAATGCCATCGTTTCAAGGTTCAAATATAAAGAGATGAATTCTTTGTGAAGGTAACAACCCTAAATATCCATATTTTCAGAGACCACAGAGATGAAAAATCATCTCACAGAGACTTTTTTGACTTCATCTTTTGCACTCCACTTAGCATTGTGCATTGGTTACTGACAGTGGTCACTAGTAATGAACACATTTTAGCCCAGACAACTATTTTTTAAACTCTGATGAGGCAGTTTGTTGAAATGTGCTTCAGCCTTGTAGTAAGACTGCTTCTGTGGTACTAGGAACTAATGCAATGTTTTCTAGATTGTGGACTTAGGCATTAGCTTGAATCTGCCATTCTCTAACTAGTGTGTGTGTGTGTGTGTGTGTGTGTGTGTGTGTGTGTGTGTGTGTGTGTGTGTGTGTGTGTGTGTGTGTGTGTGTGAGTGCGCTTCTATAGTTACAAGGATGACTATATTATCCAACATATGGTTGTGTACATCTACTGTCATGTAAAATATTTGCATTGAGAGACCACTCTTTCAATCAATTCATTTGCACCTATAGCACAGTTTGTGGTATGTAGCAATCAGTACCTATAGCATCATTCTCAAACTGTAAGTATTACATCCATACCCACAGCTCTTCTGTGTTCTCTGCACTTCTGAAAAACACTGCAAGGTATTTAAAATGCTTACAGATGCAGAAACATCTCTAGACCTGCATGTGTACATCATCTGTTAATATATATGTTAAAAAACAGTGTTAGCATTGGCAGTTTTCAAGAAAATCACATCTTATGTGTTGCAGCTTGCACAGAAAAAGCACACACAGTATGATAGACATGCACTGTCTTCCTTCATCTCACAGCAAAGATAACACAGTCAGCAATCTAACTCCATGTGTGAATTTCTTCCATATTGCTAAAAGAAAATTAACATGAAAATATTTCATTTGTAGTCACTTATGTAAGTGGAATAAGGACTGTAGTTCAAGGTGGCCTTATTACTCAATGGGATAATACTCTGTGATGCCTGCTGGACATTTCTATATGAAACAAGCTTTTTAAAAGTAAATTTAGTTGTAAAATAACCTTTTTATGGTTACATGTGGCAAGAACTGAAAATAAAAGTCCCTTTCTGAAGTGCACTAGACACAAGTTTGAGAGGTGAATGCAGTTTTAAATGATAGGTAGGTGGTGGGATTAGCAGAACAAATTTTGATAAAAATGATAAACTTGTTGTACACACCTGATGTACAATTCATGCAGTAAATGCAATGCCACCTAATGTATTGGTTTCTTTTCAAACTGTTATCTCACCTTTCCACTTTAACATTATTTTGCATGTATCTTATTTACTCCTTTTGTTACACTGTAGCTGTGTCCCTTCCACCTCATTTTGTCAACATTTCCTTTTTATAATGTAAATGCATACCTGAGTGGATAGGAATGGTTCATAGTTATTAATAATTATTATTAATGGTGCGTGTACAGTAATCAGTTTTTATAACTGTATGTTCCTGATTAAGCTCATTGTGCCTCTCAGTTATGTAATTCAATTTGCCCTTACCTTGTATTGTACCATATGCACTTGCTCACTTACAGAGGTTGAGCTTATTTATAACCTTTTTCTATAGTGTGTGTTTGAGCCCATTTGTACCTCAATGTGGCTATTAGAATGGACTCTGGCCAAAAACAGCTGCTGTGTGACGTGTAGCTGCTTTGTGGCTTGCATATTCAATGAGCTCATCGTACTAAGAAGAATGAACATGTAAGCTTAATGTGATGCATAAACATTTGTTAATGAATCCCTGCGAGTATCTTTCGACACACTCTGCTATTTTCTTGAACAATGTAATAGACTCTTTTTTTTCATGATCTTTTCATTTTCTTTTCCCACAGTTGTCAGTTGCTAGACAACCCAACGTATATCCTTTAGGTGGCCTTTATCTGTGATTGTATACTCATAATATATTATTGTTTATTTGCTAAAGGTTTTAATTTTATTGTTTCTAGATGAGTATTAACAGAAATGTTTATAGATTCATAGGTTCATAGGTTGGTACTAGGCTATCGGCCCTAGGGCCTATGCAAGTCTATCCATAACAATTCCCTGGATATTTCTTCCCACAGTATTTACTTCCCTGGGGCCCTGTCTAGCAGAGCGGCTGACATGATCCCCGGGGTAAATTTCCTATCTCCCCTCCAATCATCAAGGTTCCTTTTGAAGCGGGCCAATGAGGTGCTCTGCTTGACATGTATGGGTAGTCTATTCCAGAGTATGGGGAGTCTCTGGGTCAGGAACCTATCCCTCCAGCATGTTTTGTTCATTGTGAAGACAAGGTTTAGTTCCCTGGAGTGTGTGGCTCTGAGGGATTGGGATTTCTTTAAGTAGAGCATGTCCAACAGCTCAGGGTTTGACATGGCCTTGTATGTTAAGCAGAGACTGCCTCTGAGTAGACGATATGCCACAGAGTATAGCTGGAGTTTTTTTAGACAGTCAGCATATGGCATCTGCTTTAGGCCTGTGATTCTTTTAGTGAGGTATTTCTGTGGCCTTTCCAGCTGTTGCAGATGTCTTGTGAGGTACATACCAAACGGGGCATTATACTCTATAATGGGTCTAATGAGGAATGAGTGCAGTGGGACAATGACCTCCTTTTTTCTGGATGAAAAGCCCTTAGTGATGAGGTGTGCCACATAGAAGGATTTCCTGACTGTTGTGGTGATGTGGTTATCAAAAGTGAGGCCACTGTCCACCTGTGTCCCTAAGTCTCTCATCCCACTTTTGATGTTTAACGTCCTGTCACCTATGTGGTAATTCATGGGTACATGTTTTTTTCCAAAGGGAATAACTATACATTTCTTGGCATTAAGCTTGAGCCCATGGCTCTGGCACCAGGCATCTGTTTCTGTAAGGCCTTTTTGTAGAATATCCACATCATTTGGGGATTCAATAATGGCTCCCAGTTTGCAGTCATCTACAAACTTTGTTAGCCAGATTCCCTTAGTGTTGGCCTGTACTCCAGAGAAGTAGATGCCAAACAAGAGTGGTCTCAGGACTGAACCATGAGGTACTCCACTTGTCACTTGTCTGGAGGTGGATTTGGAGTCGGCTACTTTTACAGTCTGGGTTCTGTCAGTAAGCCAGTTGGCAACCCATCGAGTGGCATAGGGATTTATGCCCAGCTTAGTAAGTTTATCTATGATTCCAGAGTGAGGGATGGTGTTGAAGGCCTTGGCGATGTCCAGATAGGCTGTGTGGACCACCTTACCCTCGTCCACAGCTCTGGAGACTGATTCGAAGAAGTCAATCAGATTCAGAAGACAAGATCGGCCCTTCACAAACCCAAACTGGGTGGGGTCCAGTGTTTGAAGGTTGCCAATGTCTTTGTTTATAAGTTCCATGATAATGCATTCCATGCCCTTGCAGATCAATCTTGTCAGACTGATGGGAAGGTAGTTCCCGGGACCCAAGGCGGATCCTCCCTTGTGGAGCGGGATAACTGTAGCTTTGCGCCACTCAGTGGGCACGGAGCCTGAGGTGAGGCTATGATTAAACATGTCACTTAGGTGAGGTGCCAGTTCATTTTGTATTTCATGTAGTACACAGCCTGAGATGTCATCTGGTCCCATGGATGCTGTATTCTCAGCTTTGGCGACTGCGGTTTTTACCTGTGTGGCCGTGATTATCGGAATTTGGCAATCTTTTGGTATTGAGATGGGCCCTTTAGGGGGTGAGAGGGGGGTGAAGTTGGCACTAAATTGATCCTCCAGGATATTGGCAATATCCTTGTGATCAGTATATTTAATGCCATTCTGTTGTAGCTCAGAGCAGATCTGAGCATTGCCATTTAGATTCTTGACATAACTATAGAATGCCTTGTGGTTGCCTTTGGAATCTTTGACAATTGTTTTTTGTAACTAGATTTTGAGGATTTTATGAGGGATCTCAGCTTCTTACTGAGGCTGTTGAGGGAGATTTTTGCATCCTGGAAATTACCTCTTTTCTGCAACAGTTTCTTCCTTCTGTTGTATAGTTTGTTTATAGCAGGGGACCACCAGATTGGCTTCCTTTTTTTGGAGAAGAACATCTTGGTTCTATTTGGGATGGCACGATTCATGCACGAGTGGATGTGCTCATACAGTGCCTTAGTAAAGGATTCTGCAGTTGAACTTCCAGATCCCATCTGCGTGGGTGTTGTGAAGTTTGTCACTTCTGACTTCAGTAGCATGAAGTTGGCTTTGGAGAAGTTTTTTACGGAGGTTTCCTTACTGGGGGATGGGGGTGGGATGTGGATGTCAAAGGTGATTTGCTTATGGTCAGACCTGACCAATGAGGGGTGACCACTGGTGTGGAGCATCTATCTCCCATGTTGGTAATGACCAGGTCCCGGATATTGGCTCCCCTGGTGGGACAATGGATTAGTTCATCCAGGGTGTTGGAATTTATGAATTCCAAGAACCGTTGGTAAAAGTAGTTGGTACCTGAGTAGTTTTCCCATTTAATGGCAGGGTAGTTGAAATCACCCAGTATTAGGGTGTTTGGTTGTATCTTAATATTTTCCAGTATGTTTAGAAAGGTGTAGTGAGAATCTTGGGGCATGGTGGGGGATCTGTAGCAAGCTACAATTTGGATTGCAGTCTTACCTAGTGTTAGTTGCACCTGGAGAATTTCAGATGCATTGTGTTGGGCAACTAGCCTGGAGATGTGAATATCCTTGGTGAATATGGACACTCCTCCACTTTTAGTGTTTCGGTCTTGGTTTTGTGGCCGAAAAGTGTGATAAGAATTGTAGCCTGGTATTGCAGGGGTGCTTTCTGGAGCCTTGAACCAGGTCTCAGTTATTGCACAGATATCGATGCTCTCCATTTTTAGGAGTGCCTCGAGAGAGTGCATTTTGAGGTTTAGACTTTTAGCATTGAGTAGCATTACCTTCAGGTTTTGCATGCTTGTATCTGTTACAGTGGTGGTTTTATCCTTTGAACCTTGCCTAAAAAAGGCAGTATAGGGGTGGCAAGAGCTTTAGCCAGTAACCTGAATCCCAGGGTGACAGGTGCAGACCATCTCTGGCAAAGCGTTGTGGTTTGTCGATCATGCCTTCCCAGCCAGACAAATACTGGATCCCCTTTGAATGACACCAGAAGCTTAGCCAATTGTTGAAGTCAATCATTTTGTCCTCTGGGCAAAGGCAGGATGCTACTCAGGGCTAGGGTCATACCTGCATGGGTCACATGATCCAAGAGCTCTGAATGGGTGAAGACTAAATTCAATGGTAAAGTGGAGCCTTTTCAAAAAATATTCAGCTAAACATTTATATTACCTCAGAAGACAAGGATAGTTAAGCATCATGGGAAGTGTGCAAGAATATATATTGCTCATGAGTTTGTTATAGCCTAATAACTAACTAATGCAGCTTCTATGGGACTCGACAATATCCCTTCATGTGTTCTACATGAACTACAAAGTGAACTGGCACCACATCCGTGTGCCCTGTTCAATCACAGCCTCACCTCAGGCTTTGTCCCTACTGAATGGTGCATTTCTACAGTCATCCCTCTCCATAACAGGTGAGGGTCTACAGAACCTGGGAATTATTGCCCCATTAGCCTGATGAGTCTGATATGTAAGGCTATGGAGCATCATCATGGACCTAATTAACAAGGATATAGGGAACCTCCAAACTCTAGATCCCACGCAATTTGGTTTTGTGAAAGGTACTTCATGCCTACTCAACCTGGTTGACTTCTTTGAGTCAATCACCAGAGCTGTGGATGATGGCAAGGCAGTTCATACAACCTACCTCGATCTGGCCAAGGCCTTTGATACCATTCCCCACTCAGGAATCATTGATAAACTCACCAAACTAGGCATCAACCCCTATATCACTAGGTGGTTGTAAATTTGCTCACAGATAGAACCCACAGTGTGATAGAAGCTGACTCCAAGTCAGACTGCCAAACAGTCATGAGTGGAGTCCCACAGGGATTGGTCCTGTGTCCTCTCGTGTTTGGCATCTACTTCTCAGAAGTCCAGGCCAACACAGAGAGACTCTGGCTGACCAAGTTCTCAGACAACTGCAAGCTGGGAGCCATTATTATCTCCCCAAGTGATATAGACATCCTACAGAAAGGACTCACTGAGCCCAATGATTGGTGTCAAAACCATGACCTTAAGCTTAATGCCAAAAATATGTTGTCATCCCCTTTGGGAAAAACTCAGTTCCCACTAATTACCAAATTGATGGGAACCCATTGAACACTGAAGGCGTTATAAGAGATCTGGGGATACAGGTTGACAGCAACGTCTCCTTTGACCACCACATTGTCTCTGTGGTCAGAAAGTCCTTCTATGTGGCACATCTCATTACCAAGGGTTTTGCATTCAGGAAGAAAGAGGTCATCATCTCTCTCTACTCTTCCCTCATTAGGCCAATCATTGAGTATAATGCCACATTTGGCATGTTCCTCATTAGACACATGCAACAGCTGAAAAGGCCACAAAAGTACCTCATGAAAAGGATCCTAGGCCTTAAACACATGTCGTACATGGACAAACTCTAAAAACTCCAGCTATTCTCTGTCTCATATTGTCTACTAAGAGGCGATCTCTGCTTGACTTACAAAGCCATGTCTGACCCAGCTATGTTAGAAATGGTACATCTAAAGAAATTCCAGTCCTTCCGCACCACATACTCCAGAGACTTCAACCTCAATACCACAATCAACAGAACATGCTGGAGGGACAGGTTCGTAACCCAGAGACTGCCCGTGCTCTGGAATAAACTTCCCATACATGTCAAACAGTGCACCTCACTGGCCCTCTTCAAGAGAAATCTTGATGAGTGGATGAGAAATAGAAAGTTCACCCCAGGATCACTCCAGTGGCTCTTCTTGATAGAGGCACTGGAAACTAACATCGGGCGGCATGATGCCAGGGCACTTCTATGGGCTAGGCATCTAAAGGTCCCAGGGCCATTAGCCTAGTACAAACCTATGAACCTATGAATGCTAGTAGAGAAGTTGCATTGCTACCAGTAATAGCATAGAGTGAATTGCAGTAAGTTATAGGCATGGCAAGGTGGGCAAATGAGCTTGCTTAGAGTGAGAATACTGAACACTGAATTAATAGCTAACATTTACAGTCTAGCTTTGATGACTATCATTTATTTTCTGGTTTTCCAGGAATGGCATAGCGGTAAGCCCAAACAACTCTGTATCATAATAGGAGGTAACATTAATGACTCTAGACTTTGTCACAGACAGGTTGAACTTCATAGTGACCCATTACCCAAAAGAATAAAATATTATAAACTATAATATTAAAGATGTAGATCTTTAGGATCCTTGGTGGGGTATTAATACCCGTTCTGTAGGTTGGATGTCAGTTTACACATGAGGATCAGTTATTGCTTCACATCACATCAACTGCTACAAAAGGTTCTTCTGTGAAGACTTTCCCCTGTCCTTTCACTGATCACAGTGGAGTGCTCCTGACATTTAGTGACCCTAGTGTGGTCCACTCTCTAATTAATGATTGAAAGTAAACACACTATCCTTAAAAGACAGAGATGGTGTTATGATTATAACGAGGGAGTATACCCATTTTCTTCCTCTGAACCTCATTGATTATTGATTCCTTGCCCATATTTGTCTGATGGGAAGCATGTAAGTGTCATGTGGAAAACATATATTTAAATATCATAGCCCTTTTGCTTAAATGTTATGATGACTGAGTAGGGCAACAAGAAATACTAGTCAATACATTGTTGTAAGAATGTGGGGTTTTAAAGTTTATTACTAAATAATTATATATAAGTTATACAGAAGTTGAAGTCTGTTTTCCCATGCAAAAAAAAAAAAAAACAAAAACAATGAACTGAACTTAGCCTACACGGAGCAACCCTACAAGTTTGAATGAATGAGTAAATAAAAAGTTCATAGCCCTTCATCTTAAAAGGAGGCAGGCAAAATCTCAGATTTCCTCTATTATGTCTGATAAGGAAGTCAACATCAGCAGCAGCATTAAAGAAGGCTTTCCAAGAAAACTATTCTAAGCTGTATTTAGATCTCAGAGCAACTACCTAATTTGAATAATAAGCTTCAGTAGCTTGGCTACATAAACTTAACATCCCTACTCTGCCAACTGGTCTTTCTTCTGTTCTAATAACCACTTGTTAAATACCAAAGTTAGAACGTGCCATTATAGAAACAGCAGGTGGAAAAGGTCTTAGGCCATGATTTCACCCCGTAACTTATATAAGACCTTGTATAGGCAGATCTTGGATATACTTTGCAGACAGTTTCAAGAAATCTTCTCCTCAAGAACATCCGGTTCTATAAAATAGGATTTTATGTGGTCAGTCTTTTATGGGATGGCATTTACCACATCATTGATAACTGCTATTAAGCCATTACATCATTCAGCCTCTGCAAGGGTATTGTCAGGAAGTATGTTTTCCTCAATTTTGAGCTATGTAAGGCTATCAGGCAAGATTACATTGTATCCCCTTTTATCACAATACATATGACTACTGCCTTCCCTTACAGACTGCTCTTTTGTGGGAACACAAGTCAAAGCACTTCTGTCTGCTGATAATTGTCTTCTGCTGAGTGAAAAACCTCAGGATGATAACTATATGGTAATAGTTATATTAGACCAGTTCTATTCTATTTCAGTACCAAAAAAAAAAAAAATTTATTTCCCATAAACCAAGCAGCTAAAGATGTTAAAATACATTCAAATCATTCTTTGCTGATGTACATACCCACCTAAATACATAGGGAAATTCATGCACTTCTCCCATCTACTAGAAATCAGCCTAAAACCAATATGGGACTCTACCTACGTAACAATACATATTCTGATAAAACTATGTCAAACATACCTAGGCTGTATCAGTGCAGTGCAAGTAATTATTATTTCCAGACTCTTCTATATTATGAGTTTAATTTCAGTCCCACACAACCATAATTTGTTCTGCAAACTATGAAAATCAATTTGGTAATTCTTTTAGAACAGGATAAGTTGTAAACTTTTCTTATCTGGTTTTTACAACCAGATTAAGCAAGAAGGTCCAGATTTTCTATAGTTAAAATTGTATGTGATGGATTTTCAGTGCATACTGTATTAACACCTAGCCTGCCAATCCACCGACTATGAACTAAATTGAAATTCAGTATCTTGGGCAGCACTATGACTTTAGCAATACTCTGGCATGTAAAAAAACGTCTATAAAGTATCTCTGACACTTTACTGCAGTAATTCAGTGGCCTATCAAACGCTTTGTAAAAGTTATTGCATTAAACACATCTGTGACTCAATCCTTCTTTTTTGGGGTCACCAGGCGTTATAAATTGACAATCATCCTCTTTGATCACCATCCTGGATTAGCAGAGATATGTCTACAGTGGCCCAGTCCACATGTGATGCAGGGGACCAGCAGATTTTCAGTGATTTTGCAACACTAATGAACCACTTTAGACTTAGACTTCATTATTTCAACTGTATCATGCAGCACTTAAATCTTGTCTATACTCCGTGATACAAGAAAACCCCAGAGTATTGTGTTATACAGCGATACAATTAAAACCATCCACATCCATATGTTTCTAATATATCACTATGCAACAACAAGTCATGTATTGATGAAGAAAATTTGTGCAGGATACTGCATGCCCCTTCACAGTAACAGTGTATACCACAAGGAGATTTTGATATCATTAATCTGCATGACAAAGCTACATGTTCACTACCTGAAATTCATGTATGGGGATACTACCTCCAAATGATAATACAGAAATCGGATATGCCAATAGAGATGGCATACACAGGTTGTGGAATATTAAATGTGAATTCTTGTAATGCATTCTGGAACTGTAAATGTGTTCAAAGTCTATGGGCAAAATACATAAGTGCACGGAGGAAACACTATGAGCTAATATTCCCATGACACTAGAGCATAAGCTCTCTTGTCTGACCCATTGACCAATTACTTGTCTTTGTCAGTGCTCATATGCAAGCTTCAGACAGCAGCCATTAAGAATCTCATTACAGAAAAAGAATGAAAATTGCAACAGAAGCTGAATATACTTGGTCTCCCTGGCCATATTAAAAGTTACTATATCAGTATCTTTGCAGGGAACTTCTTATAGTTGATCTTCATAAACATGACAATTAACATTACTTTTTATTTTTGCATTTGTACATGAATTAAATTATCTATATTGTATATTTCAAAATTATGTTTTGATCTTAATAAAACACAATACAGTCCTTGAGCCATTTGTATCCCCCTTCCCACATTACCTGGAAGGAAACAAATGCAGGCATTATAATAAAATTCATTCAAACTTCATGTAATATTTAAAAATATACTACACATTTTCAGGTTTAAATTCATAGTCTACTCAAATAATTTTATTCCAGTGATCTAGAATTATTCTTTTCATATTCATATTGCCAAATCACCATAGGCCATAGGCAAAAGCCATACTGTTCAAATCACCATAGGCAAAATCTAATATCACTTCCTTGCCAGCTATAGGTCCCCCTTTATGAACCAAGAAACCCTACCATGTATTTAAACTTATTAGAAACACTAACCATCAAACCCAATACCATATACATGGGTGACATTAATAACCCCACTATTAACTGGGAATCCAATATGACAACAAACTTACAGGCACAGAGATTCCTGGATATTGTAAGCACAATCTCCCTGAACCGGATAGTCAGTACACCAACCAGGAGTTCAACCACATTGGATCTGGTCCTCACTAATAAAGGAGAGTGTTGCACCCCCTCCCCCCCCTCGGTAGTGCCAGACCACAAAATGGTCTCCTCTGAAGTAAAATAAAATCTGGACCACCAGCTAAACCAAGAATATTCAGGAATTACTCTAAGGCTTACCACCTGCTCTTAACAGATAACATGGCAAAAGTTCAAGCCCCCATAAACCCTGAGAACACTTCTGCCTGTGCAGAGCTGTTCACAGAAACCCTGTACAAGCATGTTAATAGCTGTATAGAGCCAGCTGTACCCACCAGGAAGAAGTACAGAACTAACTCATAAAACAAGCCACCTGATGGAATCACAAAATCAATAGAATGTATAACAAATGGAAACAAATCATAGTAAAAATTAGGAAGTGCAACACACAGCAGGATAAAAACACACACAAGCTAAACAAACATCACAAAGGACAAATAAAGTCTACCAAAGCCAAATTTAAGGTGAATTTGGCTTCCAAGGCCAAGGACAACCACAAGCCATATTTTTTATCTATGTCCTCAACCTCAAAGGCAATACACAATTGTGTACAGAGCTCATTGTAAATGGAACTACCTATACTGAGACAAAAGATATTGGAATCCTACTGGTTGACAAATTTAACTCCAACTTTACCCCTCTCTCCCCCTCAACCTTCTATCAGGAAATAGCATCAAATATAATTCCCCCCTGCTATCACTAGGAAACAGGTCCTTAATGCTTTCTCTAAGGCCAGGAATACTGCATCATTGGGCACAAACAATATACCAGGATGCCTTCTAAATAGTATGAAACATGACTTATCAGAGCCTCCTGAATTACTATTTAACTATATCCTCCAAACAGGCTTTGTGCCTCATGAATGGAGAACAGCAACATTCATCCCTCTGCGCAAAGCTGGGCAATCTACAGACTCTGGAAACTACAGACCCATGTCTCCCTAGTCTTATATGTATAACCATGGAAACAATTATCATGGAAATGATCAATAGTGATATAGTAAACTTCCAGACACTAGAACCAACACAGGTTGGTTTTGTCAATGGCAGATCATGCCTACTCAACCTGGTGGACTTCTTTGAGAAGGTCACCAAAGCAATGGATAGGGAAAAAAGGTTCACACTGCCTACTTTGACCTGGCCAAGGCATTTGGCACAATACCCCACTCAGGAATTGTTGACAAAATCAAGAGGTTAGGTAAAACTCATATGTCACCTGGTAGATAGCCAACTGGCTCACAGACAGGACCCAGGACGTTAAACATGGGGATTCCACCTCTACAAAGAGGCCAGTCACAAGTGGTGTCCCTTAGGTATCAGTCTTTAAACTGCTCCCTTTTGGCATTTATTTCTCTGAAGTCAATGCCAATGTCAGTGGTCTCTGGCTGAATAAATTTGTACATGAATGCAAATTATTTGTTGTCATTGACTGACACAAATTTTCTCCAGTGGGGCTGACACAGACAAACAACTGGTGTCAGAGCCATGGACTAAAACTAAATGCCCAGAAATGCATAACAGTATCTTTTTGGAAGCCATTCACCCTTGGTAACTATCATATTGACAACACACCCCTTAGAGGTGACCCATATACACATGACACACATAGATAGTACTCTACCCTTTGACCATCATGTGTCTGCAGTAGTGAGGAAATCATTCTGTGCTGCACAACTTATAAACAAAGGCATGGCATCTAAGTCCAAGAAAGCCATTGTTCCACTGTATTTGGCATTCATCAGACCTATCATTGAGTACAATGCTCCCTTTAGTATGTACCTAAAGAGGCATATCCGATAATTGGAACATCCACAGAGGTTCCTCACTAAATGAATACAAGGCATAAGTAATATGTCCTATGTAGACCATCACAAGGGCCTACCCCTGTATTCTGTCTCTTGCAGGCTTTTAAGGGAAGATCTATCCCTGGCATACAGGTCATTGTCAGATCCCACTCTGATGGACCTCCTGCATATTCACAAAACAAACAGCACCAGAATTACCCATTCTAGAGACTTAAACCTTGCCTGTGATATAAATAGGACCTGCTGGAGAGATAGGTATGTATTCCAGAGACTATTCCATCTATAGAACAGGCTCCCCATCCATGTAAAGCAGATTTCCTCCATAACCCAATTCAAGTGCAACTTGGACAAGATCTTGCTAGTTCTTTCTTTCTTGCACTTCAGATAGTCTAATCACTTTGCACTTCAACAGGTTTCTGTAGCAATTATTATAGCATACCTAAGTGCCATCAGCATTAGTCGTTCTTCACGGAAATAGCTCCAGTACTTAGTAGTTATGACCACCCCTCCTGGCATGATTAAAGGGCAGTTCCCTGTGCTATCTCCTATTAACCTGGTGCACTTGGGCATTCTGAGGCAGTGTAGCAACTGTGTCATGTACACAGACAACATTCTCCTCTTACCTCCCAACACTCAGACTTGTGAGAGTTGCACTTATATCACCAAATTTGAAGCTATCCTCTCTCCAGCCAAGACTGGACTAGCTGGTCAAGAGGAGAAGGTCAACACCTGCACCACACCACATGGAATACATAGCCCTCCAGAACACCCACTATCACAGCTCTCACATAAAAACACAAACCACACATCCACCTTCGTGGAGGGTCTCAATAGAAATTTACCCAAACAGCAGAGACCTGCAAGACAGAAATGCACTTGACTACCACAACACAGCACAAACCACAGGAAACATAGCTCACCTTCACACTTTGCCCATCAACCTAAGCCCCTAAGGCTAAACACTTTGCCCAATACACTAATCATAGATGACTCAATAGTGAGGCACATAGATGCCCCACTCACTAGGTTGAATAAGAAGAAGGTAACAGTCAGCTGTCTATCAGGAGCCATAATCCGACACATAACACACTCACTCAGGTCACTCCACAACAAGTACAAGTATGACTCCTTCATTGTCTATGTGGATGTGAATGGCCTGAGACACACCTCCCTGGACTACATAAAAAGAGAAATGTTGGAGCTCTTGGATTATGTGGCCCAGGAAGGTATGATACTAGCCCTGAGCAGTATCCTACCGTCATTGAGAATTATACTGCAGTACAAACAAAAAATGATTGACTTCAACAATTGGCTATGTTTCTGGTGTCATTCTAAGGGGATTCAGTATCTGCCTGCTTGGGATGACATGGCTGACAGACCTCGATGCTTTGATAGGGATGGCCTGCATCTGTCACCCATGGGTTTGCGGGTACTGGCTAAGGCTCTTGCCACCCCTATAGTGCCTTTTTTAGGTGGTGTTCCAAAGACCAAATTACCACCATAACAGCTATAAATAAATGCAATCTGTGGGTCATGCTGCTCAACACTAGAAGTCTGAATCTCAAGATCCACTCGCTTGAGGCACTCCTCAAAATGGAGAACATTGATATTTGTGCTGTAACGGAGACCTGATTTAATGCAGCAGAAAGCACCCCTACACTACCAGGCTATAACTCATTCCAGATCTTTTGGCTGTAAAGGCATTGGTGTCTCCATATTCATAAAGGATATGCACACCTCCAGACCGGTAGCCCAACACAATGCATCTGAGATACTTCAGGTACAACTATCATTGGGTAAGACAGTGATCCAGGTCATAGCCTGCTATAAGTCCCCAACCATGTACATTTACTCTCGCTCCATGTTCCTAAGGACCCTGGACTCTATCAAGGTCCACCCCAGCACTCTCATACTAGGAGACTTCAACTACACCTCTATCAACTGGGAAAACTACTCAAGCACCAATACACTGGCCCAACTCTTCCTGGAATTCATTAATTCCAATGCCCTGGACTAGCTCATTCTGACCCCCACTAGATGAAGTAACATCTTTGACCTGGTTATTACTAACATGGGCAGTGTTGCTTTACACCAATATTCAATCTATCCCTGGTCAGATCCGACCATAAATTAATCCCCATGGAAATCCACATCTCATCCACACCCCCCACAAGGGTAACCACCTTGAAAAACTTCTCCAAAGCTGACTTTGGAACCCTAAAAACAGAAGTGTATAACTTCACGGGACCCATGCCAATGGAAAATGGCTGCATGACTGCCAAATCATACACCAATGCACTGTACGAACATATACATAAATGCATGGAACTAGCCATACCCAACAGAACCAAGATGCTCTTCTCCAAAAAAAGGAAGACAATCTGGTGGTCCCCAAACATTAATAAACTCTATAACAGAAGAAAGAGACTGTTGCAGAAAAAGGTGAAGTCCCAAGACTGGAAAAACTCCCTTATTAGCATCAACAAAAAGTCGAGATCCTTCATTAAATCCTCTAAAGCCAGCTATGAAGGCAGAATCATGGCAGACACTAAAAACAATCATAAAGCCTTCTATAGTTATATCTAGAACCTCCACGGCAATACCCAGATTTGCCCTGAGTTATTGCACAATGGTACCTCCAATACTGAGCCAACAGATATTGCCAAAATACTGGCTGACAGATTCAGTGCTAGCTTTACCCCTCTATGTCCCCCTAAAGGACCAATCACAATACCAGAAGAATGCCAGGCATCCAGCATTACTGCAGCACAGGTTAATGCTGCATTGTCCAAGGCCAAGAATACAGCTTTCATGGGACCCGATAATATCCCTGGTTGTGTTCTAAATGAACTACAAAGCAACTTGCACCACATCTGTGTGCCCTGTTAAGTCACTGCTTCACCTCAGGCTTTGTTCCTACCAAATGTCACACTGCTACAGTCATCCCTCTCCATTAAAGGGGAGCAACTACAAACCCCAGAATTATCGCCCCATTAGCCTGACAAGTCTGATATGTAAAGCTATGGAGTACATCATCATGGACCTGATTAACAAAGATATAGGAAATCTCCAAACTCTGGACCCCACGCAGTTTGGCTTTGTGAAAGGGAGATCATGCCTGCTCAACCTGGTTGACTTCTTTGAGTCAGTCACCAGAGCTGTGGATTAAGGTAAGGCAGTGAATACAACCTACCTCGATCTGGCCAAGGCCTTTGATACCATTCCTCACTTGGAAATTGTCGATAAACTCATCAAACTAGGCAGTGACCCCTATATCATTAGGGGGACTGCAAATTGGCTCAAAGATAGAACACATAGTGCGAAAGTAGCTAACTCCAAGTCAGACTGCCAACCAGTCACAAGTGGAGTCCCACAGGGATCGGTACTGGGTCCTGTCCTGTTTGGCATCTACTTCTCAGATGTCCAGGACAACACAAAGGGACTCTGGCTGACCAAGTTTTGAAGAAAACTGCAAGCTGGGAGCCATTATTAACTTTCCAGGTAATGCAGACATCCTACAGAAAGGCCTCACTGAGACCAATGACTGGTGTCAAAACCATGTCCTTAATCTTAACACCAAAAAAGGCATCATCATCCCCTTTGGTAAAAACTCAGTTCCCAATAATTACCACATCGATGGGAGCTCACTGATCGCTGAACACTGAAGGCGTTATAAGACATCTGGGGATGCAGGTTAACAGCAACCTCTCTTGTGACCACCACATTGCCACTGTGTTCAGAAAGTCCTTCTATGTAGCACATCTCATTACCAAGGGTTTTGCATGTGGGAAGAAAGCAGTCATTGTCTCTCTCTGCTCTTCCCTCATTAAACCAATCATCAGTATAATGCCCCATTTGGCATGTACCTCACTAGACACCAGCAACAGCTTGAGAGGCCACAGAACTACCTCACAAAGAGGATTCTAGGCATTAAACACATGCCCTACATGGACAGACTCAAAAGACTCCAGCTATTCTCTGTCTCATCTTGCCCACTTAGAGGTGATCTCTGCTTGACTTATAAATCCATGTCTGACCCAGCTCTGTTAGAAATGTTACATCTAAAGAAATACCAATCCCTCTGCACCACACGCTCCAAAGACCTCAACCTCATTACCACAATCAACAGAACATGCTGGAGGGACAGGTTCCTCACCCAGAGACTGCCCATGCTCTGGAATAGACTTCCCATACATGTCAAGCAGAGCACCTTACTGTCCCTCTTCAAGGGAAATCTTCATGAGTGGATGGGTAATAGAAAGTTCACCCCAGGAATCACTCCAGTGGCTCTACTTGATACAGGCACAAGGAACTAATGTCAGGCAGCACAATCCCAGGGCACTTCTATAGGCTAGGCTTGTAAGGGCTACATGGCCATTAGCCTAGTACACACCTATGAACCTATAAACCACTGATAGCAAATGCATCAATTTAAAGTCGCTGCAAACTTAGGTCATTGATCATCACCATATATGCTGCGATGGAATACATTTATATTGGCTGAATAGAAATATATAGCAGCTAAGAAGGAGAGCACCTAAATAATATAAATATGCCAGATCATGTATAGACATTGCTAGGGAGCACACAGCTTCAGCAGTCATAATGCTGAGATAGCCAACAAAGACAGGGATGGATAATTGTAGTCTGTCAAAGATGAGTGCATTCCATAAGCATGAAAGATAACTTATGGGATTGGGAAAGGAAGTAATACTAATAATGATGTTTCCAGATGGACCAATTACATTGGCATTTCCCCAGTATTAACACAACATGTTAATCTTAACCCCTATTTATAACGCCCTTGCAGACAAACATGTGCACTGCAGCATGTATTTCATAATGATTCCTTGTATTTCAAACATGTACTACCTGATAGTGATCACCATACAGCATAAAGCATTGTCTCCTAATGTGCGTGCTTAAGAGTATCACTGCAAAAGCATAGCAAACCTAGACAGAGTCCATCACATGTCTTCCTGATGGGTTGTCTTTTCAGTGAGATGGCACTTAATTATGGTGTAGCTTTGTGTAGGTGGGATTTAATGAGCTGGGTTATAGCCACATCCCATAACTCTACTGACGACATTTATGCAAGATATAGAAGCAAATGCAGCACAGTTCCATTTAATCAGTAGATTCTAGAGAAACTTCTAAGGGCATAAGATGTTCTTAAAGATAAAGCTCACAACTCAAACCCCATACAATATAAGCTTTATTACAGGGGGGTTTGAGAACTTTCCAACATCTCAAGAGATTGTTGGTTATAAAAATATGAACCACCAGATTCTCTTTTTTAAAGATATGCACTAGAGATGAAACTGACTGACCCTCAGGTCATTATAGAAGAAGTCACAAAAACAATAAAAATATTTAGAAACCATCTAATTTATTTACTGAATAACTTCAGACTTAGGATTACTTTTTAAATTCAGATTGAACCAACTCTAGCCAAAAAAGGCACCAGTTTTCCTAACGTTTTAGTTTTAGCTGCTGCTGTTATGTCCACAATTAAAAATTTGAAACTGGGTAAACTCAGGCAGACTGAACAGTTTTATTTATATAGGAAGCCTTGGGAATATTTCACTCCATACCTGGTTTCTGTTTAATGATACACTTCATTTGGACACTGAAGCAAGATGTTATTGTTTAAAATGTGGACTGATCAGTTTTAATTTTACAGTAATGTGAAGCAGATGTGAGAAATGATGAGTTATGTAGAAAAATATGTATTAGGAATTTTCTGTCTCAAGAATTTCTTGCATACTAGGAATTTTCCAACCAATAAATGTAAGGGCATTAAAGATAATAATCAATATAATGGTTCAATCAGATTGGATTTTACCTGTGTGATCACTGAAGCAATGTACCTTACCCAAAACTTATAAATGAATGTTAAACCAGTTCTGACTGTTTAGCCATTAACAAAGTTAAATGTCAAATGTTTCAATATACTGTAAAACAAAATATTCATAATACACTGTTTGTCTTTGCCTTGTGTTTTGGGGTTAACAAATAGAGGGAATGGGTGCAGAGTGGAATGACACTTTTTTTGCCTCCGCGTTAAGTACTACTGAAAAAAAAACTAAAAGAGATGTGTACTAAATTATGTGTGCAGTATCTGCTTTCTGTCTTACCATGCACCTTATCCTTTTAACCAAATTTAAATTATCCCCTCATTTACATGTGTTACTTTCTGAGAATGTGGCAGCACTTTGCTGTATTTATTTTTCTGTTTTCATATTCATACATATTCTAAAACATAATAAGCCATAATATGTTGATTAAAGGATGGAAAGCTACTGCTGCCTAGCAAAACTGAAAACCAGCTTCTCTGTGTCATGTAATTTTATAATTAGAATCATTATTGTTTAAAAGGGGAGCGCAGAGGTAATAAGTTCAGACTTGGTGATACAGTATTGTTGCTCATTGCAATGCTACAGGGTAGATACAAAGCAGAGAGAACCTAATCCTACCTTTTTTTCTATAGTTGAGCTATTCTTTTGAAATCTACATGATTGGCACAAATTTGAAACATTAACCTAATACTGTAGTTAACTACCCTGGAAAGTAATTCTTCCTACTAAATAGAAAAGCACAGACCTGACTGTTGCTTAAACAAGTACCTCAGACTACTAATCAGAGCAATAAATCCTCACATTTAAAAGATGTTCTTTTATGTTAGACAATGATAGGGATTTATAGGTCTTGACTCTTTAAGAAATGCTAATTGATAGATCCCGCTCCTTCTTTGTGTTGCTTTGTTATTCTGAGTAATGTTATATGTTTGTATTCATCTGTACCAGACAGTATACAAATTGCTGTTTATTGAACTACAGGTCAAGAAGATGGATTTTTATTAACACTGTAGTTTCTCTTCTTTCTATGACTGTGAAGTCATGAAATTTGTTTTGATATGTCACTATTTGTAGAGAAGAAATAGGAAGATGACACCTCTGCATAAAAATAAACCATGTCTTATTTTTCAATTCTTCATAACAAGGCTTCTGGGTATTATTGCTGAATGAAAAAGAAAGAAACAATAGGTCTTTTAGAAACAACATGACAAAGAGTAGTCCTAGTTATAAGCTCCGAGTATCATAAATCACTGTCAAAGCAATAACACTTGATACCAGAGATTATTGCTTAATGGTTACCGGTTCTGTTCTATTAGTAGCTTGTTATGAGATCAGCTCAGTGATTTATAATAATTTTTCCAGCCTCAGTAAGCTACTTCTGTATGATGTGGGCTTACAAACTCAAAATATATAACTATGTTTTGTACCATTCAAGTACCTCTGTAGCATGAGCTGTGGACAGCAATATTAGTTACAATAGCAGGCAATTTAACTTATAATGAATATTATACTAAAGTGCCGTGTGCTTGAGCTATGATTTGATATATCTTAATGTTATATATTTGTAGTTTTTGGTAAATAATTATTCCAGTGGCTGTTCATTTTATATATTTTTATTGAAATTATTTTTGAACTTATTGGTTCTGTTTATTATAGTGCATGTTAGGTTTGTTTACATTTTAATTTTTGTTTCAGGATTATCTGTTTATATTGCATACCCAGACTGCCTTCATGTTGAATCTTTTATTATTTGTAATATTGTTTTACAAGGAATTGTACTATATTCTGATGCTTCAATTTAATTTATGTACAAATGCTTAAGAAATAAACAACCAATTAAAGATTAACTTAAGTTGAAGTGGGAGTATCAGATAAGCATCTTAATGACTCACTGATTTTACTACCCACACTAAGAAGGGGGCAGTGTTAATATTTTCTTATATACACTCTGTGGGAAATTTGTGTTTTGCTTTCTTCACCTGGTAGTCAACCCTCTAGTTTAAATTGCAGATTCTTGGAATTCCATAAACAAAATTGTTATATTCGTCTCCTTATACTTTGTTACTTTGCAGTACTGAGTCAATTCTGACCAAGGCTTCATTTCACAACTAATAAAGAGTTCATTACAGTTACTGTACATGTCACTGAGGGGATCATATAAGGCTGATATATATAAAAGTAATAGTACTTCTAAAACACTTGTAAAACAGCTATAGCAGCTGAGGTAGGGATACTTGCACAAGTGGTATGATTTTTAAAACTATTTTACATTCTTATACAAATCTATATGTAGCAAAATCCTATAGTACATGCTAAATTTTTATATTACTGTGAAAAAAAACTATAAGTGGCTACAGGTATTATATACCCCAGCAGACTATGGTACAAAAGGTGCTTTCATGTAAGTTATGATATGGTTACTTCCTGCGTTGTGGGCTTATTATGAGTAGGCATGGCTTCTCTGCAATATGTAAGTTATACATACAGACATAAATAAAACCAAAAGTTACCCCTGAATGTAGGATATCACACCAGCTGAGACAAAAAGTTAATCCAAAAAACAGCGGTTGCTGGTGTAAAACGGCCCTCTTCCAATACTTCAACGGTAGGCACCAACAGTTATTGTAGTGTGAAAGGAAACCCTTCACTGAATCCACTTTCCAACTAACAAAACTTCCAAACAGGTAATCACCACGCTATCAACAGCAATGTGGAGCAACAAATCCTTTATTCACAGTGAAAAGCCATGTGGCTTCTTCAGACTGTATAACAATGTTAAAAACACATACAGCTATCTTTATAGCATAACTCGACTACCCATTGGTTAAAAAATCATCATCATCATTACACTAAACAATTGACACAAGTAAAAGCATTCAATCTCGTGCCGGGTTCATTCAAAACATTGCAGACCACTTCATTACATGTTAGAGATATTGACTAACAAAATAAAAGTCATATTGCTCCCTAGACATAAGCACAAGATAATAAAAACTCTTTTAGACATTCATAAAATGTTCCTTGTAATGCGAATGCCCGTTTACCTAACACACATGGTTATAGGACAACCACTATAAAAATATATAATATATACATAGACACATTTTGCTTTCCCTCATGTAAAATGTAAAAATAAAGAAATGAGCTACTTACTATTAAAAGGTATCGATCAACACTCTTTAAAATACATCATAAACGCTTCTACCAGGCTGCTACACTAACAAGCGACAAGTTCACGGTACTCCTAAAGATGTCGTCATCACTGGTTAAAAAAGGGGCGGCAGTAAGAACACGGACGTTTAGTATTCAGAACATCTAGTGGATGTTTCAACATGAAAAAATCAGCGTACATAAAAAATCATTCCTCCTTTTAAAAGCATCAACAGGAGGCATACAGTTGACTCTCACATATAAAAAACAAACAAATAGACCAAGGTCTAACAGAATGAGATACGCCGTATAATCAATTGCATTGCTGCTCCCCCCCCCCCTGGTTCTTCCTCCTTCCAGCCCCCCCTCCCTTTCCTTTCCCCCCCCACTTACACCCCACATTCCTTCCTTGGTTCCTTGACCATGTATATTAGCTGAGTTGTCTTTTGGAGACAGTATTACAGTAGACATATCATCATTGTTTTGACATCTTTTTACCCTACTGAGCTATTTTTAGCCATTAGAGGTTTGGCGATGGTCCCTCTATTGAACCTTTGCCTTGATTGAGTTGGTATTATGGCCATCGTTGGGTTTAAGGTATGTCCATGTTTTAGTACAGGAAGGTGATGTTAATGCCAGTTTATTTTTTAGCGTACTTGTGCCCCATATCTAATGTTTAGGTGTGTGTTATGTCATGGTTTTTAAGTCTAACTTTAATTCTGGTTTGAATTCTGTTCCCTGGAGTGGTCCGTTTAACCTGGAGTTTCGCCGTAGTAGCAGAGAATTTGATTATACGGCGTATCTCATTCTGTTAGACCTTGGTCTATTTGTTTGTTTTTTATATGTGAGAGTCAACTGTATGCCTCCTGTTGATGCTTTTAAAAGGAGGAATGATTTTTTATGTACGCTGATTTTTTCATGTTGAAACATCCACTAGATGTTCTGAATACTAAACGTCCGTGTTCTTACTGCTGCCCCTTTTTTAACCAGTGATGACGACATCTTTAGGAGTACCGTGAACTTGTCGCTTGTTAGTGTAGCAGCCTGGTAGTGGAAGAAGAAGCGTTTTATGATGTGTATTTTAAAGAGTGTTGATCGATACCTTTTAATAGTAAGTGTAGGCTCATTTCTTTATTTTTTACATTTTTTACATGAGAAGCACTTTATTGTAGGAAAGCAAAATGTGTCTATGTATATATTATATATTTTTTATGGTGGTTGTCCTATAACCATGTGTGTTCGTGGTACGGCATTCGCATTACAAGGAACATTTTATGAATGTCTAAAAGAGTTTTTATTATCTTGTGCTTATGTCTAGGGAGCAATATGACTTTTATTTTGTTAGTCAATATCTCTAACATGTAATGAAGTGGTCTGCAATGTTTTGAATGAACCCGGCACGAGATTGAATGCTTTTACTTGTGTCAATTGTTTAGTGTAATGATGATGATGATTTTTTAACCAATGGGTAGTCGAGTTATGCTATAAAGATAGCTGTATGTGTTTTTAACATTGTTATACAGTCTGAAGAAGCCACATGGCGAAAGCGCTCACTGTGAATAAAGGATTTGTTGCTCCACATTGCTGTTGATAGCGTGGTGATTACCTGTTTGGAAGTTTTGTTAGTTGGAAAGTGGATTCAGTGAAGGGTTTCCTTTCACACTACAATAACTGTTGGTGCCTACCGTTGAAGTATTGGAAGAGGGCCGTTTTACACCAGCAACCGCTGTTTTTTGGATACATACAGACATGACCTCTCTGCAGCAGGCATGTTATATGGGTCTTGTGGACCTGATTCCTACAGTTCAGGGCAGATCTCCCAACCTCCACCATATAAAAGTGTAGACAGTACTCGGTATTATAGAAAAGGTCATTTCAGTGCCCTACTTCTGATTCTGTAGATATTACCCAGATACCTGCATTGACAATACTGGTCACTGGCATTTCTTGAATGCTACAGCATATAGGAATGTATAATTCACCCAAACTCCCTAGGAATGGTGCATCACCATGCAGTTATCCTGCAAGACTACAGGCTTGTTAATGGCCATGGCACTAAGACTGCACCTTTGTTGTCAGGGAGTCCTCAGCAAGCCTATGCTGGCAATGCAGGAACTGAACTGGTGGCTTCCTAGAGTGCTGGCCAATGTTTGAACCGAATTGGAAGCTTCCTAGCATTGTATAATATATGAAGTGAATTGGTACCTTCCTAGTGTTGGACAATGGATGAAATAAACTGCTAGCTTCTATGTAACCTTTATGACTTCCTCAGTGAAGTCCCTGTCTTATGTGACTGGAGTCTCCATAATCTATACAGATGATAACTTAGTAAGGGCTACATATCAGCACAGGAATATAGGAGTAATACTAGGCAAGGAATCACAAGGACCATAAGATACCTAGACATATACACATTTAAGCAGGTAAGCTTAAAACTCTTGCCACCTTTGTCAAGCACTTAATACTCATTACTTCCAAGAAAAGTATATTACATGACAGCCCTGATGTAAATGTGTGTCTACCATTCATTCACCAAGACTAGCCTTAAAGGTAATCAAAATAGTACTTGTTTGACCTGTAGTGGTAAATTATTCATTACGCTAGGAATATAATTTTTCAGGAACCTGTCCTTCAAGTGAGTCTTGTTTATGTTTTGGTGTAGATTTAGAGCTCAGTGTGGGTGTTCATAGATATAGAAGTGTTATACCTTTTTAAGCATCCATGATAGACCCAAGGCTCTTAGTGTGAGAACTGTTTTGTTTGACTGCTTTATAATGATGTATGACATGAGGGGGTAGTATTTTGCTGTTTTGTGGTATTGCAAAATCTATGCAAATTATGCATACAATATTTTCACAAAATGTCAAAATAATATTAATCCACAAAATCATGTGTGTTAGATAGCAAACATTACTGTCAGCATTGCGAGCGATAATGTTTTGTATAAGGTAGCACCATTTGTTAATCTGTACATCACATGTCTTTTATGAAATGAATGCAGTTATAAAAATAACTAATATTCATAACTGCTTTACCAAAAAAGCATTTCTGTCTCAAAATGTCTTCCATAACCCATCATGTTTTAATATAATTTTGTTACTAGCACCCAATACAACATTGAGAACATGGCAGTATCACACTCCATTTTTGTACTATTAATATAAAGATGAAAAATCTCATATTGTCCATAATATTTTGCACATCCTATGCTGACCATTTCACTATGCATGCTTAGAAAATCATGTCAGATTGTAGATGTCACCTTACTGCTTTAGTTATAGTTATGCATCTGTACAAGTACTTCATTAATTAGACTTTGAAACACTGATGAGTATACTCATTTCTGGAGTACGAGAAGTCTCCTGCAAATATGTGTATACTGTGACAGGATGCATAAGAACTCTGCCTTGCTAAAGAGCATGAGAAGAGTAGGAAGCAATGTGTTAATAATGGGACTAAAGAGGAATGAATATAGAGGTTTGATAACATTCTTGGACTTAAAAGATACACCACTGGAAATCAGCTGAGCAAGGTAAAGAGATTCTCCGATGACTGTGAAAGCATTCAGGTCAAAGGAAAGCTTATTGTCAATGAATATATCCATATCTCTGATAACTGTATTAATCTTGAGATGGATGCCATTTATATGCTACTAACAAGGGTGCTCACATTTTCCAGGAGCATCAGTACTTCACTGCATTTAGTTCAAGTCTTTGATATGGACACCATTTATACAGGAGTCAGAAGTAGCATTTATGATGGCACAAAGTGTGTACTAATAAGCAAACATGGCTACGCATAGGGGCATGACTTCAGTTTGATACCCAAGAAATAAATGCCATATAGCAGCTTCCCAAATACAGAGACCTGGGGAGCACTACTAGTAGCACGCCTCGTAGAAGACAGTGTGCTTCATTTCTTGACTTGATGTGTTCTGCCAGTGAGCCAATGTGCTATCCAGTGGAAAACATGGAGGACTACATTAAGCTTGACTGCAATGTCTGTGATGCATGTGTGTAGAATGATGTCTGGGTGTCTGATGTACAAACCTATTGTCCATTTATCATCAACTATATCAGGTTGCAAAGAAACAACAGAAAAATAAAGAAGATAGTCAGACATCCTTCACAATGGATGCCAGCAACAACCTACTCACCAGTCCATGGGACATCAAAGGCAGATGGAAGGAGTACTTCCAGCAGCTTCTGAATGAAAAAAGCCCCACAGAAGCTGTACTGCCCCAGACACAGCCTATGATGAAAGAAGAGGAGGAGCTCACCCTAGAAAAAGTAAGAACAGCACCAAAGAAAATGAACTCAGGGAAAGCAGCAGGCTCAAATGGAGTCACCACAGATATGATGATGATGCTGAATGAGATAGGAGAGCAATGGCTCCAAAGGGTGCTCATAGCAGTATGGAGAGAAGGGTGCATCCCAGATGACTGGAGAATAAGCATACTAGTGCCAGTGATCAAGAACAAAGTTGACATTCACAACTGTGGGCAGTATACAGGTATCAAACTCCTATTAAACTGCATGAAAGTTCTGGAGAAGTTGATGGATGAATGAATTAACAGAGTGGTAGAAAGTAAGATGGGAGATGAGCAGTTTGGATTCAGATCAGGATACAGCACAACTGACCTGATGTTTGCAGTGAGACAGATAGTTGAGAAGAAGCTCGAAATGATGAAAGAGTTCAACTGGACATTTCTAGACTTGGTGAAAGTATCTGACAAAGTCCCAAGAAAGCTGATTTGGGCAGTTCTGCAGTGGTTCAAAATCCCAGAAACATTGGTAGAATTAGTGCAGACTATGTACAAGGACCCAATGACTCAAGTATGAACAATGTTCGGTTTCACGGAGCAGATCCTAGTAGGAGTGGGTGTGCATCAGGGTTCAGTTCTGAGCCCACTGTTATTTATACTGGTGACAGACTAGATTAGCAAACAGGTTAGATAGGAGAGGTCAACCAATTTTTTGTATACAGATGATGGCATTACAGGCAGACCCTGAGCAAGGACTTTAGCAAAGAATAGGAGAATAGAATACAAAACTGAAGGCACAGAGGTTGAAACTGAGTACAGATAAAACCATTGTAAAGGCAACAAATGTGAGAAATCAGAAGAAGCTGAGAACTGAGATACAATGAAAATATTGGAACAATTTAACAGCTTTAATTATCTGGGAGGGGTGGTTGAGAAGAAGGGGAGTCTGAATAAGTAGGTCAAAATTAGAATCAGAGGGGCCACAGCCAATTAGCACAGGAACAGAATGACACAGATAGTGTATGGCAGATGAATGCCAAAGAAGCTGAAAAGTAATGTGTACAAAACAGTAATGTGGCCAGTACTTCTGTATGGTATACAAACTTGGGCAGTAAAGACTGAGAAGTTGAGCAAACTTTAGGTGATGGAGATTAAGTGGCGGAGATGAATTGTTGATAGGATGCACACTGTGGGACAGATGAAGAAATGAGAACATAAGAAAGGAAGGAAGCCAAAATGACTCCATTTGCAAAAAAAAGATCAAAGATAACAGATTACAGTGGTTTGATCACATGTGCAGAAAAGCAGAAGACAATCTGGTGAAGAAGATTTGGAACAGACAGGAAGAAGGCAAGAAGAAATGAAGGTGTCCAGCAAAGAGGTGGATGGATTGTGTGAGAGCAGACTGGTAACAGTCAGGCATGCGTGTCAAAGAAGGTAGGGGAGTGTCACTGAATAGAGAGAGATTGTGACAGTTAACATGACATCCCGACCACATGTAGAAAATGGGAAAAAAGAGAGTTTTTAATGATGGTGATATTGTCCATACATTTATGGCTTCTATCATGGTGAAACTTGGAATCCTGGATGCAGACTCCATGACATATATCACTGACTCAGCAGACATTGTCTCACCTGGCTGTGTCATGCTGACAGGATCTGATATGTGTACGTATGGGGAAAATATGATGCAAAACTTCCCCTACACTTTATCAGTACTAAACACCTTGAAGTTTCAGCTGGACAAAATAAACTATTCAAAGGATCACAACAAAAAACAATCACCCCTGCACCACCCATCTGAGGAGTGAACTCTCCCTTACTTATGATTAATACGTCAAGTTCATGTTCAAGTTCAGGGTCACTTAACATCATAATTACACAGCTGGAGAGAAATAAATAAGTCCAAATACTTTCAATCACTGCCAGCACATTAAACAAATCATTGTATATATCAAATAGGGTATATTCTATACATGTGGCTGAAGCACTGGCACGTGTAACCATCTTGCGTACTTTTCAAAATGTAATTCACAATTCAAAAGGCCCAGACATACAATATGCCTGTTCCAGCTCTACAGTAGTGCCTTGAAATGACTTTGCTTCATCAGCCAGAGGGCTTATTACGGACTTGGTTGTTTGGTGCTAATCTGCACTTGAGAGATACTTTTGCTATGCTTTTATATTAAGAAGTTCCAGGATCATCCATCTTGTGTCAGAAGATGTTTACCCAGTCTCTCTGAGTTGGGAAGCATTCCAGTGATGTCAAAGTGTAGTTCTTTTTTGGCCAAAGTGTATGGGAATTAGCTATCAGCTTTTTTTCTGCCTGCTATAAATTAGGTATTTTTTTGTGGAACTGTTCACAGTACACTGCTGGTTAACAGTACCATGTATAGTAGCAAACCTATAAAGCTAGTACTTAGGACTTTAACCTGTAACACAGAAAGGCTTTTACTGGAGCTAAGCTTAGAGCAGTCAGCTAGTGCATCAAACAGCACTAAAATCAGATCACAGCACTATCTAACATCTAGTCTTAACCCTAGACACCACTCAGGTGAACCCTGTAAAACCAAGTCCCTAAACCATAATAGCTCAACCCTAATACAAGTCCTGACAGCATGGGTTTGTAATTTTCTAATGTCTCTGTGACCAGCTTGATAGATATGGGCATCCTGAGACAATGTTGCAATTGCATCATGTACTCAGAAATCCTTTTAATCCTTAAAGAAACTAACATATTATGAGACAGAGATGTACATACATAACTTCCTTAGAGGCAAAAATCTCACTTACAAACAAGGTTGTCAAGAACACACACACTCAATACATCCTTCATGCATACTGCTCACCCCATACTGAGACCTTATCCTGAGGTATTTAAAATAAATCTTTTCATACCTCAAAGACCTCCTAAGCCATCAAACAGCAACACCTATTCTCAGCAACCACTAAAGCACACACTAAAAGCAACAATTAATATCACACCTAAGCCTACACCTAATAACCACCCAAGAATGAAGCCCATAAGGCATGCAAACACTTTACTAAATACTCTTGTCATAAGGAATTCTATTGTAGAACACACATATGCCTTTCTCAAAAGACTGGACAAGGAGAAGATAACAGTTAGTTGCCTATTTGGAGGAAGGATCCTCAGTATCACGCGCACACACACACACACACACACACACACACACACACACACACACACACACACACACACACACACACACACACACACACAAACACACTCAAGCCACTGTCCCACAGGTAACAAAATGATTCTATCATAGTCTGTGTGGATGTAAAAGACCTGAGAAACACCTAACTGGACTATATGAAAAGAAACATTATGGATCCCTATGAATATGTATCACAGACAGGCACATGCCTTGCATCAAGCAGCATTCTGCCTTCACTAAGGATGATGCCACAGTATAAACAGAAAATTATTGATTTTAATAACTGGATAAGTTTCTCTGGTGTCACTACAGGGGAATCCAAAATCTATCACCATGAGAGGGCATGGTTGACATACCAGGTTGCATTGCAAAGGATGAGCTGCACATGTCCCACCTGGGCTTTTGGATATTGGCTAAAAGTTTATGCACACTTTAGAGCCTTTTTAGGCAATAAAAAAAAACTTAAAGTGTTACAACTTGATGTTTGGTGCCAAAACAAGAAACTCCACACCCAAGAAGCTCTCCTCACTCTAGAGAATGTAGACATCTATGCTGTCCACGAGACTTGGTTTAACGCCACAGAAAGTACTCCAGCACTGGAAGGCTACTATGCCTTCCACACATTCATACCAGCAGCAGTACAGACAGAGGCTAAAGGGGGAGGTGTTTCAATCTACATAAGCAACAAATACAACTCCAGGCTGGTTTAAAAGGATGATGCCCTGGAGTTCATCCATGTCCAAATCTCTATACACAAGGTTCCTTACCTTATCATGGTCAGCTACATGTTACCCTCTATGACCCATGAAGCTCATAATTCTTACCTAGACCTAACAGAGGTACCCACTACCCAACCAAATACCCTAGTCATTGGAGACTTGAAATTCCTTTCTGTAGACTGGCAAACATATACTGCCTCTAACTCACAGGCAAAATGTCCAAATCAAAAGGAGCAACTCTCATAGAGAAAAATAGCTCTCTGATTCAACAAGAAAGTAAAAGGTCTAATAAAGTCCAACAAGGCCAGTACTGAGATGAGGATAGCCTCCTAAGCTAAGGACAATCACAAGGCCTTGTTCAGTTATGTCAGGAACCTTAAAGGTAACACTCAGCAGTGTGCAGAACCTTTACTAACCAGGGTGACAAAGCAAATCTACTGGCTGATAAATTTAGCTCTAAATTCACCCCCACTACCTTCTGTGAAATTCTTTTTAGCATATACCCCCACAACTTTCAACAACGAGCTGGTCCTGATAGCACTCAGTAAGGCCAAAGACACTGCTTCAGTGGGCCCCAACAGTATCCCCGGTTGCCTACTTAATAGCCTAAAACAAAACATAGCAGGACCACTTGAAGTAGTCCTCAACTACAGCCTCAAAACAGGTTACATGCCAGGAGAATGGAGGACCATAATGGTCAGCCCCCTTCATAACAGTGTATCATCAACAGAACCTGAGATCTACAGACCTATATGTCAGACATCTCTGACATACAAAACCATGGAATGAATTATCACTGAAGTGATCAACAAGCACAAGCACAATCTATAGACACTGGACCCATCCTAGTTTGGTTCTGTTATAGGAAGGTCTTGCCCATTTAACCTGGTTGACTTCTTTGAGAGGATCACTAAGGCTGTGAATGAGGGAGAATCCTGTGCATACCACCTACCTTGACCAGACAGGACATTTGATACAATAACCCACTCAGATATTGTTAACAAACTCTCAAAACTAGATATAATACATAACACTCTGGATTTCTGGCTCATTCATGTAAAGGACCCAAGAAGTCAGGATCAGTGAAACAACATCCACCAGGAGGCCAGTCAACATGTGAGTATCCCAGAGCTCCATGTTAGGCCTGCTCCTGTTTGCCATTTACTTCTGAGAAGTAAAAGCTAATGTCAAAGGGCTCTGACTCACCAAGTTCATAGATGACTGTAAATTGGGAGCTATCAAAAATTCCCCCCATGACAGCAGCATTCTACAAGAGAGTCTAACACAAACAAATGACTGGTGCCAAAGCTATGGATTAAAACTCAGTGTGAAGAAATGTATTACAGTGCCCTTTGTGAAATTGTCTACCCAATCTAATTACTATATCACTAAATCACCCCTAACATTTGACCTGATAGTTAGGGATCTGGGAACATATGTAGACAGTAATCCTGCCTTTGACCAACACACAGCCAAGACAGTAAGAAAATTAATTCTATGCTATTAAGATCATAAGCAAGGGTATGACATTGAAGTCCAAGGAATTTATACTACCACCTACTCTTCCCTTATCAGACCCATAATTGAGAATAATGCCCCCTTTGGCACACACCTAACATGGGACTTGCAACAGCTGGAATGCTCTCAAAGGTTCCTCATCAAGAGAATCCAGGGTGTGAATACCCTGTACTACACAGATCACCTTAGGCTATCTCTGTACTAAGTCCCCTACAAGTTACTGAGAAGTGATCCATGCCTAGCATATAAGGCATCCTCCAATCCAGCTCTAATGTATCTCTTGCATATACACAAAACAAACAGCACCAGAAACACTATATTTAAGGACCTGAACTTTGCCTGCGACATCAATGGTACATGCTGGAGAAACCAATATGCATCTCATAACATCCCCACACTATAGAATAAACCCCCCTATCTATGTGAACCAGAATATATCTCTGACCTTGTTCAAAACAAAACTTGATGGTTGGATGTGAACACACAAATTCACCTCCAGTTTGGTTCCCATGTCTCTGATGGATAGAGATCGACAGTATAAGTATATTATTCCTTGACTAACATACCCCCCCTAAGCTGTATCTAACTCTTTACTGACATACCCCACCATATAGGCATACAAGGAAATTGGGGGCAAAACTGGTGGGGTTGCATGGCTAGGCTTGCAAAAATCCTAGGGTTCATTAGCCTAGTATAAACCTATGAAAAACACAGGATCAGATTCTGTACTTAATTTTTAGGTAAAAGCATAAACATATATCTTCTATGTTTTTGCGTTAAGTAAAAAAAAAAAAAAAAAAAAACTTCCCATATATGCACTTAGGATTAAGAAAAAAACTTTCTATATATGTTTATTATGATCTTATACTAGACTGCCAAAATAAGTAAAATGGGTCTATATCACCACATCGAATGGTGATAAGTTTGAATGCCCTTTGTTCGAACCGAAACGTCTGAAAGCCTTAAACCGAGAAGTTACAGAACATCGATTTTTTTTCCCAGGGAAAAAAGTCAGTGGGCCATCTTTGGGGCTTTGCTATTTACTCTACTGTAGTGTGATCTCGGAGTTGGTATATTTAAGTAGGGGGTGTGGGGGGGTGCAGCCCCCCACATTGAGGCATGTGGGAGTCGAAGCCCCCACTTCAGTTTGTTTTAAAGTTGTGACTTTTTTTTTTCATGGAGCAGTGATTTTTTTTTTCCCTGGGAAAAAAATTGCTGTTCCGTGAGTTCGCTGTTTAGGGTTTTCTGACTTTTTGGTTCAAATAAAGGGGGTTCGAACTTATCACCATTTGATGTGGTGATCTAGACCCAGTAAAACTATTCTCATTCTTAAAATTGAATTTCTTCTTATCCTAAGAATTAATTTGCATACTAGTATTGACTGTAAATAGAAAGTGATGCAGGGAGAGTCTGCATTAGTGAACATAGCTAAACCTACAATATGTACTCCATGCCATACAGTCTTAAGATGTATTTAGTTTCGGCAAGAATATGTGCCACTCTGGTGAACTGCTGACTACTAAAAACTCCAACTCAAGCCTAAAAGCTGATAGTTTGTGGTCTAATTGCAGCTTCTGGTTGTATTAAAATATTCTGCAGCAAAAACCCAGATGGTATTTAAAGACATGTCCAGATATGTTAGGCATTATTAGGAAGAGACGACAAAGAAGTGTTAATATTAAAAAATATGTAATTCATAAGTTCAGAAAGGAAGCATATTGAAACTCTCCTACTAACAATAAAGGATTTGGAGCATACCTCTTAATTGTGCAGATTTTCACAGAATGTCTTGATTTTTGCCTCAGATTTTTGGTCTGTTCCTCATTAAATTTGTGTTTTTCTGGCAAATCATTGAGGCTTGAAGTCACTAAATAATGTCAGACATTTGAGTTTTAGACTTCATATCCTTCAGAAAATACATAATAATGCAAAACCAGTTATTCTAACAACTTTCTAATTTTATAGTAGCAATATTCAAAATCTGTCCCTATTTTTGAGCCTTTGTCCCCCCATTACTTCTGGGTCTGTCCAGATTTCTTATGCTGAGAGATTGAGAAGCATGATTTGGACTGGTAACCCAGATGTAAACAACATAGCTTACTGATTCATTAGACATTTAAGTGCTGAAGAAATAATATAAGAACTAAAGTAACAAAACACCCATACCTTCCAGAAAAACATTTCAGAATCTCTATCAGGATAACCATTATACAAACTTAATGCAAGAAAGTAATGGGATAAAGAGAAAGAAACAGAGATCATAGAAGAAACCATCAGCCATAAATAGAATAAGCCAAGGGAGGATCTAATGATAATGGACTGGTAGGAAAGAAAGAATAGACAAAACCTAAAAAACAAGTAATCTACGTGGTATCCCCGAAGTCTCAAAACAACCCACTAAAGTGTAGTGGGTCTAAAAACAAAACAGTGTAAGAAACTTCTCTGTGTGGAAGATTTTCAGTCCATATATTTCTAGTTAATCACTGAATATTAATCAGATCAGACAATAGTAGTAGTAGAAGGAGCGAACGTAAACTCGTCAAGTCAAAAAGTAATAATAGAAAATATATAATTCTACAGTATTACTAGGTATTCGAAAGTAATCCAAGCAAGGCAGGCAGTCTATTTCCAGTCGAAAATCCTTTATTAAGTACACAGACAAGCGATCCAAGTAAAACAAAAATGGAGTAATAATTTCCTCACAAGCTTTCTAAATATATATATACTTTTTATCAGGCATGGGAGTGGTTTACTGTGCTGTAAAACAAAGTGTTATTGGTTCACATGTCAAATTCATATCCCTTCCCCCATCAGTGTGACATTCGAGCTGGTCCTGCCCTACCTAGTAGCTGTCATAATAATATATAGCCCTAATGTACTTTAATGGTACATCTTATTTAACCAAATTATTAAGTCTGTGATTTTATACAAGGCAATATACTACATGGCTGGAAATATATCAACCTTAGTTCATTTTGCGATCAAACATTATATATAAATATATACATATACATTTTGCATGTAAAAATCAGTTTCTATTTTCATAACCTAGTGTTAACAAAGATCGCTTTCATCCTTCTAGACTTCTTCAGGTCTGTGTACAAGAACCCTAAAAACCTATATAATTGTATAATTAGTTAGTATTGTTATTACCATCATTTTGAAAAAAAAGAACCAGAAAAAAGTAAAAAAAACAGAAAAAAGTAAAAAAAATATATATGTATGATGATGGAAACAAAATATACACTTAAATGTCAAATGATTTAAAATGGTATTTAAAACCAATTTGTAGAAAATAAATAAATAAATAAATAAAATAAAATACACTTAGTCATGTAAACAATGTGGCAATTTTTTAAGTTCCAGTGCACTTTTAATTGAACAGTAGTAGTTTAGTCCAGGCTTTCTAAAAGAGTTCAGCTTTAATTGCCACATGAGTTCCTGTTTCTCCAGAATATTCGGGATGTCTCCTTCAAGATCACCCATGTCTATGCGATCCAGGATCTGGAACTTAAAACCTGTGTGTCTTTTATGAAGAGAAAGGTGTTTGGCTAGTGCATTATTTTTACATCCAGAGCGGATTTCTGACAGATGACATGAAATCCTTCGCTTGAGTTTATTTACAGTCTTGCCCACATAGAATGCATCACATTCATTGCACTGTGCCCTGTAAATTACTTTTTTAGTGTTACAGTCACCCCCTGCACTGGTTTTAATGATCTTCTTTAAATAAGGGCAATAAAAACTATCACCTTGCTGTATAAATATACAAAATGTGCAATTAGTTTCACATCTTTTAGTGCTTTTCTCATATGGTCTAGGTTTAAATTCAACAAATCTTCTAATATTCCTGGCCTTCCTATAAACAAATGATGGGGCTTCACCTAAGATGTTAATCAGAAAAGGGTTTCCTGTGACAATGTCCCAGTTTTCTTCAATAATATTTTTGATACTGTGATAATCCAAAGTGTATGTCAGGATGCAGCTATTTTTGCATTTGTTATTCTCTGTGGGATTACTTAACATTTTTCTACTGGGGAGGTTGAGTGAAGGTGCTTCAGTCCTTTTCAGTTCTATAATGGGTTCCAGGATGTTTTTTAACATCTGACTTTCATAGCCTCTCACAACAGAATCACCACGGATCTATTCAGAAAACCAACAAGGGTTAACTTATTACTCCACAGTAAAAGTCTACATCCTACAAAAACCAAGTATAATGTATTGAAATCCCAAGGCTATAGATTAGCTCGAATCACCACAGAGATGGAACCATTTTTGAGAAACCTGAACAACTTAGAGAATGATTTTCTAGTGAGAGACTATGAAAGTCAGATGTTAAAAAACATCCTGGAACCCATTATAGAACTGAAAAGGACTGAAGCACCTTCACTCAACCTCCCCAGTAGAAAAATGTTAAGTAATCCCACAGAGAATAACAAGTGCAAAAATAGCTGCATCCTGACATACACTTTGGATTATCACAGTATCAAAAATATTATTGAAGAAAACTGGGACATTGTCACAGGAAACCCTTTTCTGATTAACATCTTAGGTGAAGCCCCATCATTTGTTTATAGGAAGGCCAGGAATATTAGAAGTTTTGTTGACTTTAAACCTAGACCATGTGAGAAAAGCAGTAAAAGATGTGAAATTAATTGCACATTTTGTATATTTATACAGCAAGGTGATAGTTTTTATTGCCTTTATTTAAAGAAGATCATTAAAACCAGTGCAGGGGGTGACTGTAACACTAAAAAGTAATTTACAGGGCACAGTGCAATGAATGTGATGCATTCTATGTGGGCAAGACTGTAAATAAACTCAAGCGAAGGATTTCATGTCATCTGTCAGAAATCCGCTCTGGATGTAAAAATAATGCACTAGCCAAACACCTTTCTCTTCATAAAAGACACACAGGTTTTAAATTCCAGATCCTGGATCGCATAGACATGGGTGATCTTGAAGGAGACATCCCAAATATTCTGGAGAAACAGGAACTCATGTGGCAATTAAAGCTGAACTTTTTTAGAAAGCCTGGACTAAACTACTACTGTTCAATTAAATGTGCACTGGAACTTAGAGAATTGCCACATTGTTTACATGACTAAGTGTATTTTATTTTATTTTTTTTCTACAAATTGGTTTTAAATACCATTTTAAATCATTTGACATTTAAGTGTATATTTTGTTTCCATCATCATACATATATATTTTTTTTACTTTTTTCTGGTTCTTTTTTTTTTCAAAATGATGGTAATAACAATACTAACTAATTATACAATTATATAGGTTTTTAGGGTACTTGTACACAGACCTGAAGAAGTCTAGAAGGACGAAAGCGATCTTTGTTAACAATAGGTTATGAAAATAGAAACTGATTTTTACATGCAAAATGTATATGTATATATTTATATATAATTTTTGATCGCAAAATGAACTAAGGTTGATATATTTTCAGCCATGTAGTATATTGCCTTGTATAAAATCACAGACTTAATAATTTGGTTAAATAAGATGTACCATTAAAGTACATTAGGGCTATATATTATTATGACAGCTACTAGGTAGGGCAGGACCAGCTCGAATGTCACACTGATGGGGGAAGGGATGTGAATTTGACATGTGTACCAATAACACTTTGTTTTACAGCACAGTAAACCACTCCCATGCCTGATAAAAAGTATATATATATTTAGAAAGCTTGTGAGGAAATTATTACTCCATTTTTGTTTTACTTGGATCGCTTGTCTGTGTACTCAATAAATGATTTTCGACTGGAAACAGACTGCCTGCCTTGCTTGGATCACTTTCGAATACTTAGTAATACTGTAGAATTATATATTTTCTATTATTACTTTTTGACTTGACGAGTTTACGTTCGCTACTTCTACTACTATTGTCTGATCTGATTAATATACAGTGATTAACTAGAAATATATGGACTGAAAATCTTCCACACAGAGAAGTTTCTTACACTGTTTTGTTAATAGACAAAACCTACAATCAAGTCCTTTTCCCACCTTAGAACTCGCAAAAGACTGAAGTAATATCCAGGGCTTAATTACCCTAGCCTGTGTTAGTACTGCTGTTGTTGATTATTCCTACAAGTAGAGGAGTGGCAGCCATTCTGTCTCGGCCATTTTTGCTATAGGCTATTCCTATGTGTGCTTACTGATTAGTACAGACATATTTCAGTTAGATCATTTGGATTCTAGAAAGAGAATTGTTGCAGGGACCAATGCTACTGACTGCTGCACACTCCAGTGTAAGACTGAAAGAAAGGATCATACTATTAAAAGTCTGTGTCTCAACAAGTAGCACACTCACCATTGGCATTGAAAGATGTGAAGTGCTGGGTTCTATTCTGTTACCAGGTGACTGGATTCATTTTTCATTGCTGATCATGCAGTGCAGAATTAGAGGATGCTTCACTCTTGTGTGTGCCATCTTTTCTTCAGTATTGTTACAGTGCTTACCAGAAAGAGAAAGGGAATTTCCCTACTACCCTGGCCAATTTTCCTCTGTTTAGTATAAATATCACTTTGAAGCTTCAGTGGCAGTGGGACTAACCTGGTTCACAGGTAAGTACTATGGTATCATCACTTGTGGCTCATTTTAAGCCTAGCCATGCTTCCCATTGTAACCCAGCTATGATATCCTACAGGTGTTTAACTGTCCTTCCCATAGCTATATTTACATATGTCTCCTCTCTTCAAAGTATTTTGTTTGGGTGCCACCCTTAGGTGTTCTTACTGTATGGCTGGGCATTTAAGCACTCCCTCTGCTCATTAGGAACTGAGCTACTGAGTCTCTGAACGCTTAAATAGGGTCATGGAAGGGCTTTGTTTTATGTATATGGGGAGTCTTTTCTATAGCAGTGGTATCCACTGGGATATGTACCTGTCCCTCCAGACTGTTTTGTTGATGTTACAGACAAGGTTGAGGTTTCTGGATAGGGTATTTCTAGTACCAATTGACTTGCAGATGTACAATAGATCAATTAATGTGTAGTCTGTGGATGGCTGATAAGACAAGCATAGGCCTCCTCTTAGTAGTCTGTATGAGACTGAATATAACAACAGGACTTTGAGGTGGTCACTGTAGGTCATGTACCTTAGGGCCAATATTCTTTCTGTAAGGAACCTCTATGAATGTTACAGTTTTTGGTCATAGCAGGGGGCACATGCTAGTTGAAAGCTAGGTAAGTGTCAATGTAAGTGGGCAAATCCTGGGTTATTGGGTCTACTGGGTCTAATCATAGGAGTATATTGTCAATGTGATAATTCCCAGGGGTATTCTATTTTCCAAAGGCCACAATAATGCACTTTTTGGCCATTAGTTTTAGCGCATGATTCTGATACCAATTGTTTGTTTGTTTGTGACAGCCATCCTGTAGGACATAGTCCTTGGGGGATTCAGTAATTGCTCCAAGCTTGCAGTTGTTGGCAAACATGGTCAAACATAGGCCTTTGATGTTTGTTTTGCCTTTTGAGGATTAGATGCCAGATAAGAGTTGCCACAGAACAGAGCCCTGTGGGACCCCACTCATGGCATAGGATCATAGTTTCATAGGAGGTTACTAGGCTAATGGCCCTAGAGCCCTTACAAGCCTAGCCATATTTATCCCAAGTTGCCCCATCTGTCAGTGGTTAAATGAGTGAAGCTTGCAGAGGTAAGGGTCTATGGTAGTTAATACCAACTTCTTCTGTCCAGGATGGACATGGGCACCACCCTAGGAGTGAATTTGCGGTCATCCATCAATTGATCTAGGTTGTGTTTGAAGAAGGTCAGTTTCACATAAATTGGAAGCTTGCTTCAGAGAAGTGGCAGTCTCTGAGAGATGCATGTATCCTTCCAGCATGACCTATTCATGTCAGAGGCTAGGTTAAGATCACTAGAGTGAGTGATCCTTGCAGTTTGATTTACGAATGTGTAGCATTTCCATCAGGGCCGGATCAGAGACTGCCCTCTAAGCCAGGCACAGGTCACCCCTTACCAACTTATAGGAGACAGAATACAGTGGCAGGGCTTTCAGTCTTTCCACATAAGACTTATTTTGTGTACCCTGTCATTTCTTGGTGAGAAACCTCTGTGATCTCTCCAATTGCTGCAGGTATCTGGTGAGGTACATGCAATAGGGAGCATTCTACTCAAGTACTGGTCCGATGAGGGTCAAGTATAATGGAATTATAACATCCTTAGATCTAGATGTGATGCCTTTACTTATAAGATGTGCCACATAGAAGGATTTCATTACTACTCTGGATATGTGATGGTCAAAGTTCAGATTCTTATCAATCTGAGTACCCAGATCATGTACCACTGGGCCTACACTTAGGGGAGTGCTGTCTATAATGTACTTAGCAGGGATGTCAGCTTTCCCCAAAGGGAATAATAATACATTTTTTTACATTTGGCTTTAATCCATGGCTTTGACACCAATCATTTGTCTGTGTTAACCTTGCCTACAGTATATTAACATTGTTGGGGGACTAAATGATTGCTTCCAGTTTTGAATTGTCAGCAACTTTGGTCAGCCATAAGCCATCCAAGTTTACCTGGACTTCTGAGAAATAAATTCTGAACAGTAAGGGGCCCAACACAGAACCCTGTGGTACGCCACTGGTGGCTGATCATTTGCTAGAGGTGAAGTCTCCCACTTTGACAGTATGTGTCCTGTCAGTGAGCCAGTTGGCTACCCATCTGGTAATGTCAGGGCTGTTAACCAATTGGGAGAGTTTCTCTATAATACCTGAGTGGAGGATTGTGTTGAATTCCTTGGCTAGGTCAAGATAGGTGGTATGCACTGTCTTTCCCTCATCCAGGGCCTGAATGACTTTCTTGAAGAAGTCAGCTATGTTTAACAGGCATCATCTTCCTTTAATGGAGCATTTCTCCCCGGGCCTCCGCTGAAAACAGGATCTGTGGAACCTAGTCGGACTTTCCCGGTCAACAAATGTTAAATAAATAAATAAAATAAAATAATGAATCCAAACTGTCTTGGATATAGAGTTTGGAGATTACCTATGTCCTTGTTAATAAGGTGCATGATGATTATTTTCATGGCCTTGCAGATGAGGCTAGTCAAGCTTAATGGCCTATAATCCCCAAGGTCAGTTGATGGTGCCCCTATGCAGAGGGATTGCTGTTGTTGTCTTCCATTCTGCTGGACCAGTTCTCTGGCTGTGGTTAAACAGGGTCCAAGCAGGTCTGCCAGGTCATGTTTTAGGTTGTTTAAAAAACAACCTGGGATGGTGTCTGATCGAATTGATGCCGTGTTTTTCGCCTTAGAGAGCACCTAGATGACCTGCTCTCTTGAGATAATAGCCTGAGGAATGGTGGCAGGTATACTTTGGGGGATGACTGGAGGGGATGGGGGGATGACGTTTTCTCCAAATCTGTTTGCTAGCAGGTTGGCTGTTACCTCCAGTTCAGTATGGGTGGTGCCATACACAACCAGTTCAGCACATTGCTAGGTATTCCTTTTCAGATTTCAGACATAGTTAAAGAATGCCTTGTGATTAACAAATGACAAATAAATAAATAAAATAGATATTTTTTTCTTAGCTAGGAAGGCTATTTTTGCTTCATAATTATCTTTGGAGGACTTGACAAGATCTCTAATTGGTTTGTTTAAGCTAGAGAGTAATTTCTTCCACTAATGAGCCAGTTCCTTCTTGTTCTTGGACATTAGTTTGCTTCTGTTGTTGTATAGCCTGTTTATACTAGAGGTCCACCAGAGTGGCTTGTTTTTATTTCCCAGCAAGATCTGGTTTTAATCTGGTTAGGTACAGCTGATTCTATACAACTGCTTAAGTGGTTATACAGGGCATTGCTGTACAACTCTGCATAGAAGTCTGTTATCTGCATTTGCCGAGGCTTTGAAACTTCCTATACCATCACTTAGTAGGGAGGTAATTTACCTTAGAAAAATTCTTAAGCATTTTTGAGCTTGATGGGGTATCTGTTCTTAGAATTACATTGAATGAGATTGATTTATGGTCTGATCTTACCAGGGATGACATTATATGGGGAGGTGCAATGCTCTCCCATGTTAGTGAGTACTATGTTCAGGACATTTGAGCCTCTTGTGGGTGTGCTGACTAGCTGTTCCAGAACATTTGCAGACTAGCTGTTCCAGACCGTTTGCATTAACAAAGTCCAAGAACCTCTGTGCCAGCATGTTTGTGGTCAAGTATGTTTCCCAGTCAATGGTAGGATAATTAAAATCACTGATGTGTAAGGTGTTAGGCTGTATGGCAAATGACTCCAGTAAGTCCAGGTATGCGGTATATTTTTCCTGTTTCATGGTAGGGGGCTTATAGCTAGCTAGCTATGATGTGGTAGGGGTATTTGCCTTTGTTAATTGTTAATTGAGTATCTCAAGAGAGTCATCCTATTTCTCTAGTCTCAAGGTATACTTATTCTTAATGAAGATAGATACATCTCCTCCTTTGGTTCTTTCATGCTCAATTTGTGATCTGAATGTATGGAAGGCATTGCAACCCAGCATGGGTGGGGTACTTTCCATGCCTTTGAACCATTTCTTGGTGACTGCACAGATGGGTTCCATCCAAAGTGATGAGTGCTTCCACAGAGTGCAGTTTTTGTTTAGACTCCTAGCATTAGGCAGCAGTACCTTGCATTTATCTAGAGAGAGTTTTGTTACGTTGGGAGGTTGGTTATTTGAACACTGCATAAAAAAGGTACAATAGGAGTGGCTAATGCTTTTGCCAGTATCCAAAATCCTAGAAATGACAGGTGCAGACCAACTCTGGCAAAGCAGTGTGGCCTGTTGATCATGTTTTCCCAGTCTGAAAGATACTGGATCCCTTGGACTGATGACAGAAGCTAAATCAATTGTTAAAGTCAATCATTTTTTTGTTTGTATTGTGACATCATCCTTGGAGAAGGTAGAATGCTGCTTAAGTCTAGGCTTATACCTTCCTGTGATACATAATCTGAGATCTCAGTCATGTCTCTCTTCATATAGTCAGGTGAGGTACATCTTAAGTCATTCACTCCCACATGAACTATGATGGACTCATACCAGTACTTGTGGGTAAGTGACTTAAGTGCTTGAGTGACTTGATGGATTCTAGCACCTGACAGACAGCTAATCATAACCAGCTCCTTATCCAGCTTGGTGAGGGGAAAATCTGTGTGTCTAACAATGGAGTTACCTATGACCAGTACATAAGGTTTGTGATGTTGCGCTTTATGGGCTTATTTGTTGACACACTTATGTGTGTTATTATGGGTTGTGGTCATTTTTTGCATTGCTATATGTAGACGTGGTTTCTGTTTGGTGGCTTCTGATCTTTTGGTAAGTTACTAGTGAGTACCTCTGCCTATGTGCATTTATGTGCTGTGTCATTTAGTGTGGGAAGTGTGTTTGCTGACAACCTTTTTAGTATTCAGTCTGTCCTTATGTATGAGTCTTGCCTCCAATTGCATAGTGTAACTACATCTGTCACATAAAGTATTTGTTTGTTTCAGGATTAAGTGGTTGTCAGTAAATATAAGACAATTGCTACATTGCCCCAGGATGCCCATGTATATCAGGCTGGCCAGAGAGATGATGGGAAACTGCCTGTCCATAATAGCAGGCTCTTACTGTATGTTTTATTAGAGAAGGGAATGGGTTAATTTGACAAGACTTTTCTGGTAATGCCAAGACTACAAGAAGAACCTATACTTTGTGTAGGCTAAGGGTGACTGATAAGGCAGTGCCACTCAGTGCGCAACTGAGTTGCTCCTAGAGCAACAGAAAATCTTGGAAGAGTTTCACTGACAACTTTTTAGGAAATAACTGACCTTCTAGGCTGTTGTGTCTACACAAGGGCACTGCTAACTGCCAATGGATAAAGAGCAGCTCCATGCAAACACAAAGCTTAATTACAAGTAAAGAGAAATGAGTTTTAAACTAACTACCAATCAGGAAAGCAAACAATAAGCCTTCCACCAGCATCCCCCACCTTAAACAGGTTAGATCAGCACACTTCTACCACAAGGGCACAGAAAAACACCTTCTTATATTTCAACACCTTCTTAATGTATAATAGCTGGTTTGGAGCCCAAGTGTAACAATATCACACAAACTACCTACAACAGCCCTACAACTAACAGATGTAATGTAATACAATGCAATTAACTACTTAAAGCAGCAGACAATATAGTTTTTTTAAACTGCTAAAGTACAGTCACAGTATATGAGAAGTGCAAATAGAGTCATTTGTGCACATCCCAGCTAAGATAGACCAGGTAAACATCTACTGCCACTAGATGAATAATCCTAGTCCTCCTAATGTAAATGCACAGTAAAGGAGTGTCTGGAGTGAAATGTTACCAAAACAAACTTAAAAGATATGAAACGCTACCACAAACAATCTTAAAGATACGGATTCAGCAGTGTACTTTAAACAGCATATAAAAGTGTGATTATTCAAAAAAAGTCTTCACTTTGTATAAATGAGCCAAGAGCCACTCAATTGTACAGAATGTATAAAAGTATTAAAAACAAGATAAGCTGATTAATAAGACCTCCAGCCAATAAAACTACATGCAGAAATTTCAAGTGTTTCCGCAACCTAAACAGACCCCAGGCTACCTCCCAGGGCACTAGATGGAAAATCCACTGACTTCTTGATGTAAAAACAAGTGCTTGCTATTGTGTAAACATACACTACTTTATCCAAAGGCTAGCTAAATAATGAATGTGGAGCAAGTAAATCAGTACAACAGACAATGAGAGGCAAAATGCACTTTTTCAATAGAAGCACAAGGAAAGGCAAACAAATAATTAAAGATATCAACAGCAGTGTAGAAAGGGAGGAGCTGATTAACGTCAATTTACAGTAGGGGTAGACAGCTTAAAGTCACCAGGTTTAAAAAGCAGATCAACAAAGAGGAGGATGGGTGGGAAAAACTAACAGAGAATCTCCAGCAGTGATTTATTTCATGCAGGATTAAAATCTTTTCAGAAAAAGACAAAGGCCCAGAAATTCACCGTGTATTTTAGTATTACTCAAACAAGGTAACCAATGAAAAACCATGTGAAATGTGCAGCCTAGCTAATTTAGGTGTCTTTCTCTCACATATACCATAAACATGTGGCCATGCAGATTTCTTAAAACAGAAAACAAAACCTGGCAGGTAAAACAGAAAGCAGCTGTTTCACTCTTCTTCTTTTGGCTGCTCCCATTAGGGGTCGCCACAGCAGATCAACTGTTTCCATTTCTTCCTGTCCTCTGCATCTTGATCTGTCACACCAACCACCTGCATGTCCTCTCTCACCACATCCATAAACCTTATCTTAGGCCTTCCTCTTTTCCTGTTACCTGGCAGCTTCATCCTTAGCATCTTTTTCGCAATATACTCTGCATCCCTCCCATACCTCTCAACCTGGAAACATCAAAAATCTGGACAAGGCCTATGAAAAATAGGTACAAATCTGTAGGCTGATTAACATCTAATTTGCATACATAATTATGTAACCCCACCCACTCCGATGGAATTTTGGGATACCAGCTTTCAAACGCCAACTGAAGGACAAACAAAATATGGCACCAGATTCCAATGTCCTATTACCTGGCTATTTCGCCCCATTTACCATAAGCACTATTGTGTGCATACTGCTTTACTTCTACAATCAATGATTATTTGGATTTTATTTTCACATTTTGCAGCACATCAATGCACAAACACTGACAGACATCTGACAAACAAAGCAATACTGTCTCACAAAGAAAATAGACTTGACATTAAAACTTCTCTGCCCTTGAAACTCACTTTCAGTGAAACAGCATTGAAACTCACACCACATACAAAGAAAATGCATCTGGCCAGTGGTGGATAAAGATTACCTTCGGGCTGTTTTCAAATCACTGGTCCGTTGCACACAAAACAAGAAACATACATGTGTTCTTTTCTTTGATACACCTTCCTAAGTTATATTCCTTGTATAATACAGCACACTTAGTGCATTTTAAATTTCTTGTTTGAATGAACATTTTTCCAGTAGGCTGTACTGTAGGCAATGAAAAAAATGCATGAACCAGTAATTACAAAACTGCCCAATTGAGAACATTTCTATCATAAAAGTCTACTTCCACACCCAAACTATAAACAGAATAACAGTAGTGTAAGCCATAGGCATCTTGCACAGCTTCTCGCACTTATTTTCAAATAAAGTTTTTTTGGTGGTGGGGGGCAAAGGGTCAAAAACCAGGGACACATTTTAAACATTGCTTGTATAATTTTGGAAAGTTGCTAGAATTAAATTTTGTGCCATCACCATGCATGTTACTGACAAGTCTTGAAACCAGAACCCTATATACTACAGTCAGTGCAACATACCACTGTGCTAAATCAGCAGTTTGAAAAATAGGAAGACTGAAACTTAATGGCTATCATTTAGTGAATTCAGTTCTCACTTCTCACTATAGCTTTCAATCTCTTAGCACAAAAAACCTGGATAAACAGCAAAGCCAATAATGGGGGAATATAAATTGTGTTCTCACTTCTCACCATAGCTCTCAACTCTTAGTACAAAAAAATCTGGGCAAAGCTCAGTAATAGATAAATATGCAGTCGAAGAGACCACAGAGGATACTATTCTAGCCCCTAAAAGCCCCACAGCATTGTCCAACTAAGCAACCCACTCAGAGCCACACAGTAGAATCAAATTCTTGAGTACAAAAAATAGCCTAATAACAGCCCAAAGTTTCATTCCACTGCACAAGACTTCAAACACTCCCCAACACCCACATCAGCAACCTTCTCAAGGTTGCTTAGTTTCCACAAGTAAAGCCACTTGCCATTTGCTCTAACATCTACTTAGCTGCACTATCAAGGTATCAAGTGAAAGAATACATAATATTTTCTGTATTGTACTGATATTCGTTTGAGACTATAGTGTGAACACATTATATGAACACACTATACTCTCAAATGAATATCAGTACAATACAGAAATATTTATGTATATTTGTGCATTTGTACACACACACACACACACACACACACACACACACACACACACACACACACACACACACACACACACACACACACCTTTGTTTCTTACCTAATTCCCCAACCGAGTGCTTTATCCGTCCCACGTTTACCCGCTCACGCTGCCTGCTGCTTAGCACTTAGAAATATAAAACCGTCAAACCGATAGTACTGCTGCTGCCTGTAATTTTTGTTGCTGCTGTATTGTATTCCTGCTTGCAGCCAGCTTGTAAAAGAATAAAACAAGCATTACTGCCAGTAGGGTTGCTTGCTGCCGTATTCCTGCTCGCAGCCAGCTGGAAATAATGACGTGAGCTCCTTGAGCTCAATTGACGGCGCTGACATCATCACACACGTGATGATGTCAGCTCCGACAGCGCGATTTAAAAATAAAAAAAATTAAACAAAAAGAAAATCGGAAATGAAGGTGTGCCAATCGGGAATCATGGCACCCCTTCATTTGTACCCCAAAACTCAGTAAATACCAAGTAATTCTGTATGGTTGGGAGGTATGATCCCTCCTCAGCCCATGTCCAAACCAACGTAATCTTGCCTTTCTGGCTTTGTCTCCAAACCTTCTAACTTGGGCTGACCCCCTAATATACTTATTCCTAATCCTGTCCATCCTCGTCACACCCAGTGCAAATCTTAACATCTTCAGCTCTGCCACATCAAGCTCTGACTCCTGCCTTTTTGTCAGTGCCAGTGTCTCCAACCCATATAACATAGCTGATCTCACTACCCTCTTGTAGACCTTCTCTTTCACTCTTACTGGTACTCATCTGTCACAAATCACTCCTGACACTGTTCTCCACCCACTCCATCCTGCCTGTACTCTCTTTTTTACCTCTCTTCCACACTCACCATTACCCTGAACTGTTGATCCCAAGTACTTAAACTCATCCACCTTCACCACCGCTACTCCCTGCATCCTCACCATTCCTCTAATCTCCCTCTCATTCACACACATATATTCTGTCTTAGTTCTGCTGACCTTCATTTCTCTTCTCTCTAGAGCATATCTCCACCTCTCCAGGACCTCCTCCACCTGTTCCCTACTCTCAATACAGATCACAATGTCATCTGCAAACATCATAGTCAACAGGGACTCCTGTCTGATCTCGTCTGTTAACCTGTCCATCACCATTGCAAATAAGAAAGGGCACAGTGCTGATCCTTGATGTAATCCCACCTCCACCTTAAACGCATCTGTCCCTCCCACCGCAGACCTCACTGCTGTCACACTACCCTCGTACATATCCTGTACCACTCTTACAGACAAGAAAATATAGGTTTATTTTCCTCACACAGCAAGGAATTACCAGCAGTGCCTTAGTTTATGCAGGCTTGAAATCTTGTTGTTGAGGTGGCAAGGCCTATTCTGACTTCTTATTTCCAGTGTCTTATCTGTGAGCCTGACTTCAATTCATTGGGTGATATAGGGGTTACTCCTGGTTTGGCAAGATTATCTACAATGCCCAAGTGGGTTATAGTTTTAAATGCCTGTGACAGGTCAAGGCTGGCAGTGTGTACTTTTTTTCCTTTATCCATCAAGTTAGTGACTTTTTTGAAAACGTACACTGGGTTGAGCAGTTATGACCTGCCCTCAACAAAACTGTGATGGGTCCAGTGTTTACAGGTTTTCCATGTGCTTACTGAGTAGTTCTACAATGCGTCTTTTCATGGTTTCATATATGAGGTTGGTCAGACTTATGGAATGGTATTTGGCTAGGACAGTGAATGGCTTTCCCTTGTGCAGGAGTATGACTTTTGCTGTCCACAATGCAGTTGTTACAAAACTGGTTTGAAGGCTGAGGTTGAATCAACAAAAGAGATAAAATAAATGATAAGTCCTTTTTCACCTGGGACCAAACAAATGCCTAAAGTGATCTCTTGGTCCTGGTTGCCCTGTTGTATTTTGGAACTGTTATTGTTGATTGCCCTAGTGAGATGACAAGCATAGCCATTCTTTCCTTGGTGTATTTGCTGTGGATTATTCATGTGTGTGCTAACTAACTGGCAGATTCCTATTTTAGTGGGAACATTTTGGTTTTAAAAAGAGAACAGTTGCATAGTTCAGTGATCTTATCTGTTAATCGACTACTAATTAAATGTTGCAGTGCAAAATGAAAACAGAGGAGAGATAAAGAGGAGCAGATAATCAATCATCATCTTATTTCAGCTGTTCCTGTTAAGGGTCGCCACAGCGGATCATCTGTTTCCATTTCTTCCTGTCCTCTGAATCTTGCTCTGTCTCACCAAAAACCTGCATGTCCTCTCTTACCACATCCATAAACCTTATCTTAGGCCTTCCTCTTTTCCTGTTACCTGGTAGCTTCATCCTTAGCATCTTTTTCGCAATATACTCAGCATCCCTCCTCAGCACATGTCCAAACCAATGTAATCTTGCCTCTCTGGCTTTGTCTCCAAACCTTCCAACCTGGGCTGATCCTCTAATATACTTATTCTTGATCCTGTCCACCCTTGTCACACCCAGTGAAAATCTTAACATCTTTAACTCTGCCACATCCAGCTCAAACTCCTGCCTTTTTGTCAATGCCACTGTCTCCAACCCATATAACATAGCTGGTCTCACTACCCTCTTGTAGACCTTCCCTTTCACTCTTACTGGTACTCGTCTGTCACAAATCACTCCTGACACTCTTCTCCACCCACTCCATCCCACCTGTACTCTCTTCTTCACCTCTCTTCCACACTCACCATTACTCTGAACTATTGATCCCAAGTATTTAAACTCATCCACCTTCGCCACCTCTACTCCCTGCATCCTCACCATTCCTCTTTCCTCCCTCTCATTCCCACACATATATTTTGTCTTAGTCCTGCTGACCCTCATTCCTCTTCTCTCTAGAGCATATCTCCATCTCTCCAGGGTCTCCTCCACCTGTTTCCTACTCTCACTACAGATCACAATGTCATCTGCAAACATCATAGTCCACGGGGACTCCTGTCTGATCTCGTCTGTCAACCTGTCCATCACCATTGCAAATAAGAATGGGCTCAGTGCTGATCCTTGATGTAATCCCACTTCCACCTTAAACACATCCATCATTCCCACTGCAGACCTCACCGCTGTCATACTACCCTCATACATATCCTGTACCACTCTTACATACTTCTCTGACACTCCCGACTTCCTCATACAATATCACAACTCCTCACTAGGCACCTGTCATATGATTTCTCTAAGTCTACAAAAACACAACTGAAAGGAAAGTGAATAAAGGAGTAGATAATCAATACACTGCCTTTTTTTTTTTTTTAACATGAGATCGGATGAGCTGAGCTTTGCTCTGTGCCAGCCAATGCACTAGCCTAACCCAGTACCATATGCTAAATATTTGACCTCTTCACTATTAAGAACTGAGGCTCACTCTCCAACCATGCCTCTGCTGATTCCCTTTTCTACAGTTGGTACTGTTTAACACACTTCCATGCACTGGTAGCCACAGAAAATTAAATAAAAAACTGGAAGTGTTGTGTAGGCTTTGAAAGCCAGAAATGCAGTTGGAAACTGCTGTATGTCATTACATATTCCATGTTTATGGGAACCATCTGGTTCCCAAATACATTTTGCTGAGTGAAATGTAGACATAGGACAAAAATGGAGTTGAAACTAACCCGTTTGTTGTTCTGCTGGTGTTATTTATGCTCAAGTATGAGTTAAATAACACTTCGGTTCAGCACTACTATAGCACCAGATGAAATGTTAATAACGTAGGGAGTGCTTAACAGTTGAGAAGTTCCCTTGTAAGTCTTAAGGTCAGGTCTTGTGCTATCGTAGCACTGAACTAATATGTCACTTCACTGAGATCAAAGTGAAATAACGGTGTTCCATGCACCACAAATCTGTTATATAAAGGGGTAATCATGCTTGTAAACTTTGCCTAGCACCTAATGTAATCTGCAACCCACTCTATTTACCTGAATACATTTGATTGATCCATGTAATCCTACCTTGCTGAGAGATGCCACCGCTGATGAAAATTAAACCACAACCAGACAAGAAACAGATAGCAGCAGAAAGTGAAAAAAAAGGCAAAACAAACAGTGGCGTACCTGTTGGTGTACCTCAGAAACTTATTCTAGGTTCTTTATTATTCAACACATTCACTAATAATCTTCTCAAAGGTACCAAAGAAGCCTCCATAGAGCAATGCATTGATGATGCTATGCTCATTCACCCTACACCAAATTTACCGCTACTCCATAAGATGATCCAGGACTCCTTTTCCTCAAAGGATGCCTGACTAGATGACTACAACTACCTTTAACACTAAAAGAAAAACAACAAATTAGTGCTGTTTTTATCCAAATTTCTTTCAGTGCAGACACAATCCTTGAAACAGTTTCCAACACAAACCTTCATGGTGTTTTAACTGACGATAACTTAAAATATGTTCAACACATCACTCAAGCCATCAAGAAAACTCATTAAAAGTTTGGTTTCTTCTACAGGAATAAATCCTTTCATAATGAGTACTCTAGGAATTATTTAGTAATATCTTAACTGCTCCCTTCACTTCTCTATGCAGTACCCATCCTGACTAACTTTCACTCCACCTTAAAAAATAAACGATGTTTGCTACAATAAATTAGTAAAGTTTGCATCCAACTTTCCAAACTGTTCACATCACTGCTTAGCACCGAATCATCTACACTGGTTCAAACTACCTAATTACCTTACCTACTCTCAACTGCTTAGTGCCCATATAATAATACATAAACCCAAAATCTGCCCATCGCTACAAAACATATTCAAACTCTACTTCCCTCCTAGGAATCTCCACTCACAGAAGAAGTATCTCCTGCCCAAGACCAAGTGTCACAACAGTGAAGGTGATTCACTTTTCTCAGTCTATGTTGCTAAGCTCTGGAACTCCATTCCACCCACCCTAAAAGAAGACAACATCATCACATGTTTCAAACACAACCTAAAACAACAATTAACTTCCTCATGGCTATGCTCATGATCCTATCCTGAATAAATTCACTTTTCTTTATGTTTCTCTTCCATTGCCAGTCTCTGTCAATCTCCCTGAATCTTTCACCTTTCTTATCCCTGTCTCTTTCTCATTCATCCCCACTGCTGCTCCTTCAACTAACACATATCCTTAATTCTCTGCTACTTACCCACTCCTTACCCACCTCACCATCTTACCTATTTACTGTTATCTCATCCTCTCCACTATCAGAACTTTTGCTACTTAAGATTTTGTTGATTGTTTCTGCTTCCTCCTCCTCTGTTTTCTGTTCCTGCTCTAGTGACATCCTACATCATTAATGTTAATATACATATACTGAACCTATGTTCATTATTATTGCTCTTGTATCTCCAGCTATTACATGTTAAAATGGCTTTAACTTATGTAAAATAAAAGTATATGATAAATATATTTGTCTCAATACTATTTGCAAAGTAATGCTTAAACTTTTAATCTTTTGTTGTTGTTCATTGCAAACATGTATTTTGTGTGGAGCTTTTCTCCCTGGTTCGCCACTGAAAATGGGACTTGTACCCAGTTGGACTTTTTAGGTAAACAAAATTAATTAATTAATTTAGTTATTTAAGTGTGATGACCGGGGAAGTCCACTGGGCCATAAAGAGCCCATTCTCAGTGGAGGCCTGGGGAAAAAGCTCCAAGACATAACATTTTACATGTTACAATACAAAAACAATAGTTCATACAGAAAGGTTAAACATTAAGTTACAAGACTTTAGTAAATTAACATTTAAACATATAGCTACTAGCCCTCAGTAGGTAAGGTGAACCGTGTGCATGGAGGAAGTATCAGTATAGTTATTTGGAAAGTATAGTACATCAGATAGAAGAGAGAAGATCTGTCCCTGGTAGGGGACAGATTGTCTTTGGTTGAGATATAAGCAATAGTAAGATGGTAAACGGAGAAGATTACAGAGCAAGGTAGAAAAAGAGAGGGGGTTTGAAAGGGGTTATGTTGGAGTGTGACATGGGCATTTCCATTTGGAAGAAAGATGAGAGAATAGCTGAGATTTTAAATTGGTATGGTTTGATAGATTGCGTAGGTGGGAAGGGAGAGAGTTCCACTGTTTAGCTAAAGAGTAGGACAGTAGTAGTTGGCCAGAAGGGTGTGATGGTTTGCGGAATATAAAGAAAAAAAAAACAAAACTAGAAAGCCCAAAATTATATCAGCAAATATGAATGGTAGATTATTAGATGCATCACAGACTGATTAAGAATTCTTACCTGACTGGATGCAGAAGGGTAAACTTGAAATGAAAGATGAAAGGTTAATAATGGCAACTTACTATGATGACTGAGTATGAAATTGGTTAGAAAGTATATAAAAAGCAGGATATAAAAATTCAGGCCCTGTAGTGCAGTGGTAGAAACCGCTACACACCTTTAAGCTGGCTGGGATATGTCTATGGCCAAGTGTCTAGTTAATCATGCACGATAATGTGCCAAGACTGTATGAACATTACCATATGCAAGCAGCTTAGAGGCATTGGAAGTATTTACTACAAATGCTTACTCATGTTAAAATGATGATGACATTGGAGCAGGCAACACCAAATGTTAAAAAGTAAGAAAGAGTTTATTCACATCAAGTTTTTGTGAATACGGTCCCCTCTGAACTGGAAGACATAAAACATCAAGCCATGGAAGCAGAAACCATAGCTAACAGGAATAATGATATTCATTTCCAGTAGTCCTGGGATAAACAGGACACATAATAAGAATTTTGAAGCATGTTTAAATATGCTGCCTCTATCAGTAACCCCATACAATTTACAGGAGACAATCCTGTATATGTTGTTCTGAACTGAGCACCCATAGCAAGCAAAAATACTTATTTAATATTCTAAACCCTTAATTACATGCAGACTTCCAATAACTTGAAATAAAATAATAAACTTTAATAAAATAAAACTGGTATATTGACACAACGTGTTTAAAGGTTAAATACATAATGCGTAAGAAACAATGTATACTGAAGTCAACCAGAACAACAAACTAGATAATCAAATGTGCTATTTCTGAAGAACTGAACTGATTGGAATTGTTAACCGTAGTCCTAAAACATCAAATCCCATATAAATAAATCAAAAAATATGTATGATTAATATATTAATGAATGAATTAATTAGCAAAATAAATATGTAGTGCATTGAGTGAATTGATCATACTCCGATATCTGGAAAAAAAGAAATGAATTAAGTGCTACTGTATTGTGAAAAACGATCTTAACAAATGTTAAGCATCCCCTGCTTAACTTGTAAAGGTCAGGTCTCATGCTAAGTAGTCAAATCTGCCAGTATTGACCAGCAACTTACAGAGACAGAATAAAAACAAATTTGTCTCTGCCTGCTGGCCATACCAATAAAGTGTCCCTTCCTCTTATAAACTTAAAAAGTTGTTAGAACAAGATGTGTATTCACCTGCATTTTTTCTAAAGAATATGAAGGAAAGAATTCTGTGAACCCTACACAGCTCGTTGAAATGGTGTGCATGCTGATTTCTATTCAGTAAGCAGCTCTACATGATGAGTAGATAGATGCAAACATGGTAAACATCACAACATAGTAATTACCACATAAGCAGCTGAATTGCATGCCAGTAAATAAATCTAAGATGGCAGAACTATTTAACAACCTATAAAGCAATCATGTACTCCAAAGCCTATTGGAAACTACACTGGACATAAAGAATGTTATGGTCTGCTGCTGTTCTTCTGCATGTGTATGTGCAATAGGCTCAAGTCTATGCTGCTGCTGCTGATAGACCTTTGTCAAGGAGAAGAAGGATATCTGGACCCCATTTAACTTTTCATGGTCTGCATGAGGTGGAAACAGTAGAATGCTACTGAATGGATAGTGACACACTCCAGGAACTTTGCAACCTTTGTTGTCCTCACCTGAGACCAAAGGCAAGCCAAGGGGAAATAATACCGCTGGAGACCAAGGTATTTGTAGCACTTAGAATATTAGCTACAGAAACATTTCAGTAACCCATGGGAACATTTTGGGGTTGTCACAGGCATCAGTATCTAGGATCCTATTTCAGTTCTGGAGTGCCATGCTACAGCATGCCAGTGTTTGTATATATTTCCCCCCATCCCAGATGACAGAGCTAAACTATGCAGGTGTTTTACCCTATAGCATACTTCCCTGAAGTCTTAGGTACCATAGACTGCATGCATGCTGAGAGGAAAGCACCACCTAGAGAACAGGGATGGGTCTACATCAACAGAAAGGGGTTCAGTCCATTAACTGGCAGGTCATGTGAAATACTAGGGGAATCATCATGAATGTGTGCTGGCAACACTGGCAGTTACTGCGACTCAGATATCTGTTACACCTCAGAACTCTAATAGAGGTTTTCCAAGGTTGATGTCCAATCAAGGCCATTTCCTGGACAATGCAGGGTATGCACTCGAACCATAGTTGATAATGCCCGTCAAAAATGCACACACGCACACAGAGGAATGCTATAATGAGACAAATGCTCAAACAAGAAGTATCATAAAGCATGTGTTTAGGATGTTAATGTCATGGTTTCAGTGCCCAAATATATCGTGGGGGACACTGCAGCATGATCCTATTATTTGTGCCCAAATTATCACAGTCTGTGCTATTTTACACAGTATCATTCTGTTTAAACAACTGTAGCAGTAACACCAAGGACTAGCAGTAAATGTTCCACCACCACCATTGGCACAGTCACCACATCTACATGCAGATGAGGAGTCAGGGGGGGGACCCATAGCTGCTGTGGCTGTAGGTAGGTGTAGGCATGCACTATATGCCCTCACCCTGGCTAAAAGGCAATGGATACAAATTTCATGCTATGCAAATATATTGAGTAAAATTTATGCCAAGGGAATGCAGATAATATCAAAGTTCTAATGAGACAGGATGAACTGCAACTGTCATTAATGCCTCATGTAGCCGGTATGTGTGGGGGTCTGTATGTAAAATATGTGTGTGAGAGTCTGCATGAACACAGACAAGTTAGCACAACATCCTTGCATGCTGGACAGGCATGAGCTGTTTATGGTAGAGGTATCAGTTTGTTGTTGTCTCCCCCGACCTCACAAACTGTCTATGCCAGGACCTGCAATGGTATGTCCACCACCATGGTCAAATGTGGTGGTGCTACCTGAATGTGAGCAATGTCTCCTTTTACTATGTCCAGGACCAGAACCCCATGGTGTACTACCACTTCTGGGTGTAAACACCTCAACCACTTATGGACCACTGGAAGTAGTGTCACTACAGGAGTGAGATCGGGCACTGCCATGTTGGCTAACACCAGATGATGTTGCAGTCCTACAGCCATGTGCATGCTGTCCTCCTCATGGCAGACATGCCATCACAGACACTGCCTGTTTCAGTATGGCATTCAACAGATACATTAAATCAGCCACATGGTGCAGGCAATCATGCATGTGAGATTGTGCTATATCTAGAACCCTAACCATGTCCTTGGAGCTCTGAGTGGAACATGCCTGTGCTTCCATGATGGCCCTATACATACGTCGAGTGGCATGTAATGACACACCAATATCAGGTAGAGGGAGGACAACAGGCCTTCTCTGAGCACCCCTACAAACCCTTGTGTGTGGTACCTTGCCCTTACTTTGGCTATGACCAGTGTCAACTGGCACTGAAACCACAGTACCCACACTACCATGATCAATGGTGTCACACTCAACCTGTCCACTAGCTCAGAGCTCAGTACAATGGGTATGTATAGGAATACTGACTGTGTCTGAAGGAAATGCAGGGGATGTGTGAGTCACAACATCTGTGTCACAAGCCATGCCTCCCTTTAGCCACCATCATTATCAGAGACTACAAATACTCTGATAGCAGTACGGCCACCTCCCCATATCCAGTTGTTCTTGGGCAACTGCAGCCACTCTCTTCCATGCCATGCTAATCATGTCAGTGACCTGATGCTGCACCTGATCATAACTGTGGCCATACTCAGCAACTGCATTAACATCAGTGACTATCTGGTTCCAAATGTCTTATCTGGCAGTCATATCCCTCAGCCACTGTCAAGTAAGAAGGCTCTATGTTGCCTCAAAGCCTGGATGATGACCTCATTCTCAGCCTCACTAAAAGGTTTTTTTCATGGATTTGCTGGCTTGGGTGACATAATCCTATGTGACATAAAACAGAGATGGAGAAAACTAATTAATAACATATAAGCAATGTATTTTTCCAAAACTTAAACAGGCTGTGTACCCACTGTCATCATAAAGCACTTAAAATACACTTCTCATTTAGGACAACAGAATGGTAGGTGCCCCCTAACCCTCTAACATAAACAAATGTTTTTTTACTAACCCAGGAATAGCACATAAATATTGTTTTATGCTATGCAAGAAAATAATCAGAGGCTTTGTAGCCATTGTCAGCATGAAAGCACTTGAAAAACACTTCTCATTTAGGAAAACAAATCATAGGTTGCACCCCCTCCACCCTCTAACAGGAATGTAAAGGTCTAGACAAACACTCATTCTGTCAACATTCCTATACTGAAGGCTTCAGTTCATACCTCTCAACCTCTTAGAGCAAGAAATCTGGACAAAGCCATACAATATGGGGCGACAAAGGCCCAAAATTGGGACAGTTTTTAAATATTGCTCTTACAAAAGTTGATATAATGACAGGTTTTGCGTTAGCATTAATTTTATGAGTGGTCATCATCATCTTTCGGCTTTTCCCGTTAGGAGTTGCCACAGTGGATCATCTCTTTCCATTTCTTCCTATCCTCTGCATCTTGCTCTGTCACACCAACTGCCTGCATGTCCTCTCTCACCACGTCCATAAACCTTATCTTAGGCCTTCCTATTTTCCTCTTACCTGGCAGCTCCATCCTTAGCATCTTTTTCCCAATATACCCATCATCCCTCCTCAGCACATGTCCAAACCAACGCAATCTCGTCTCTCTTGCTTTGTCTCCAAACTGTCCAACATGAGCTGACCCACTAATATACTGATTCCTAATCCTATCCATCCTAGTCACACAGAGTGCAAATCTTAACATCTTTAACTCTGCCACATCCAACTCTGACTCCTGCCTTTTTGTCAATGCCACTGTCTCCAACCCATATAACATAGCTGGTCTCACTACCCTCTTGTAGACCATCCCTTTCACTCTTACTGGTACCCGTCTGTCACAAATCACTCCTGACACTCCTCCACCCATTCCATCCTGCCCGTACTCTCTTCTTCACCTCTCTTCCACATTCACCATTACTTTGAACTGTTGATCCCAAGTACTTAAACTCGCCCACCTTTACCAACTCTACTCCCTGCATCCTCACCATTCCTCTACCCTCCCTCTCATTTACACACATATATTCTGTCTTAGCCCTGCTGACCTTCATTCCTCTGCTCTCTAGAGCATATCTCCACCTCTCCAGAGTCTCCTCAACCTGATTCCTACTCTCACTACAGATCACAATGTCATCTGCAAACATCATAGTCCATGGGGCCTCCTGTCTGATCTCATCTGTCAACCTGTCCATCACCACCACAAATAAGAAAGTACTCAGAGCTGATCCTTGATGTAATCCCACCTCCACCTTAAACGGATCTGTCACTCCCACTGCAGTCCTTACCACTGTCACACTACCCTCGTACATATCCTGTACCACTCTTACATACTTCTCTACCACTCCTGACTTCCTCATACAATACCACAACTCTTCCCTAGGCACCCTGTCATATGCTTTCTCCAAGTCTACAAGGACACAACGCAACTCCTTCTGACCTTCTCTGTATTTCTCCAATAACACTCTCAGAGGAAACATTGCATCTGTAGTGCTCTTGCCTGGCATGAAACCATACTGCTGATCACTAATAATCGCCTCCCTTCTTAACCTAGCTTCCACTACTCTTTCCCATAACTTCACGCTGTGACTGATCAATTTTATCCCTCTGTAGTTACTGCAGCTCTGTACATCACCCTTATTCTTAAATATAGGTACCAAAATACTTTTTCTCCACTCCTTAGGCATCCTCTGACTTTCCAAGATTTCATTAAACAATCTAGTTAAAAATTCCACTGCCATTTCTCCTAAGCACCTCCATGCTTCCACTGGTATGTCATCTGGGCCAACAGCCTTTCCATTATTCATCCTCTTCATAGCTGTCCTTACTTCCTCCTTGCTAATCTGTTTCACTTCCTGATTCACTATCCCCACATCATCCAACCTTCTCTCTCTCTCATTCTCTTCACTCATCAGCCTCTCAAAATACTCTTTCCATCTACTCAACACACTCTCCTCTCTTGTGAGTACCTTTCCCTCACTATCCTTTATCACCCTTACTTGCTGCACATCTTTCCCAGCTCTGTCCCTCTGTCTAGCCAATTGGTACAGGTCCTTTTCTCCCTCTTTAGTGTCCAATCTCTCATACAACTCTCCATATGCCTTATCCTTAGCTTTCGCCACCTCTCTCTTTGCCATATGCCTCATCTCCTTATACTCATGTCTACTTTCTTCATCTCTTTGACAATCCCATTTCTTCTTCGCCAGCCTCTTCCTCTGTATACTCTCCTGTACTTCCTCATTCCACCACCAGGTCTCCTTGTCCTCCTTCCTCTGTCCAGATGTCACACCAAGCACCTTTCTAGCAGTCTCCCTTACTAGTTCTGCTCTAGTTACCCAGTTATTCGGTAACTCTCCACTGCCTCCCAGTGCCTGTATTAACTCTTCCCTAAACTCCACTTCACAATCACCCTTTTGTAACTTCCACCATTTAATCCTTGGCACTGCTTTCACACTCCTCCTCCTCTTCTTGATCACCAACATCATCCTACAGACCACCATTCTATGCTGCTTAATTACACTTTCCCCTGCCACCACTTTAAAATTAAAATTAAAATAAATAAATAAATAAATAAAAGCATTCATTTTATGAGTGGCATGAAGACTAAAACTCAAATGTCTGTCATTATATTCTGATTTCAACCCTCAATGATTTTCTAATGATTTGCCAGAAAAACACAATGTTATGAGGAACAGACCAAAATTATGAGACAAAAATCTGGACTTTCGGCAAAAATCTGTACAGTTGAGAGGTTTGCATGCAGTTATGTCATTGATTACTGGGTGACAGCTATCATTGCTAAATAGTCAAGAATACAAATTAGGAATGCCAGTCAATTTTCACTGTGTCCACCACTGCTGTGAACATTGCCCTGGGGCATTTGAGAAGCTTTACACCACTGTCAGTCACATGTATAACACCTTGCATTGGATGAAAAACATAATTACAGTTCTCTTCAATCAAAGGTGAAACTGCAAAAGCAAATGGTGAGAACATACTTGTGCCATAAGCATAACCTGTCTATCTCTCAAATGTTAATGCCTGCAAAAACTGCCTATGCAACACTGAAGTATAAGAAGTGCATACAAATCAATCTCATTGTTCTACGAGCTATATAAATACATTTATAAAAGGTTGCAATCCAAATGTCCTTGAATAATAGAAACATAACTTAGCAAAATAAATGCTTCTTTGCAGAGAAATCTCGATCAAAAAAATACCAGTCTTCTGTTTTCTCTGAAAACAAATCTCCTTACCTTCATGTTCCCTAGCTACACGGTTACCCTTTTATAGTGTAGATCCAGCCCTCTGAGCACTCTGAGGATGCATATGTGGTGTGAACTCATTAGAACTGCTGCATACCAAACTTTTGACTTTGTATAGCAGATGTATACATAGTATAGCCACTACACCATAGTTAGGTGCTAACAGCATGCAACTGTGAATGATTAGTATGAGTGAAAACACAGCAGCACTGCAGATGTCCTACCCTACAATAGGTGTGTCAGTGAGGATACATTTACAAAGTGTGGAACTAACTTCAGCGAGCTTTTAAGTAAAACCAAACACCACACATATATATTTTTAGCCATAATAGCACAAGTCTCCTGCCTTTGCTTTGTTGGGAATAATTAGCTAGCTTTAAAATGGCTTGCAAGGGCAGGTAGCCTAGTATGAACATATCTATCTAACCTATCTAACTGTTGTTCACTGTTATATACTTATATCACATCTTGAAAAAAAAATGATAGGAAATGCACTATAGATTGCATGTCTGATAGTAAAGCAGAAATAAGGGAAGAATAACCAGTCTACAAAGAGAAGACAGAACTGCCTTTTTGCAGACATGCTCATAAATAATTGTGTGATCACTCATTGCACTTAAAATGTTAGCCATGCATATACAATCAACTGAGAATGTCCAGCTGTATGAACTGTTAATACCAGATAGGCAATGTTAATTGTTTGTATGCAGATGATTTGATATTATTGTGAGGTTGCATCTGTGGCAAAGAGAAATAACCACTACAACTGTGTAGTGTATGTACAAGAGTCTGATGGTTCAAATCCAGACCTGTCTGTTCAACCTTTGTTTCCCTTTTTTCACTTTTTTTGCTTTTAACATGTGGCAGCAGGTGGAATGGCACAAACATGCTTAGCTATTTAAAAAAGTGAAAAAAAATACTTTCAGTCACCTTACAAAGCACAGACATGCTCACTGGCATTCAGCAGCAATCAGCAACATGGATGGCAATGGCTATAGAAATTCCACATATTCCCTGACTGTCTCGGTGGCACAAGGTGCAAATGTTGACCTCACAAAAAGAGAACATAGGTAAAGTGGGGTTCAAATTTCAAAGTAGTTATTTTTACTTAGGAAAGGTCATAATGAGTATTTACACAAGTATATATGTTCGCTATTGCCTTTTACATTTGCACATTGCCTACCTATGCTCAAATAAGGCTCACTCCTTAAGGAAAAAAGTGAAAAATGTAATTTGGTTCACCTTCCTTCATGCAAACAGACTCAGTGGTGATGCACAGCCATCAGCACCCTGGATAATACTGAGTGTGGAAAATAGCCCTGCTGCCTAGCTTTCCTTATGGCTCCAGGTGTAAGTGCAGTGAGTTGATGGTCAGAACACAAGGAAGCTGTGGTTCAGTTCCACCATACTCCACTTGTTTAGTAAGGGTGTCCTACTGAAAATGTTCACAAAACATTAATTATAAAGGTAGTACTACATACCAATAGCTATGTATAACAGGTTGTTTGACAGAAAGGTATCATTACTTCATACACATAGTTTTGTAGGTATCATATGTATTATGTGTGTAATTGGTTTAGCCTGACGATGATTACATAATAAAAACACAGTTGCATGTCTATGTTGGACACAACAGTTTACTGACAATCATCTATACCCCTTCCATAACCCAAGTATAACCATAAAACAGACTGTACTGTGAGGTATGTATCATACCTCCAAACTTTATTACTAAAATCATACAAGTCTATCCATGTCCAGTATATTGTTAGACATTAGTCCTGCATCACACCTGAAAATGCATAAGTCAGGACCTTTTAATGTCACACACATGCAGGCTTAATTGAAGTATAGCACCATTCACTCTTTAAACTGTATATCTGTAATGACCATAGTTGGCAAATGATTCATCTGTGGCAATCAGGAATAATCACTTATGTGGAAATGTATGCATCCTCTTTTATATAGATTTGAATCCCACATTGTACACATTATTTTTAACAGTGTGTAAGTCCCCACAAAACATATGTCAAGTTATCCCATTGATCCCCCCCAAAGTCATGGTTTAAAAGCCAAGTCATTTAACATTTCAGTGTTGACCATTGGACAAAGCTTGACTAGGCATAGGAGCACACATGCCATAAATCAACAGTAAATGTCACATCATCATTGCTGTTTCATAAACTCCCTTCCTCAGTGTTTGGCAATGTTTCACTTTGTTAATCATCTAACAAATAAGGTTGGCACAGTTGTGAGTATTTGCACACTGGTCATAAGATGCAATGTCACAATCTGCCAGGAATCCATTGCAACTCTTGTTGCAGGACCTCGGTAGACATGGCAGGAGATGATAAGGATGGTACCAAATTTAGAGCACAGGTGTGGACTCTAGAGGAGTCAAACATCTTTGTTGCACTCCACTTAAGTGCTATTGTTGCTGCAGCGGAAATATATTAGGTCTCAGTATGAGGTATGCAACAGCCCAGCCAAGTCTATTTCTAGTGTGACTGGCATACCACACAATTGGTAGCAGTGTAAGCACCACTACAATGACCTTAAAAGGTACAAGCAGGTACAACTCTATCAGTGGCTGGATGAGTTTTGAACTGTTAACACCCCTGAGTTGTATAAGTACACAGATCAAGCAATTTGAAATGATATGCAGTGCTGTAGATAGCCAAGTCTGATATACATAATGATTTCATGTCTCTTTTTCACTCATACTTTATTTTACAGCTACAGAGGAAATCAGAGCGAACAGGGAGGCACATGCTGAGAGTCTAGAATGACTGTGAGAGGCAAGGGATAGCAGAATTGATGCTGATTGTAATATATATATATATATATATATATATATATATATATATATATATATATATATATTGTGATTGCATAGATCAGTATCACCTTCATCATGCATATTTTAACTGTAACAACAAGCATGCATGCTTTCTTCTGTAGCTCTTGGTAATTGTATTAGGCAACTGTAATAATGTATACAGATTATGTGGTATGTGGATTCAATTCCCACCAGTAACCTATAGATTAACATTCAGCAAGTAGCACTTTTTAATTAGCAATGCAGCAATATTGGCTTTAATGCCACATTGCTAAATTAATCTGTAATATATTTAATATCTATACCTATAATATATCAAATATGGGCATATTCTAAGGATTACTTGTATAATTCACAATCATTTTTGGGATTGTGAAAGCTCTATAGCTACTACAATAATAAAATGATATTCATTGTAATAAAGCATGACTGTGATATAGCATGGTTCTGATCATCTTTTTTGCCTCTTTTAATTCTTGGTTAGCTGGAATCACACTGTTCTGATGTCATACCTTTCTGCCAACAAACCAAATGCATTTCAGCACAGGGAGGTGGGCCAACTGATGCGGCTCAGCCTACCAATCTTCCACTGGCTGCAGCACCAACACCCAACACCTCTGGGATGCAACCTGGCTGTACTGCCTCCAGAGCCCCTGCCCTACCTGGTCCATCTTCATCAGGTAGCATTGCTGTGGCTGGTGGTGCAGTGGCACCCTCTGGGAGTACTGGAGGAGGCAGTGATTGTGTTACCTACCAGGAGCTGTCAGGGACGGTGCATGATATAATAGAGACTGGCCTTGGTAACCACATCAGCCACCTGAAAAAGTTGCTTATTAAAATAGAAAAGAGGCTCCCATGTCAAGCAGTCACACAGGCAACTGAGGAAGGGGACAGTGACAACAGTTCTGAGGATGATGACTAGATTATCACTGTTCCCACACGTGACAGGCATGTGCCCCTGATGTCCCCAATCTATGCCCAATCATGGTGTCATCCAACATTTTGTGTCTTGTTTGTCTGCACCTACTTCCTCCACCCCCTACTGACCTGACCCTCACATTCCTAGGTTCCTTCTCCATCATTCTCGTCTTTTTGAAATAAAACAAAAATAAATTGGCACTTGTCCCACAAAAAAAAAAAAAAAAAAAAAAGAAAAACAATTGCCCCATAAATGGCTCTCCTTCACATTTGTGTCTTCTTCCCAAACTTGATCTGGTCCAATTGACTGTACAACATGATTGCATTGTTGTGACCCATCCGTGTTGTAGTCACAGTCCAAATTCATCAAATGTCTTCTACATGTGCACATTCCTTTTTTTTCAATAATAAATCTTTATTCTTTTCCAAATGTTAATACAATGCTACAACATATGTATATTATATACATGAATGCTTCCAACAGTTACATAAGATCATTACACATTAATATAAACTTCTAGATGGGTATTAAAGAAAGAGAAAATAAAAATCTAGTATCAATATAAGGCTTATCTATACTAACCTCCATATTAAGTATGTACTTCCCAGAGAAAAGTGGATTAGAACCTTAAGCTAACACAATGTTAAAGATTTGCTCCCATATTTTTGTGTTATTTATACTTTTCTTATGATCTTTAATTAGTAATTTATGTGCTAAAATATGTCTTATTGCTACACTTTTAAAGTTTTCCCATGAAGTCTGGGATGGATTCAGCCAATTTGTAGCTATATAAAGCTTCATTAACAGGAAAATATTTATGAGTATGATCATTTGGGATCTATCCAAATTATTCGGAGGAATATGAAGAATCATAAACTCCCAAGAAAGTGTAGACTGTTGATATCCCATTTTTTGTAATTGAATTTTTAAAGAATTCCAAAGTTTGAATATATATTTACAACTCCAGAACATGTGTAAAAGGTCAGCCGTTTGATCCATACAATATGGACATTTAGGTGAATTTTTAGAGTTGAATTTATGCCGAGTGAGACGAGTGTAATAAGCATTATTAAATATCATCAACTGAGTAAATAATAACTTTTGGAGAGATACTGATTTTAGGGTTAAGTTAATTGCTTTCAATATTTTACTATCATCAATTGGTAATAATTTCTCCTTCCAGTATTTAAATAAGAGTATTTGGTTATTATATTTCACGTCTTTTATCAAATTATATGAAGCCGTTATCTATTTGCAGTCCTGCATAAGAGTTTGCCATAAGTTTAGACAAATGGTTAAGTCTTCTTCATTAATTTTAAAGTTACTAAAATAACTTATTGAAAGATCCTTTAACTGTCTCATTATAATTAAATACGAGTTAGGAAGACTCATCTCTCTTAACATGTCGTGTATTGAGATACCAAGAAAAGGATATAAATCAAGTATGGTTAAATCAATTATAAGTGGGAATTTTTTAAGATCTATCAGTTGATTACCAATTTTCAAATTCGGGTTCTTGTGAAATGGTTGGAAAGTCATCATATATTGTAAGAGGTTTAGTGAGTTAAACAGACTTTGTACTGATATTATATATACTCTGATATGTTCCATCAGAGCGTACATTTTAAGGGTATCTTTATTTAAAAAAGGTAATGCCTTACAATTAATACCCAACCCAGCAGCATGTTTGTGATTCAGACTCAACCACTTGGGTGACCATTTAGGACTGGACCTGTCAAAGTTAACCACTCTTAGAATTCTATTAGCATTTATTATTAAATAATATGCTTCAAAATTCAGTAAATCTAAACCACCCCTGTTTTTCGGAGTCATCAGTTTATCATAAGATATTCTAGTTTTTCTAGGTTCCCATACAAATCTACCTAATTCCGTATGAAGTTATTTGAAGAATTTCCTAGAAATTAGGACTTGAGTAACTCTAAAAATATATAATATTCTGGGAAGTATGTTCATTTTAATAATTGAAGCCTTTGCCATTATTGGTAATTTCAAATTATTCCATCTTTTTAAATCAGACACTATATGATCCCAAATTAAAATTATTTGCATAAAAGTCTCTATTATCTGTTGAAAAAACAATACCCAAATATTTTATTTTTTCTTCGGATTTTAACTGACCTACCAATGGTAAAAGCGAAAAGGGTGTAGGCGTCTTTAAAGGAAATAACTTGTTTTTTTTTAATTTATTTTGTAATTAGATATTTTTGCAAAATCTTCCACTGCTTTTAATATTTTCTTGGTATCTGAAACAGGCGTCGTACAGTAAATATTAAGATCATCCGCAAAAGCAGCCATGGATATTTTCGTACCATATATTATTGGAGCATTATGATAAATATTTTGCTTGATATGTAGAAATAATGGTTCTAAATATAAATTGAATAATATAGGAGATAATGGACATCCTTGACAGGTACCATTCTTAATTTGTATTCTTTTTGAGAAATTTTTATTAATAAATAAAGTTGTATAGGGATTGTTATATAATTTTTTTAATGTTAAAATAAAGTCTTGGGGTATGTTAAAATATGATAAAATATCAAACAAAAATTCTAAATTAACTCTATCGAAAGCTTTTTGAGCATCAATTATGAGTGCATACACATTAAGATTTCTACGAGTGGCATAAGAAATTAGTGTATGAAGTGATAACGTATTATCAGTAGTTTGTCTGCATTTATAAAACCAGCTTGTTCATCAGATATTAATAGGTTAATTACCTTATTCAATCTATTAGCCAAAATAGATGTCATAATTTTCATGTCTATATTCAAAAGTGAAATGGGTCTATAGTTATCCGGATTTTGCAGATCAGCATTCTCTTTAGGTATAAGAATTGTTTTCTAAGCATTAAAGTGCGGATCATTAATTTTATTATTAATTATATAGTTAAATACATGTGGAAGTATTTTCCCCAATATATCACTAAAAGTTTTATAAAATTCCGTAGTCAAACCATCCGGTCCTGGAGCTTTATGTGGCTTCAAATTCTTAATTGTATCTGTTATCTCCTCTGAGTAAATTGGTTTGACTAAAAACTCATCACCAATTTTCGGAAAGATAATCTTCTGCAGAAAATCATTATTACTCTTATTTATAAGTAATTCCTGATGTTCACCATAGATTTGAGAGAATATTAATTCAAAGGTATTCATAATGTCTTCAGTATTGGTATATGTTTTATTATTAAAGTATATTTCAGAAATTTGAGAAGGTATTTTCGATTGATTAATGATACGAGCTAGTGCTTTTGAAGGGGTCTGTATATGATTAGCATATTTTACCAGTATTTTCTGTTCATAAAATGACAATTTACTATTTTGTAGTAAAAAAAGATCTTTTTGACATTTTAATAATTCCGTTTCAGTTTGTTTACTATAGTTCCCAATTAAATCCTGATCTAGTAACTTAATTTTAGTTTCCAATTCTTGTATGTCTCTAGATTGTATTTTCTTATAATAAGTAGCCTTTTGAAGAAAGATTCCTCTTATTTGTGCTTTGGTCATTGCCCATTCTATATCAGATGGATGCCGGTGTTTAGAGAGATTAACTAGTAGTTGATTAAAGGTCTCTTGAACTTCTTTAATTATATCTTCTTTATTTAATAAATACGGATTTAGGGACCAATTATAACCTCTAAGACACATATTATTTCTAGTGTCCTTGTTAAAAATTAATGTGATCTTAGAATGATCCGATAAATGTCGAGCTTGTATAGATACACAGGGATCAAAAGTCATTAGTATGTCTGAAATTAGAAAGAAATCAATCCTAGACCATATTTTATGACAACTTGAATAAAATGTAAAGTTATTTGAATTCATTTGATTATTTGTGTATTTAAATGGGTCATATAGTTTAAAATTTGTTTTAAGTTCCTGTAGTGCTATCACTGCTTGATTATTAAAGGACCTGTGTGAACTTGATTTATCTAATTTGAGATCTTGGTATGTATTCCAATAACCTCCTATTATTATATAACAATTATTATATTGATTCAGGATAAAATAAAGTGATGTTATAAAAAGTTGTTGATTGGTACATGGGGCATATATATTAAGAAGTACCACAGGTTTATCATAAAATATAGATGAAAGAATCACATAACACCATCTTCCCTCTTTGTCTATTTTAAAATCTAGAATTTTCTCTTGATACTGATTTTTAATAATAATAGCCACCCCTGCACTATTAGTTGTCCCTTCTGAAGCTACCACCTCTCTAATCCATTTCTTATCCTTAAGGACAGCCCATTGGTCATTGGTCAAATGGGTTTCTTGTAATAAAATAAAATATGCCTTTGACTGGAGAAATAAATGAAGAAATAATTTCCCTTTTTTCAAGTTCTGGAGCCCTTTAGTATTCCATGAGTCTACTATCCACATACTAAGATTTTTAAATCTTTTAAGGATATTTTAAAATTGAGAAACAGTACTAAATTCAAATATAATAGCACAGTATATAATGTCTGGAAGCAATCTTGACATCCCATCCCTAACCAGTGCCTATCTACTATTCCCCTGGACCAGGACATACATAGTTTTTTTACACTGTTAGAACTTTTATGGGTAAATAACCTTACTAAACATCTATTCTTTATCTTACAAAATAAAACATCAAAAACATGCAAAAAAACTATAAAAACTACATCTAACTCTACAAAGCCTAACCAAAACATTCCCTAATAAACACTGATAAATATCCACAGCTCTTGAACACACTATTTAGTTAAATCTATCAAGTAACTGGTCTTCACTACACTCATAGTTACTATCATACCTCACTAATAGTTCACATATTATTAGTTATACTAATTAGTTGTATCACCTTAAGTTATCTAACTATCATATTTAAATCTAAAATAAACAGATATATGACAGTACCCCTATTAAACAATAACATTATTGACTTCAAGATAATTCACCATATGTATTGTTAGTTGGAAGAGAGAGAAAACAAATGTTTAACCTTTAAGTCTAATATTAAATCTGACTTTGTTTATATAATCTAAATTATCTAGAATTATAATGTCAGCAAATAAGGTGAATAAAAATAGCACTCTAACTACACTTTACTGGGTAATATAATTGAATTTATAAAATGATGACTAGATAACACAGTTCTCAAAACAGTCAGAACCACATGCCAGTATATAAAGAAGATAGCCTTCACATTCCTAGAAATGCCAGAATATAATATCTTCTTGTCTCTTTATCTACTAACTATCCCAACACTAAATCCCCTTATCTAAACATTTGCAGTGTTAAAAACACATCATTAACACAGGAAAAATAAATAATAAAGTATACTACAAGGTTATTAACACAACCATATTCAGCATAAACTACCTAAGGAAAAAGAATAACTATGGTAAAGCTATCATACTTCTAAGATATCAGTTAAATAACACATTTTAAACCAGTACATTATTAGTTCAGTTGTAATCATACCTGAATGAATTCACAGTTCCCATTAAAGAAATAAAACATGTTACACACATTAAATGTCCACAAATGCTCGTTTTACAGTCCAACTAGCTTCCCCTTCTTCCACAGAGATCTTCCTACTTCCTGAGCATGTAATCTTATCTTCGAGTTCGCGATGGGGGAACCATTACGTGGATGGACTTCCGGATGCGCTACCTCAAAAGCGGACCCTCAGCAGCACCCAAAGGACTTCCTGTTACTTTGCGATGGGACTCAGTTTGTAGAAGCCATAAAAGTTCAGAAAATCTTCGTGGATGAGCTGGAGCTGTAAAAAGAAACTAAGTGAACATTTACCAAGGGGCCTGGTAAAGAAAAAAGAACAAACAAAAGATTTTAAAGCCTCGAGATGTAGTAAGCATGGAATCCCAGCATCCATGTTGCTGTAAACAGACTGGATGGCCAGATCAAGCTTCCGAAGCTGGAAGGGACTTAAAAATCTTCAAAAAGGTAACTTTTGCTTCTTTTTTTGTAGATATGGAATATTTGGAGCCATCAACTGTAAAAATTAATGTGTTAGGGTATTTCATTTGAAATTTGATATTCTTTTCAATGAGGAACTTACAGTATGGAGATAATGCTTGTCTAGCTTGTCTTATTTGCAATGGTAAATCCTGTACCATAGAAACTCTATTATTTTGCCACATAATATAACCTCCATTCTTTTTAACAGTTAGAATTATTTTGTTTACATCCTGGTAGTTGAGTATTTTGACGTATACTGGTCTAGGTATGTTTGAGGCTTGTGCTTCTCTGAAAGCTCTATGGGCTCTTTCTATAACTATTTGTTTGGCTATGTCAGAGTCATTAAACAGTATTTCAAGTATCTGTATGATGGTAGAAATTAAATCATTATATTGGATAGATTCTGGAATTCCTCTGATAATTATATTGTTCCTTCTGGATCTTGCCTCCAGGTCCAGAATTTTATTTTGCGTAGACTGAATATCCAGGTTATGAATGTCTGTTTTTTTGTAAGCAATGTTATTCTGTCCTCATTTTCAGATATTCTAGCTTCTGATTTATCCAGCCTTTCAAGAATATGACTGCATGTGGCACCAAAAGAGAGTACCTGGTTTGATAGTTCTTTCAAAGCTTCTTGGATGGGTAACAAAGCAGTTTTAATATCTTCCATATTAGCCAGTTGATCCAGTTTGTTTGTCATTCCAGCTTTTGAAAGTTCCTGCTGTTTTGTAATCTTCTGCCTTTTTATTGTTGAATCTTTTTCTGGTGACTGAAGTGCTGATAATTTGGTTTTAGTTGTTGTTGTTTCCATACTTTTGTCTTCTTTTGACATTGTGGAGCAAAGCAAATCTTTAGTATAACTGAATAGTAAATATCCAAGGTTACTACTCAGACAGTTCCTTTGTTTAATACTCTGTTCAGAGTCAGACAGTCAATCAGATCTAATCCTGTGAGTTTGTTTAATTTCCTCCGGTTCTTTCACCTCTCAAGCAATATTTAGTTGTAGTAGATTAATTATAGCCAACAATTAGTGTAGAAAATCTTGCAGTATATCCTCAGGGTTAATTTTTATTCCGAGTATCTGGAGAGCTGTAGATATGCAGTGTCTACAGAATGGCGGCCATCTTTGAATATGACATGGGCACATTCCTGAGTTGAAGAAGTGAATATCTATGGTCTATCCTAATTCCCTCCTGCAAATTCCTGAATTGTTTTCCTTTGTTCTTCCCTCTGCTTGTCACCCCATTTCACCACTTTCCTATCAACCCTATTTTCACACATTTAATTTGTTCAAAAAATAAAGTCAAACACAACATGCATGGCCAGAAAAGGCAGATAAAAAGGCATTGCATTTTTGTCCCCTGCATTTGCACACAGTTTGGCATTGCACACCAATGCTAAGCAGCAGTGAATTGCTGTTCACATCCTATGGCTAAACCTGGTGAGTTTTTGCCATCAGCCACACTAGTCTGGTTATCTTCTTGCAAAAGTCCTTAAACATGCTGCACTATAGGAATACAGAGTTAAAGCAGAGTACAAGCACCTCTTTGAAATAGTTACTCGGACAGTTCATTAGATTGCTGGATGTAACAAAGTGGAGTTTGACATAAATCACTTGACTGAAGCTGTTTTTACCTGTAGCATCAAGGATTCAATTCCACATGCATCTCACATTGTTTCTTAGTGTGATGTCATATGCCTATGACATTTTTAATAACACACATCTCAACATTTGCCAAAGTTATGAGTTCTCATAGAGATATAGTGAATACTGGCCAAAAAAGAATATTTTAAGTGACATCCATTCCCACAGCTATAGATATTTATGCAACCTTGTCCTGCTTGTCATAAGCCTGTTGTCCCTCTCCTAACCCTTATTTAACCCTATATCAGTCACTTCATGCTACAGAGCATGGCAGCTGAATAATGAGAACACACCAAAAATATGTCCATGAACGTTCCATTACACCAAACATTGTTATGTATATGTCCATCTCTCCTTTATTCACCCCTTCAATCCCACCCCTTTTTTACTTATGTGTATCTGTTAGGATGATGGATGTGAAGTTCATCTCATGGTTTATGCAGTGTCATGACACTGCTGATGGATAATACCAACATGCACTTCTCTGAAGTACAAGCCAACACTAAGGGACTCTGGTTAACAGTTTCCAGATGACTGCAAACTGAGAGCCATTATAGAATCCCCAAATGATGTGGATATTCTACAAAAGGGCCTTACAGAAACAGATGCCTGGTGCCAGAGCCATGGGCTCAAGCTTAATGCCAAGAAATGTATAGTTACCCCCTTTGGAAAAAAAACATGTACCCATGAACTACCACATAGGAGGCAGGACACTAAACATCGAAAGTGTGATGAGAGACTTAGGGACAGAAGTGGACAGTGGTCTCACTTTCGATAACCACATCACCACAACAGTCAGGAAATCCTTCTATGTGGCACACCTCATCACTAAGGGCTTTTCATCCAGAAAAAAAGAGGTCATTGTCCCACTGTACGCATCCCTCATTAGACCCATTATGGAGTATAATGCCCCATTTGGTATGTACCTCACAAGACATCTGCAACAGCTGGAAAGGCCACAGAAATACCTCACTAAAAGAATCACAGGCCTAAAGCAGATGCCATATGCTGACCGTCTAAAAAAAACTCCAGCTATACTCTGTGGCATATCGTCTACTCAGAGGCGATCTCTGCTTAACATACAAGGCCATGTCAAACCCTGAGCTGTTGGGCATGCTCCACTTAAAGAAATCCCAATCCCTCAGAGCTACACGCTCCAGGGATCTAAACCTTATCGTCACAATGAACACAACATGCTGGAGGGATAGGTTCCTGACCCAGAGACTCCCCATACTCTGGAATAGACTGCCCATACATGTCAAGCAGAGCGCCTCACTGGCCCGCTTCAAAAGGAACCTTGATGATTGGATGGGAGATAGGAAATTTACCCCGGGGATCATGTCAGTCACACTGCTAGACAGGGGCCCAGAGAAGTAAATATTGTGGGAAGAAATTTCCAGGGAATTGTTATGGCTAGGCTTGCATAGGCCTTAGGGCCGATAGCCTAGTACCAACCTATGAACCTATGAACGTATGTTACCTTGATCCAATAGGTTATCAGTGCTCCTGTAGTGTGCAAGGTTTCAAAATCTGCTGTAGGATTCCCTTTGTGTCATGTTAAGGTGATGATCAGATGTATAAACATACGTTTGCATCTTATCAAGGCTTATAACCTAGTAGTAGGGGATGCTGTGAAGGAGTATTTTCAGAGGTCTCTTTCCTGTGTATTTGTTGCCTATACATCTGTCTACCCTTTCTCCTACATAAATATGATATGTCTGCCTATCAAGTAAACTGTAACATGGGTCACAAATGAGATAACTGTCAAAATCAATTCTCACATGGCATCATTATATTTCAAATGTCCCACATCTTCTTCAAACAGATGTATAATCATCATCATCATCATCAGTCCCCCTTTTCCTCATTTTCTACATGGGGTCAGGGTGTTGTGTTAACTGTCACCATCTCTCTCAATTCAATGCCACACTCCTGCCTTCTTCAACACTCATACCTGACTGTTGCAGATCTTCTCTTGCCCAATCCATCCACCCCCCCCTTTGTTGGACAGCCTTGTTTCCTCTTTCCTTCTTTCTGTTGGTCCCAAATCTTCTTCACCAGACTGTCTTCTGCTTTCCTGCACATGTGTACAAACTACCTTAATCTGTTCTCTTTGATTTTTTCTGCAAATGGACCTACTTTGCTTTCTGCTCTTATGTCCTCATTTCTTCATCTGTCCAACAATGTGCATCTTACCAACTGTCACAGATACTTCATTTCCATCACCTCTAGTTTCTTCATCTGCTCCACCTTTACTGCCAAGGTTTCTGTACCATACAGTATTACTGGTCACACCACTGTCTTGTACACCTTACTTTTCAGCTTCTTTGGTACTCTTCTGCCATAAAATAGACGTGATAATCTATGCCAGTTGGCTGCAGCCCCTCTGACTCTGACTTCTTCATTCAGACTTCCGTTCTCCTCAACGCATCTCCAGATATTTGAAGCTGTTAACCCATTGCAATGTCTTCTCATTTCTCAGCATTTTCTGATTTCTGCAATTTGTTGCCGTTACCACTGTTGTGCCTGCAACCAAACAACACACAAAACTCTCCCACAGTAACAGGTGATAACAAAACCACCAAATGAAATAGAAAACCACCAAGGGTAGTGACTCAGGACAAAACCAAGAAAAAAACCATGATTGAAATTGTGTTTTTTCTCTTGGTTTTGTCCTGAGTCACTAGCCTTGGTTGTTTTCTATTTTAACTGTTGTGTTTGTACTTAGTTTCACCCCATGTGCCTTCAATTGTGCATTCCATTCTCCTATCCTTTGCTGAAGTTCTTGCTCAGTGTCTGCTTGTAATTCCACATCATCTGCATACAGCAGCTTTGTTGATCTGTCCCCTCTGACATATTTGCTAATGTAATTCATCACCAGTATAAACAGCAGTGGGCTCGGAGCTTAGCCTTGATGCACACTCACTCCCACAGGGAACCCACCTGTGAAACCGAACATTGTTCCTATTTGAGTCATTGGATCTTTGTACATAGCATGCACTAATTCTACCCATGTTTCTGGGACTTCTATCCATTGCAGGACTGCCCAAATCAACTTTCTTGGGACTTTAACATTTGCTTTCTCCAAGTCTAGGAATGACCGATTTAATTCTTTCTTCATCTCTAGCTTCTTATCAACTATCTGTCTCACTGCAAACATTGGGTCACTTGTGATGCATCCTGATCTGAATATGAACTACTCATCTCCCATCTTACTTTCTACTACTCTGCATATCCATTTATCAATCACCCTCTCCAGAACATTCATACAGCATGACTACAGGTACCGCCTACAGTTATGTATGACCCCTTTGTTCTTGTACACTGGCACAGGTATGCTTATTCATTTCTCCTCTGTGTCACCACTGGCATGAGTATGCTTATTCTCCAGTCATCTAGGATATGCCTTTATCTTCACACTGCTATGAGTACCCTCAGGAGCCATTTCTTCCCATGTCACCCAGCATCTTTATCATACATGTTGTACCTAATCTGAGCCTGCTGCTTTCTTTAACTTCATTTTCCTTAGTGCTGTTCTTACTTCTTCTAGGGTGGAGTCCTCTTCTTCTCTCATCATAGGCTATTTCTGGGGCAGTACAGCTTCTGTAGGAATTTTTTCATTCTGTAGCTGCTGGAAGTACTCCTTCTTTATTCAATTCATGATACAAAGCAGGACATAATCTGATTAAGAAGATGCATAATACCAACACACCTTTAGAATATTCATAAATGTGCCAGGACAGTATCTCCTATGTCCTCTAAAGACCTGTGTCTGTCATCATCTCCTCTGTCTCATCAGAATTTGATGTAGCATCTTTAGTAGGATTATTGATGAAAAGTTCATCTAATATAATGTAGATACTGTCCTTACTGTGAAGAAGCATACTGTACACACTTTTAAAGGATATCTGGCCCTGCACAAATAATTAGCAAATCTGTTGAGTCATACTAATCATTTCAAATGATGTACCACCCCTTGTCATTTGTACACACAATTAGCCTGTGATTTGCAGTGAGGCCTGCAAAACAGCTACTAGTTGTACAAGTGTATTGAGGTAAGCATTATTAAAACAATTTGGGGAAGGTGCATACTTTAGTGTAGTCATTGATAGTCACATCTGCTGTCCTGGTCACATTTACTTAGCTTATGACATGTTGCTCCCATTTGTAAAAGAAAATAATCATCTCGATTTAAACCATGGTTTATCTGTGCTCTGACCAGGCTCTTACACCCTGTGCCATAGAGTGAGATAAGCAGCAGGTGTATTTTCTACACTCAGTACTGTCCAGAGTGCTGATGGCCACCCATTGACGCTGAGCCTGTTTACAGGACAGAAGGCAAACTACATTAAATTTTTTACTGTTTTCCTTAAGCAGAGAACTGTGTTTGCTTGGCACTTGCAGTTACGCAAATGAGGAAGACAAGGCCAACAATTATTTATGCAATAAAACTTTGGCCAGTACATTGCAAAAATAGACTATGCATGCACATCATACTAAATGTCAGGAGTTTCTCCCATAACATATCTTGCAATCCTAACTCGTGAAACATTCACAACAAACAGATGTATTTTTCAGTTAATTGCAATCAGGTCAATTACTGTTTGCCCCTATTTGTGCACATGTTTGGCAGTGAGCACCTGCGGACACTGCTACTTCATTAGTTCAAGTTGAATTCCTGAAATTCGAATTATACATTCACAAATATTCTGCGATCATGCATGCAAATCAACTTCTTGGCAATGCACTTTGTGAAGTGGTGTTTAGCACATCTAACTATGGTTACTGAGCTATAATCCTCCAAGAAAAGGAAATGCATTCATAGCACAAGCGAAGGCAAGTGACATGCGCTTGACTGAGCACGTACTGATCTTCACATGTGCCCTGCAGCAATGCACTTGCAAAAGATTATCAAGACTTGGTTCATTATCAAACATACTCCAGGATTACAGAGTGTAATTGCATTGTTACATTTGGCATGGGTTTATAGTGGCATTGGACATTGGTCATCCATGATCATATCCCACTGATATTTTCAGTAACATTAATGTAGACATACATTCATCTGACTATGAAGAGACATAACTCCATCACTGCACTACTGGCGTTTCCAAAGTGTGTGTGTGTGTGTGTGTGTGTGTGTGTGTGTGTGTGTGTGTGTGTGTGTGTGTGTGTGTGTGTGTGTGTGTGTGTGTGTGCATCATCTGCACAACATCCTGAGAAACAGGTATATGTCTGTCTCACTTCTGCAATATGCATTCATGACAGTTTCTTTCACTTAGGCTGCAAAGATGTATTTATATGTACTTTTGCAAACTGCAGTTACAATCATATCACAGGTCCTGCCTTTGCAGACACATCTCATATGTCACCTGCAACACTATGATGACATCATCCTCTGTAAATTGCACTGTGACAGTATTAAAAATCAGACTTCTGTGGTGGTGTGAGTATTAAATACTGTGTTCTCTAGCTTGTGTAATTAGATAGGCGGGGTTCAATTCTCATAACAGTCAACCTGGATGTTTCTCTATGTCTGAGTGTGTGTGTGTGTAGTCAGAAGAGCTCAAAACAGGGTCTTGCTGGCCTTACTCAAATAGCCTTCAGAAGATGCATTTACACTGTTACATGACTCAATAGCAATTTCATACAGCCCTCATAATCCTCTTCTGAGCACACACTGTGATGTCATCCTCTATAAAGTGCACTGTGACATGGTCAAAATCAGACTTCTGCTGTAGCATGAGCATTAAATATGTTCTCTAACTTGTGCAATTGTTCTAATTTCACAGCAGTAAACGTGTGTGTGCATGTGTGTGTGTGTGTGTGTGTGTGTGTGTGTGTGTGTGTGTGTGTGTGTGTGTGTGTGTGTGTGTGTGTGTAGTCAAATGAGCATGGGTCTAGGTCCTGCTGCCCTCACACAAATAGCATTCAGAAGATTCTTTTAAAGTGCTGCATGACTCCACAACAATTTTATACAGCCCTCCCAACATCCTCTTTTTAGCATACACTGATGATGTCATCCTCTATAAAGTGCACTGTGACAGTGCTAAAAACAGATTTCTGTGGTGGTATGAAAACTAAGTAGTGTGTTCTCAAGCTTTTGTCATTAGCTATTTCAGGGTTCTAATCCCACAGCAGTCAAATGGTGTGTGTTTATTTCTGAGTCTGTGTGTGAGTAGTCAGAAGAGCATGAACCCAGGTCCTGAACCCTTTATGCAGAGGATACTTTTACACAACTACATGACTTTGCAGCAATTTCATAAAGCCATCCCAACATTAGGGTTGTCCTTTCATTGTGGCCAAAATTGGGCTAAGGCCACACCCTTGGCACCTTCCATAACCCCACCCATCTCCTCCCATAGCCCTACCCACTTCCAACCCATTGTATGACATCTGGTGAGGGGGAAACTCTCTTTTTCCATTTCTGATACTTTTTTTTTGGCAATTTACTACGTTTTTCTATAAAAAAATAAAGGATAGTAAATCCACCAATTTAACAAACTCTAATAGTCATTTTCTTTTTTATAGGTTCATAGGTAGGTACTAGGCTATCGGCCCAAGGGCCTACATAAGCCTAGCCTTCAAGGTTCCATGGCTTACGCCACCCAAGAAAGTTATTTTCCTGTGCTACTGTCGAGCAGAGACACAGAAGTGATCCCCGGGGTGTATTTCCTATTTCCCATACACTCATCAAGATTTTTCTTGAAGAGTGCTAATGAAGAACTTTGCTTGACATAGATGGGTAGCTTGTTCCAGAGTATAGGAAGTCTCTCGGACAGGAATCTATCCCTCCAGCGTGTCCTGTTTACTGTGGTGACAAGGTTTAGGTCCCTAGAGCATGTAGCTCGGAGGGATTGGGATTTCTTTAGGTGTAGCATGTCCAACAGCTCTGGGTTTGACCTAGCTTTATATGTTAGGCAGAGATCACCTCAGAGTAGGCAATATGCTACGGAGTAAAGCTGGAGTTAGTTGAGACAGTCAGTGTAGGGCATTTGTTTGAGGCCAGTAATCCTCTTTGTGAAGTACTTCTGTGGCCTTTCCAGCTGCTGCAGATGTCTTGTGTGGTACATTCCAAAAGGGGAGTTGTACTCTATAATGGGTCTAATGAGTGTCGAGTAGAGGGGAACAATGACCTCTTTTTTCCTGGACGTAGAAGGACTTCCTGACTACTGTGGCAATGTGACTATCAAAGGAGAGACTACTGTCCACCTGAAGCAGAATACCAGAGTTTGTACAGTGCTTTCCAGACTACCAGTCAATCAGTTTTATTTCAGGATAGTCTAGGGTTGCCAACTTTCATTGTGAATAAAACCGGACTAAGGCCACACACTCTCATACTTTCTACAACCCCGCCTATTCTATGTCCACATTCTGTTCATTTCTTGATGTGATTGTCACATCACATGGGAGGAATGCCCACTTTTTCCAATTGTGATGCCTTTTTTCTGCAGATGTACTATGCTTTTTGTAATACAAAGCATAGCAAATGCTCCAATTTAACAAAGTTGGATAGTCTGTTTCTTTCTTTGAAATAGAATACTGGAGTTTTTACAGTGTGTTCTGGACTACTGGCCAATCAACTTGATTTCTGGATAGTCTAGAAAAAAATGGATAGGCGGCAATGCTAGGATAGTCCAGAAAAAAATGGATAGGTGGCAATGCTACCCAGCACCCTGTTCTCAGCATAAACTGATGTTGTCATCCTCTATAAAGTGCACTGTAACAATGTTAAACTCGAACTTCTGTGGTGGCGTGATTGTTAAGTACTGTGTTCTCTAGCTTGTGTAATTATATACGTAAGATCTCTAATCTCCCAGCAGTCAGTTTCTGTGTGTCCATGCCTGAGTGGTTGTTTGTGTAGTCAGAAGAGCATGAGTCAAATCCTGCTGCACTCAGTCAGGTAGCATTCAGAAGATATTGCTACATGACTTCACAGCAATTTCATCCAGCCCTCCTAACATCCTATTCTCAGCATACACTGACTCTATAACGTCCTCTGTGACACTGTTAATTAATGACAGACCTGTGTGGTGGCACCAGCATTTAGTACTATGTGTGTGTGTGCTCATTCAACTGTTAGTCTGGAGACAATTTTACACCAGGATATGAGGTTTACATCTATATCAGACATTTCTCCGAAACATCTTCTTGTCAGCATACACTGATGATGTCATCTACTATAAAGGCAACTCTGACACAAGCACTGAGTATTGTGTTCTCGAGCTTGTGTAATTAGTTAGGTAGGAATTCTAATCTTTCAGCAGTCAATTTGAGTGTGTGTGGGGAACCGCTATCTCTGCACAGTGTGGAATGGGAAAATTTCCCACTTCTGCACTGTAGTGTGATCTTGGAGTTGGTATATTTAAGTTACGGGAGGGTGTGGGGGGCAGATCCCCCCTGCTAACAGTTTAATGTAAGTGTTTGTTGTGTGTTTATGTTTACTTTACATAGTCGGCATTCTGAAAGTCGATCATATGGTCTCGGCCATATGAAAGTTGACTTTTTGAAATGTTGACCATGTAAAGTAGACCCACTGTCTATGTATGTGCTTAATATTCTGCTACTGACTTGTCTTGGAAGTGTACATACATTGACATATCCTATCTTGGGGACATTGCCATATTTACTTTGCCCTTTTCCTCTTTATTCATTCCTGTCATTTATATTTGTTCCCATTTTCATCACCACAGTGTCCCTGCCCACTGTACGCTTCTTTGTATTTGCCCTTGACACTTATTCCCCCCATTATTTTTTTTTCTGAAAATGCATTGCCCTCCGTACACCTTTCTTTACTGTGTTATTACTGCCATTATTGCTGTATTTTCTCCCGTGGTAGTCACTGTGGCTGTTCGGCGTAGTCTTACGGATCAGGTTTTCTCATGGGCAAACTTGAATGCTTCTTTGGCCATGAAACCTTGCCTGTATTTATTTAAGTGCAAAGGAATATGAGATCAGCACTACTGCTCATCAAGCTAACACATTTATTTATTTATTTGCAGTTGGTTAACCAGGGTAGTTCATTGGGCCAACAAGAACCCATTTTCAATGGAGTCCTGGGGAGTAAAGCTCCAAAACAAAACAAAGATTACAGGTTACAATTAAATTTTAGGTTACATTAAGTACAAAAAACAAGCATTGCATTTGTAAATATACAGTTTCTTGAAATGGAATAGTACAGTCAGAGAATTATAAGAAGTTATTTATAATTGGCTTAGTATTTGCTAGATGCAAATATGAAATTAGAGTCAGGAATAAATGAGATAGTTGCCTGTAGGAAGAGGAGAAAAGGCTATGTGGGGTGGGAGCAGGAGCATTCCCACTTGTATGTTAGATGTGAGTGAAATGATTTTTTTTAAAGGAAGAGAGGTTTGTGGTGGTTCGGATGGAAGGAGGGAGGGAGTTCCATAGGTATGCCAGGGCAAAGGACAGGAGGTTTTGTCCTGGGGGACAAAGAGGTTTGTACAATTATATTAGGTTTTAGTTGTTAAATCTTAGGAGTCTTTCTGGGTGGTGCATTTTAAAGGTAGAGGAAAGGGAGGGACAGAGAGAGGGGTGAAAAATGAGTTTGTGTGCATAAGTAAGTTGGGTATAGGTGAGATAGTTGGGTAGTTCTAGCCAGTTTAGTTTGTGGAGAGTTGCACAGTGGTGGGTTGATGAGTTGTGGCTAGTGGCAAATTTGGCAATTTTATTATAACAAGAGGAGAGTTTTGTCTTGAGAGACGATTGTAGGTTTGTTAGGAGAGGGGCACCATAAAGGAGGGAAGGGATAACAAATGTAGTAGAGAGGGTAAACTTAGCAGATGCAGTGAGGTAGAGATTGTGTCAGTAGTGCATGCCAAGTTTTTGGTGTTTTTTTTATGTTTAGTTGTAGATGGGAATTGAATTTAAGCTGGTCATCAACGTGGACCCCTAATAGTTTGGTTTCAGATACCAGTTTAAGAGGTGTGTTGTTCTGGCTAGTGATGGAGACTAGGTTTCTATCAATGGTGGTGGTTTTAGAGGGGTAAATACCATAAGTTTGGTTTTTGATGCATTGAGTGCTAGGTGATTGTCTTTCATCCACTGTTCTGTGGTAGAGAAGGTGTCTTGAGTAAGCTTTAAAAGAGTGGGGACGGATGGGGTGGCACAGATTGTAGTTGAATCATCTGTGTATTGAATAAGGTTAGCATAAGGGATTGAGTGGAATAAATCATTTATGAATATATTGAAGAGGAGGGGACCCAGTATGAACCCTGGGGGACACCAGTGGTCTTGTTAAGGAAAGAGGAGATGGCCTTTTTTCACTTGACTGCTTGTTGCCTGTTAGAGAGGTAGCTGGTGAACCATTTGAGAGAGGAAAGGAATAGGTTTAGTTTAGAAAGTTTAGGAAGGAGAAGGTTGTAAGAGATGGTATTGAAGGCCTTAGAGAGGTCAAGTAGGAGGGTAGATACTGTAAAGCCAGAATCCCTGGCTTTATTCACAGTTTCCAGGACGGATAGGAGGGCAGTCATAGTGCTGTGACTGGGTCTGAATCCGTGTTGGGTAGGAGTTACATTATTATCTATAAGGTAGGGAAGGAGTTGAAGATGGATACGTTTTTCTAGGAGTTTAGAGAAGGGAGAGAGGATGGCGATGGGACGGAAGTTTGTAATATTGTTATTATTGCCTCCTTTGTGCAGGGGTATGATGAAAGCCTTTTTCCAGAGTTGGGGTACAGAAACTTCTTGGATAGGATGATTGATTAGGATAATGATGGGGAAGGCAATGGCTTCGGCAGCTATGCTAAGAAGGATGGGGGAATGTTATTGGGGGCATTGGAGCATGGTTTTAGCTTTTGCAGGAGTTTTTTTATAGTAGAAGTTGGAATGGGTTTTATGGAGAATGGTGGGGGTTGGGAAGAGAGGGTATGAGAGTGTGGATGTGAGGGGGGTGACAAGAGAGGAGATGCAGAAGTGGGGTGAAGTGTTATTAGAGAAGGATGAGGTTAGTTTGGAAACAGAGTCTATGAAAAAAAGAGTTAAATTGGCTGGCCAGATCTATATCTAATGCATCTGGGTCAGGGCTTGGGATTTCTGTTGTGCCGGCTTTTAGGAGGGTAGTGATACCTTTCCAGAATTTTTGTGGATTGGTTTTATGGTTGTTATGAAGTAAGGAGAAGTAATTCTGTCGTTCTGCTGTAATAAGCTTTTTAACTCTGTTGCGAAGTGTTTTGAACTCATTAAGGGTGGTGGGAGTTTTGTTTCTTTGGTAACGTGCCCAGGCTTTGTCTCTAAGGCGCATGGCAGTTAGTGTGTTTTTGGTTAGCCAAGGGGCCGTTTTGTTTCTTATTCTTTTGTTTTTTATGGGGTCATAGGTATTTAACAGTTTTAGGAAAGTTGAATTGAAGTGGGCAACAGCATTTTCCAGGGATAGAGTTTTTAGAGGGTTCCAGTTTAGTGATTTTAGGGAGTCAGAGAAGGCTTTGGGGTTGAAGTTTTTTAGGTAGCGAGTGGTGATGTTATTATGAGTTACATGTAAGGGTGAAGGAAGACACCTTGTAAAGTTGGGGAGGTGGTCGCTGAGGGAATCGGGAAGAGTCCCACTATCAGGGTAGTAGTGGGGGTGAGAGGCTAAGATCCAGTCTATGGTGCTACCACTGGAGAAGTCTTTAGAGGGCCTGGATATGGAGTTGATGAGCTGAGAGTAATTATATAGGTTGATGTTTAGGGGGTGTGATGGGGACTGAATGGAGGACCAGTTAATGTTTGCGTTTCCCAGAATTATAGTTTCATTGCTAATATTGGTAGAAAGCCAGGAGAGGATATCTTCATGTACTGAGGTATTGTCTCCAGGGGGAATGTAAAGGGAGGTTATGCATATGTGTTTGTGTCTATTTAATTGAAGTAGAGCTAGTATTAATTCTGTGTTGGCAAAGTGGGGAATGGGTTTGTTATAGGGAGTAATGGATAGGGAGGATGAGTGGAGCAGAGCTACTCTGCCACCCCTTCTGTGGGCCCTTGTCTTTTCTGATGATGGAGTTGTTAGGTGGTATTGTTTCAGCATCTTTTATATGAGGTTTTAGCCAGGTTTCTGAGATAGCTAAGATGTCAGGTTTGTTGTAGAGTAGCCAGGCAAGCAGGTTGGGAATTTTGTTAGCTATGCTTTGGGCATTTAGAGAAGCTAGTAGGATGGATATGGATGTATGGGAGGAGGTGTTTGGGCCAGGGTTAGGGTGTATATCTCCAGATAGAAGTATGGTTGTTAGATGTTGGATTATGCTGAAGTTATGTTTGGATTGCTTTGTTTCTAGGTTGTGTGTTATCAGATTTGTGAGGGTTTTGGAGGTTAGAGGGGGGCTAGAGATTTTACAAGGAGTGATTAGTTTCTAGTGGAAAAATAGATAGTTGTTAATGGTATACAGGCTGGGGGATATTGACCTAAATGAGTGTGAGTGTATTGTGGGGAGTGAGTTGGTTGTATGAAGAAATGGTGAGTGGGTAGTAGTGCTGAGCTGGCTAAGGTAGTAGATGTAGATAAGTTTCAGAAGAAGTAGTAGTAGTTGAATAGAGAAGGATGTATGTTTTGTAAGCATGTTGAGATTTAGATAAGGCAGATATATGGCGTTGAGAAAGGTATAGGAGTAGGTATTGCCATATTAAGATAGAAGGGATGGGTGGTGTGATAGATGGCATGTAGGGGAAGGAGTAGGAAGTGAGGGATGGTGAAAAGGGTGGAGTTTAATAAGTAGGGAGAAAGTAGGAGTGGTTATGTGAGTGTAAGTTTAAAGGCCATAGGATGGGTAGGAATTGGGGGTAGTGTAGGGGAGCAGAGTGAGCCCACAGGGTGAACAGAGCAGGGCAAGAGCAAAAGAGGTAAGTACAGCAGAGAACATATCAGCCACTGCTGTTCAAACAACAGGCAAGAAAGTATTCAGTGTAAATTACAGACTTACTGTTAGTCTGGGCTTTTGGGATGATGGGAGTGTGTATTTAAACAGGTTTAGGGATAGAGGGTAGGAGTAATTGTCTAATCTACCTGTATGTAGTATGGGAAAAAAAATAATATTAATAACTTCAGGATAATAAATGTTGTCCGGCTATATAAAGTTATAGTCTTAGATACTGCCACCTAGTGGTTGAAGGAGATATCAACCTGAGGGATTAGCAAGAGCAGCTTCTGTAATACTAATTAAGATTAAATCAGGGCTGGAGGTGGGAGAGAGTGGCCAAGGGTCTGCAATATGCTGCTTAACATGCTCACTCGGGAAGACAGGCTATTACATATAGGTGGTACAAAATAATAAGTTGTTCAGGTAAGTAGTCTTAAGCTACATACATTGGTAAGGTTCTGAATTTGGGGATTCCTCTCTGCGATAACTTTCTATGAAGCCAGGCTAGCAGGTAAAATTCAGAGAAGTCTCCTGGGTTACACATGAGGGAAAAATCTGTTTACTTGGATGATGGGGAGAGAGCACCCGAGGATGGTTAACTGTAAGAGAGAGAGACACACACAAACTGTTAGACAATCTAGCAGATGCAGGGAAGGAAACATAAACTCCATGTAGGCTTAGTGCAAAGCCTACACAGAGCTTATTGAATTCCCTTGCAAGTCTCAAACTCAAATGTATGTCTTTATTTAGTGACTTCAATAATTTGTCCAAAAATCAAAGATTTTATGAGGAGCAGACCAAATATATAAGTCAAAAGTCTGGATATTCCCTGAAAATTTGGCCATTTGAGAGGTATGGCAAGGTGAGTGAAAACATAAAGGTGGTCTGTTACTCTGTCTTTTTGACAACACTTTTTAAGTGCTTTCTGGCTTTGAAAGCCAGCAAAACACTTACAGCTGAATTTATTATTCCTCTGTGCAGGACTAGCGTAGTCCTGCATAGAGGCAGCTGTTTAGGAGCAGAATGGCAATGTGCCATGCATATTAATGAGGCATGCTGCCTGAGCTCCTAATTTTACATGGAGCGTGTAAGAGTGCAGGAGGCATGTCTGAGAGCAGAGCTCTCAGAATATACATGTCCCCACAATGAAGAACAGCAGAAAGGGCTAAGAAATGAGCGAGACCACTCATAGGTGTCCACATATCCACACCAACATTCCCGCTGGTGTACAACAGCAAGTAAATACAAATAAAATGAACAAACTTTTTTTTTTTAATCCAATTAAAGCTAACCATAGGTGCGCTGGTGTGCCCATTGTTTAGCTACGGTTAATGCAGCTTAAATGGCTGAAGAGGATAACAAGGAAGAAATATGCTAATGAAGCAGCATCACAATAGTGTAGTGGGCAGAGCATTCGCCTTATGAGCAGGCATTCCTGGTTCGAGTCCCACTGCAGCACATACCATTTTCCATGGCAAAGCATGTTATGACCAATATTTTCATTGCATAACCCACTAAATAACATATATTTATGAACTGGTGTACTGCAGGAAATGCACATTTGAGGTGTCAGTGTCATAATGAATAAAGCATTAGTAAGCAGGTTTAAGCACCAATAAGCAGTAGTAAGCATATTTAAGCACTAGCAAGCGAGTTTAAGCCCGTTTGCGTGGGGGTAAGAAATGCGCACACAGGTTAGGCAATTCTAAAGCTAACTCTCTGTAAGCATATGTAACTGGAGGTTAGCATTGCTTACCCTCACACAAACCCAAGCAAACCTGCTTACAAATGCTCAAAAGTGCCTTAATCACTCTGTATCCAATGACCCTTGTTCTGCCCATCAACAAAATAAACAGCCTTGTAGGTCTTGAACCCAGGATCCTATACATTACAGTCACAGTAGTTAACCACTAAGCCATCACAGCAGCATAGAAGAATGAGGTATCAGCAAACAAGTCTTCACTACAGTAAATTCAAACTGAACCTGTGAAAGGAATCAGTATACAGACATATGTTCCATAACCCTCTACATAACATAAATATGTGAACTGGAGTACAGAAGTAAGCCCAGAAGTCAGGTGTAATTGTAAAAGAGTGTTGAAGTCCCCAATAAAACACAAGGACCCCATACAGTGTACGTAAACATGAATCATGGATACCAGGCATACATATAAGATGTAATAAATAAAAAATCAATGCCAGAAAGGAATTATAATGCAAAGTCATATGTAAGCAATGCTAAGCATTGCACAGCCCAGCTTTGGCGGTGTAAGCAATGTGTAGGCCAGCTAAATCAATGTGGCCAGTGTTATATCCCTTTAAACAATGCCAACCTTAGGTAAGCAGGTTTGCCCATAGCTTAGCCTTTTCAAAACTGGCCAATCATGAAAATGTGCAGGAAATCAGCCCCACTTAAACCCAAGAGGCAGGAATACATTTCATAACTGGTTGTAGCTTCCCTTGCAGGCAGTATGTCAGGAAGGGGAGAGGGTGTGCGCTTTTGGGCGCAGCGCTGATGCATCCAGGAGTCCAGAGTCATGGCAGGACTCCTTGTCAAAGACCATGACCAGAGACTGCTGCAGGGCCAGTACCAGGATTCCCAATATAAGGTGGAAGTCTGGGACTGTCTTGCCCGTGACCTCACCAGTGCCACTGACATACCCCGATCTATGTCGACTTGAAGCGGCATAAGGGGGCCATCTTGGACCAGTGGATCCAAGAGGCTAGAATAGCAGGGGCTGTACCAGCTGTGTGTAAGTATCACCCCACTATTTATTTTATAATTGCCAGCTCAGGTATATCATGGATAGGTATGACTAAATATTCCTCTTATGTCCTCCACAGCTGCAAGTGAGCGGGCCATGAACCAGGAGGTCCATCAAAGTCACCTGGAGAGGTTGCAATGGGAGGCAGGTCAGTAATACTCTCGCATTTACTGTCATAGGAAATAAATCTAAACGTATTAGTAAATTAATTGCCTGTATAAAACCTGTATTGTTTAAGGTAAGTACTGCATAACTGGAGAATATGGCAGGAAGAGTCTCATATAGTTTGTATATAAATAAAAGAGAAATAGCCTGACAATAAAGGTCAAACTGCTGGACTGCATGTGTATACTCTGGTATCATATGATAATGTAGATTTGCAATCATGTAATAGTACTGTTGTATTAAGCATTACCCACACCATGCACCATAAACAGAATGTGTAGGAATGCCTGTATATGACTGGTGTAATCCCCAGAGGCCATTTAGTACAACTGAGAGACACATAGACAGAAAACATGGAAAATGCAGACAACAAAACCCGAATAGCACATGCAACTGAGATGTGAGCTGTTGTTTGTAGCACACACAGCCATGGTTCAAATCCTGCCAGTGGTAGTAGTCTGCATGCAGAATCATACCCCACAACTGTCCAGATATGTCCAGAATGTCCAGTAAAATGGCTGATATCTGTTGCCTGTCAACCTTCCCCCCTGGGAAATCAGTGGGATGATCCCAGATGTATAGGCAGCAAACAGGTAATACAACTGATTGACACACATCTATGAGAACAAAGCTGGCACAATAAGAAGCCAGGTATGTCTCATTTACACCCACATCTTGTCAAGCATTGGCCAGAGTGTGTACAGTAACAGAGTGAGATGTATGTGCATAATAGTAATGTGGAATCTGGTACTGTGTGTGGCAACAGTCAGGTAGTGCTAACAAAAATTTCTCCCACAGGTCTGTCAGATACAAACACCGTGCCTAGAAATACAAGAATGATACCCTGTACTGGTACTGTTTACATTGGTATTGTATGGCATTGTCAGTGATGCCGTTGCTCTGAATAATGAGGTATTGCTCATCACTGTTGCCCACACTATCGTCCTACCAAATATAACTGTCTAGGAAATCTGTATAAGAGTGTTGTAATACAAAGTCAGAATGCATAAGCACAAGAGAATTATAAGACAGAACGCAGATAGGAGCTATACAGCAATCTCTATATAGCACACACAACTCTGATGGACAGTGTTTGAGTTGTAGCAGACACAGTCATGGTCTGAATCCTGGGAGTTGAAGTTGGCTGCATACAGAATCATACCTCACAACTGTACAGATGAGACCAGAATGTCCAGTATATGGGCTCATATCTTCTGCATGTCCCCCTGTCCCCCTGGTAAGTCTGTGGGATGATCCCAGATGTTTAGCCAGCAAACAGGGAATATAAATGATTTTTCAATATCTATGTGAACAAACCTGTCACTGTAGCAACTCTCAAAACTCTTAGGAGACAAATAAGCCAAGTATGTCCTATCTACACCCCTATGTTGTCAAGCTATGGCCAGGTGTGTACAGTAACAGAGTGAGATGTGTGTGCACAATACTAATGTGTAATCTGGAACTTTGTGTGGCAGCATTCAGGTAGTGCTAACAAACATTGCTCCCACAGGTATGTCGGATACGAACACTGTGCTGAGAAATAAAAAATATTATACCCTGTACTGGTACTGTTTACTCTGGCATTGTAGGGAATTGTGAGTGTTGCAGTTTCTCTGAATAATAAGGTATCACTGATCACTATCACCCACACTGTGCTACATAATATAACTGTGCATGAAAGCATGTATATGTGTGTGTCAAGTCACTAAAGGTTGAAGAGGGCAATATTCTAGATATGTCACAGCACACCAGCATGTGGTCAACACATGGCCAGAGTCTCTGCAGAAAGAGTTGGATAGCTATGTGCACAACATCAACCCAGAATCTGGGAGTATGTGTAGAAATAGATAGCGTTAACATACATTCTCCCCACAGGTATATGAGGTAAGAGGTGTATACTTCAGGTAAAACCAGTTCATGTATAAAGATGACGACAGTCATATCACTGTCCAAACTAAGACTGTAGGGTAGTGTAGTAAGACATGTATGGTATAGATAACAACACTGACTAGGAAGGTAATGTAGACTGCAGGAATATAATAGTTGTTAATTGACATCTTTCTCTCCCCCCACCATATCTCCAACAATAAACAACATACCCACCCCAACCTGTATGTAATGACTCCAATGTTCTGATAATGCCCTATTGTTTGATAAATATTTTAATTGTTCCCATGCATGTGCTATATTGAATTATTCCAACATTGGTGACATGGTGCCATCAATGTACCTGCATGCTCTTCTTAATACCACTGTGGTCCCATATATGCATGTGGTCTGTTTGCTATGCAACTGTTCCATATCTGGTGTCTGGTTTAATGGGAATATCTATGCATGTTGTTATACCAAACTCTGGAATGTGTTGTCTATTATTAACCCACATATGATGATAAACTCTAAACACTATAGCACATTTGGGAAGGCCGGTTCCAGCGGACCCACCTGTCCCACTTTAGCTGGCCGTGGCACCGGGCACCAGCATGTCTGGGGCCCAACCCGCGACCTCCCTGTCTGTTGGTCCTGCACCACCCTTGAGTGGAACTGCCTCAGGGGGTGGGGCTTACCCCCCCCCCCCAGGAGTGGGCACAACCAGGAACCTGTCATCACCCGTCAGGTACAGATCATGGTGTGTAGCAAGCTCAATCAGCAGCTTGGTGATCTGCTACATCAGTTCAAGGGCCATGTGTAGTGACTAGAGGGTCAGAATGGCTCTGCGACTCAGCCCCAAGCATAGCCATCTTCGGGGCTGTGAAGGTGCAGTGGTGACTGCCCGTGGGTGGGGACCTCAGTCACACTGTTACCACTAGGGGGCTCATGGGCTTCTGATTTCCCAACATTCCCTCCCCACCAAGGTGTTTACCCCCCACATCTGTCACATACCGCCCTTGTATGCATCTTGTTTGTCTTGACTGTTAACCTACTCAACCTACCTTTCCAAATATACCTGCTATCCCTCCCCAACATTCCACTCTCACCTGAAAAACAAAAGAAAGAAAGGGCAATCTGTTCCCACAAAAAAATCTCGCCCCATACATAGATGTCCATTTCGCACATGTGTCCACTGGACACATGTAATCAGGTCTAACTGGCATCACAACTTATTATTGTTATCCTCACCCCTCTCCCAGGGTTTTGAGTGTCCAATTCTACCTCCAAATTCAGTGTATAGGCACAGCTGTTGCTGTAGAAGAAATGGGCAGCTATGGACCTTCCCCACACCCTTCCTGCACATCCCTAGCTATTTTTTCTACTGTCTTTCCCTCTTTGGGCCCCTTTTTCACCACTTTCCTATCAACCCTTTTTTTTTTCTTTTAAAGAAATTAGCAATGGTGTAAATGGGAGTAAGCACTTTTAAGCAGCAGTAAGCGGGTTTAAGCCTGTTTGCACTGGGATAAGCAATGCCTACACAGGTTAAGCAATTTAGAAGCTAAATAAGTATAAGAAACAGTAACCGGAAGTCATCAGTGCTTACCTCCATGCAAACCCACACAAACCTGCTTACAACTGCTCAAAAGTGCCTTAATCACTCTGTATCCAACTGCCCAGCAACAAAATAAACAGCCTCTGCAAGGGTCAAACCCAGGATGCTGTACACCATAGCCAAAACGATTTACCACTAAGCAATGGCAGATATACATAGCCATGATGTTTATACATACATATCATCCAGCCCAGTCATTCAACAGTACGGGGAATGTATTCCAACATGTAGATTTATGTGTGTGTAGGTATTTATATATTAATACATAACAGATAAAACACAGCTATATATGTATATATATATATATATATATATATATATATATATATATATATATATATATATATAAACTATAAACATATATACATACAAATCCATACATCTATAGATATATATGTCTACATCTATATGTCTATACAGATATATATATATATATACATATATATATATATATATATATATATACATATATATATATATATATATATATATATATATATATATATATATATATATATATATATATATATATATATATATATATATATATATATATATATATATTTATATCTATATATGGATTCCTATTACAAGAATGAAAGTTCACTACTTCGAACTTGTAATAGGAAGCCTCACTTCTGCGAAAGTTAACTTTAACGAAAGTGAACTTTTGCGTAAGTGCACTTCACCGAAAACACTGCAGCACAGTGGAGGACATAAAAAACAAGCTATGTCCTCCATTATGATGCGATAGTCACAGACCTTAGGGTCAGGGCATGAGTTAGGGTAAGGGGATAGTTAGTAAAGCTATCCTTTTACCCTAACCCATGCCCTAACCATAAGGTTTGTGACTATTGCCCCATAGTGGAGGACATTGCTATGTCCTTCACTGAGCTGCAGTCGTCATGGACCATAGGGTTAGGGCATGGGTCATGGTAAGGGAATAGCCCGTGCCCTAACCCTAAGGTCCTTGAGTACTGCACGGAAGTTCAGTACAACCCTCATTTGTTGTACTGAACTTCGCGTAAGTGCACTTTCGATTAAGTGTACTTTCGCTGCAGTGAGCATTCCATGCACCATTTCGAATTAGTGAAAATTTGATCTAGTGTATGGAACCCATATATATATATATATATATATATATATATATATATATATATATATATACACACACACACACACACACACACACACACATATATATATATATATATATATATATATATATATATATATATATATATATATATTTAAATAGGTATATACGGACATACATCTGTAGATAACAATGGGAACATAACAAAAACATATATGTCCACATGCACCATTAATGGGGTTGAGAGGACCCAATCAACATACATCTTGTATGAATAGGTATACCCCCCCCACAGACAAACACGTCTGCCCTGTAATATACTACCAACTGTTGCAGATCCCATAACCAGGTCCTGACATGACATGGGCACAAGTTGTTTACAGCACTCCATCCCACCTGTATGATGCCAGGCTGGTATCAGTAACATATCATGCAGTACTGTCTGGCTCCCATAGAGATTGTACAATGTGGAAGCTATCAGCATCCCTAGGATACATATACACAGACACATATATGCAGATACAGATATACATATATATATGTATACATATTTATAGATATATATGTAACTACACATACACACGGAGAGATATGTATATTAAGATACATATTTAGAAGGTGCACACAATATGGAACAGCCACTATGCCTACAGTTACTACCTTAACAACTGGACACTGTATGAGTCACCCATACAAATGACAATCATTGCCTGCAACATATACCCACAGAGAGGTCAAAGGATATAACACCACACAAATGTTTGCATAAATGAGGAAGCTTTATTTGTGTACTATTAAAGTTGTATATGCCATGTCACATAGCTGTTTAGACACCGACATCCATATAAACAGAGTAATGCAACTGTGAAACAGTTATACTAATACAGTAGTCCAGAAAGGTTTACAAATGTTGCTGTCCAGGCTGAGGCCTTCAAGTAGTACAATAGTAAAGACAGATTGGTCCACAGGATTCCAAAGAATCAACAGTAATTAATGCAGATGTATAGTTCAGCAGCCTCTATCTATATTCTGTACACAGTCTCTAGGGGGTAAAGAACTCAGTTGACACAATGGGATGTAACTGTTACATAACAAGGCATAAATGGCACCATCACAAGCACACTGACAGACAGAACAGTCTGTATGACAGGAGGCGGTAGGCCTGCATTTACCCAAGGTAGATTTCATGGTAATGTACATCCAGATACCTTAAGGCAGCATAGACATGGTGTGTGTGGGTGGTCACATCTGCTTTTATCATGTGCGCCATTGGCTACTGACAGACATCCTAAGGACATCATAGGACAGTACCACTGCTAGCACGTAATGCACCTGTGGACTACAGCAGAGATATTGGCCAATATATGTGGACAGTCTGACACACTCTGGACAGTCCAGAGGTATACACAGAACCCTTTAGTGCAAGACATGTGGACCAAGCCTCACAATCTGGATGTTAACAGCTATGTAGATGGGAATAACACATAACTACTGGTATACATTTGCCCCCATAGGTTATGCATTCACACACCCCTGTCTGTCCTGACACATGATAACTGCTGGTACGGAGGTGACATGACCACATACTAGCCACTAGATATTGACATACATCTTTACAGCATCCCACTGCTCTGTCTGACATACATGACTGTTATGGTAGCCCGGCAGCAGTATATCTGGCAAGTATCTGGCTATGACATCTCACTGGGTAAGTATACTTAGCTACTATGCATGTAACAATGCATTGTGCAGGCTACAGGCAGACTGGCTCATCACTGGCCTACACTTCCTATGGAGGAATGCACATGTACCAGCATGTATAGCAGGCTCTGCAGGCATGTCACAGCACAGAGCATGATACACCTGTGTGGAAGTGCATAACCACAACCATTGTGAACACAGCCACAGCAACATATGGTAAGCTAGTGTAATATTACAGTATATTGACTATCTGTGCAACACCATCCTCATATGTGCCACTCACACACTAACCCTACATATACTGAGCCACTCCACAGTGTTGTCCAAAGCCTGTCTGTGGTATGGAACATGTGTGTATATGGCCCTACAAGCCCTAGTGTAACATACAGTGGAGAAGCATGTAACATCAGATAGAACAGAACCACGAACAATGACATCTACCACAGTCTGTGCACATGCCAAAGTACATATGAACAATGCACGCAGTGGCAACAATCACAATAAGTACACACACCTCAATACTGTACACACAACCACAGAATGTCCAGGTTATGTCATAAGTTGTAACCCCTACTACACATAACATGTGTAGCAGTTTGATATTTCATTGGCTTGTTATCAGATATGATGACATTAATTATGGTGCACAGCACATATGCACCTCTTACTGCATCACATATATACAAAGGTTGACAAAGTTGTGGAGGCACATACACTGGGCCAATATTGACATGTTGCTGTGATACCCTCATACATTTACTGTTGTAACAGGGTTTGTTGCGACATATGTCCTATGAGGGATATAACGTCAGTAACTCTCACGGCTGCCACCAAATACAGACTGTAATCCTCACACTACCTTCTGCAGTTCACAGACAGGTGCTCTGTGGCTAACACATGAAACAAAAGGCACCACACACTGCCCAGTCTGCAGAAGACCCTACAGATGGGGGTTTCCTCATAAACATAGCATTGACATGGCAGCTATTAAAACATGAAGGACAGCCATATCCATACATACCCTGTTAAACCAACAGTATTCCCAATGCAGTATAATAGCACTTACAGTCTATAGGCAGGTTAGGCACATCACCCTCCTGTGTGCTGCCCTGTTTCCACAGTGTATTTGTTAGAAGTAGATACCCAATCCATCTGAGATGCTGTTTGCCAAACAACGGATCAACTTCCTGCTCACAGTGAATGTAAAGGCCCAATGCCAACACGATGTTCCTAGATATTTGCGTGTGTTTCCATGCAATTGGCTGTAGGAATGTTACCACAACTGTTCCACATGCAATCAGCTTGAGGAGGGCTGCAATTCTTGCAGAAGCCATCAGCTGATCATGAGCAACACTTAAAATACACATGCTGCTGCCTAAGCACAGCAGTTGTAAGTCTCCACATCCACCAGAGAGGGAGTGAGAGAGGCAAACAGAGGCAAGGAAGAGTCAGGGAGGGGTGGGAGAGTAAAACATAAGCATGTTTGTATCACACACCTACCAGTACAGGGTATCAAACCCCTGATGACTATGTAGTGCTATCACATGTCTATGCAGTTATTGGATGCACCACATAGGTTACATGTTGAGGAGCCCTCAAAATGTATATTTGATGGTGAGTGACATTTGAAACAGGGGTATGGTAGCTATATGGTAGGTGTAGTACACGTGCCTGTCTGCATGAACAGGTGCCAGTGTCAACAGAACCATACTCTCACAGGGATGTGCACACATTGACACACTTGGCAGGGTCAGGAATACAAATCATCACTAGTGAGATTGCCACAACACATTACAGTGCAGGTATCACATGCACCACAGGGGTCATATGGAGGTTATATGGGCAAAGGGTATGTGGAGGTGTCTGACATCAGATGGCATGCTTCAGTATGCCAATAGGGGTTGTAATGAGTGTGAATGTGGTCATATGCATCATACAACACACACACTGACACAGGGTGCCAGTACCGACATGCATGGGTGCATTGCTGCATGGCTGTGTCATGGCTGACTGTGCCAGATGGCTATACAAGGCTAGGTGATGGGTATACCTTGGCATCAGGCCACATGACAATGGTCTTCATTGTGGATCAGGGGTGTAGTGTCTGGATCTGACCAAGGTGGGTATTGTATTTACCATCCTATCACCTGGGTGACTATTGCATGTGGTCAATGCTGTGCATTGCTTGCCATGTATGTGTTCCTTAGTCCATGACATGGACGGTGTCTGGGATGTGTGCACACCTCCCACATGTATGTACAGTCACATGTGGAACTGAACCTGGGGTGTCTGTCCCATGTTGTGCACACAGATTGTTATCATCAGATGTGCCAGTCCTAGCCTCATGTGGCAGGAACTATTAATGGACGGCTGGTTGACCCAGCACCTACATTGATAGCATGATACAGGTATTTCCTGTTGTCAGTAGCATCCGTCCATACAGAGCATGTTTTCAGGCATGATATGTCCTTTGTGGATCACATTTGAAGGCACCAGAGGTGTTGCAGGTGTCCAGTGGGGAACATGGGGAAGGTGCATTGTCAACATGTAATTGCCTTTTGGACTGATGGTCGGGGTGCCATGCCCACTGTAACCCACTGCCATCATACCATGGTTACTATCAGTAGACTATATGCAGGGTGCTACGTTGCCTAGGCAAGTGTGTGTGTGTATGAGACATGGGTTGAGAGTGTTATCTGGGTAATACTAGGGTCGCTCACTTTGTTCATCTGGCCTTGATGTCAAATGTAGAGGTATGGATATGCACCCCAGCCTCTTAGTTATTTCACATATGTTATTCCTGTACAGTGGACATTGTGATATATGCTAGGGCCACCATATCAAAAATTTGCAAAACCCACTTTGACTCCAGTTGTTACACACTCACAGCCACCTCCACACAGGATACGAATTACAAACACAGACACCTGTCATGTCTGGGATTAAAATTCCTACCTAAGTAGTTTATTACACTAAAGCACTACACCATTATAGGATGCGCCATGGAGATTATTGGAGTACTCCTTTCCCAAAGGTGTAGTTCACAGTGAATGACATCAGCAGGATTGCCAGTGTAATTCATAGATAGAGTACTAAGCTAACTTGCCCTTGCGTGCCATTTAAATAGCCAGCCTTAGTTATCCTTGATTCAAACCCTGCATCTTGTTGTGTGTTTGGCAGACACACAACTTAGATGAAGCCACCCTCCCAACCTAAGGCATTTGAAGTGTAGTAAGTGCGAGTAGTCTAAAATGCATCGCTCCCTACACAGACAAAGAATCACACACAAAACATCCACAACTGCCATGTGTGGGGAAAGAACCCCTACCAGAGTTCTGTATCACACTACAGCATGAAGCAGTTATAGTACGTACCACAGGGATAACTGGAGTATTTCTTCCCCAAAGGTGTATTTCACAGTGAATGACATCAGCAGGATTGCCAAAGTAGGGCATTTGAAGCATAGTGAGTGTAACTAGCCTAAAAAGCATTGCTCTCTATGCAGACAAACCGACACACACATTTACCAAGTCTGGGATTAGAACTCTTACGTAACTATTTTATTACACTACAGCAGTACGCAGTTATAGGACATGCCATGGAAATTATTGGGCTGCAGCCTTCCCAAAAGTGTATTTCAAGGTGGATGACATCAGCAACCTTGCCAAAGTAGGGCATTTGAATTGTAGAGAGTGTGACTAGACTAAAAAGCATTGCACTCTACACAGACAGACAGACAAGCACACACACACACACACAGTTACCAAGTCTGGGATGAGAACTCCTACCTAATTAATTTATCACACTACAGCAGTTTGCAGTGATAGGGTGCACCACTGAGATTACTGGGCTACAACCTTCCCAAAGGTGTATTTCAAGGTGGATGACATCAGCACCCTTGCCAAAGTAGGGCATTTGAATTGTAAGGAGTGTGACTAGTCTAAAAAGCATTGCTCTCTACATAGACAGAAACAGACACACACACTTGCTAAGTCTGACATTAGAACTCCTACCTAACTATTTTATCACACTACAACAGTACACAGTTATAGGATGCGCCATGGGAATTACTGGGCTACAACCTTCCCAAAGCTGTATTTCACAGTGGATGACCTCAGCAAGCTTGTCATAGTAGGGCTATGGGGAGGCCAGTGTGTGTGCATGGGCCATAACCCATTCATCTAGGGGTTGACGCACCACATGCAGGCACACGCAGGGCCATATTCCACAGGTACATGTATACAGCTGCTAAATGACAACTTCCTTGTACAGTCATGTTGCACAGCTACCACTTGCACCACATAGTCGGTACTGCTGACAGATACCATTGGCTAGTATCTACAGTGAGTGACATCTGAACCTCATGTGGTTGTAGCCATTTGACTGTGTGCTGGGTGGGACAGACCTGGATGACTCCTTGTCACAGTCACTCTCTTCCACACATCTATGTATGTCTACTTTTGGCTTATTATAGTGTGTTGTCCTTGGATATATGTCTGTATTCCTATCCACTGTGTGTGCAAAGCATGAGTGGTGCATACTGAGGAGTCCCTGCACTAACATCTGCAACTGCCAGATATGTCTGGTCCACTGTTGTTTGCAGACATGGGCTTCATGTGTGTAAGTGTGTGAGCATGCCCAGTATGACCTTTCAGTATGTTGTTGTCTAACATTGCCTTCATTTCTCTAAGTGTGTGAGCATGCCCGGTATGCCCTTCTGTACTGCATGTGTGGATTGATTCCAGGTTGTTTGTACTCCAGTGCAGACCTTTGTGTTGTACATCTACAGGTAGCAAACTGTTTCTGCAGGGTATCCGTTGATCATTTGGCAATATGGGGACAAACTGTGCAGGGGATAGTGTGTACTGTAGGTGATTGTGTCTGTGCTGCTTCAGCTACATGGTACTGCTGTTAGCAGAGATATTCAGACACGTGTACTGTTATACACTGTGATGTTTTCTGTCCTCATGTACTGACAGGAGGACATTCTTGCTCACAGTGATGTCTTGGGGGACAAGGGTGACTATAGTTGTGTACAGTATTGTGGGCAGACGCCTACATATTCATGGTAGGTTATGCCATCCTGGAGAGGGTGCTGCAGACACTTGCTGCTGGGTCTGTGTATCTGGTTCAGCACCTTGGTACAGTGCTGGTGGGGGATCCCATACATGTACCTCCATCAACATGACAGTATAGCCTTATATTGCTATGGCAATACCTCACAGCTGTACAGATTCACACAGGTTACCCAGAGGCAGAGGCCATGAGTCAGGACATTACCCCTATTTTGGTGTACGGGCAGGTATGTAGGCACTCATTTATGTGTTTACAGCCAGGGATAGTGTGTGCACACAGCTTTGTGTCAGACCTTGCACATTCCATGCTGCCCACGCTCCCACCCCCTTCCCCCAGTTATTATCTCTTTTTCCTTAAATTATGTATGCATTCTCTGATACTTTCCCTATGGTTATCACCCTATCACAGCTGTGTGTCAGTGTTGGTTGACAGTTCATGCAGTGGGACATGGTGGATATCTTACTGTGGTTTGTCCACATGGCCTTGCATATGGCATATGTGGAGTGTGTTATGTTGTTAATTGGGTGTCAATGACATAACATGCATTGGCTGTACATGTGAGACACAACCCCTTGGCAGAGACCTGTGGGCCATTAGCTGTTGATGCAAGCCAGATGTGGCAGGCCATTGCATTCTGTCTGTCCTACAGTTTCAGACTACTATACAGTATATTCCCCTGGAGTGACAGGGTAGGTGTGCTAGGTGTTCATGCCACTACCTTCTATCAGCCTTGATCGGTGGTGTGGATGCTAGCAGGGTGCTACCTACAGCTGGTGACACACCTGCATGGGACACCTGCACTGCATGCTGCATTCTTTCACTATTGCCATATACAGATGGGGTCATATTATACCCATTCCCCACAGCAGGGGTACAACCAGAGAGGTACCTCTGGGTGGTGTTTGCATGAGCTGGGTGCATGTGTGCTATTGACGCTACTTGCATCTGACACACAGATATGCATTGGGCATTCCAGTTATGCTTGCATGTGCAGGTACATAAGCTGTTTCCCAATACATCAGTCCTACCTCCTTTGTGATATGCTAGTGTTTGGGCAGACAACACCGGTATCCCCTACTACAGGACCAGATAATGTGATGCATACTGGTTTGTACTATTCCAAGGGTGTGTCCATTTCACAGTAACACAATATTTACTGTATGTCTGGGGTACTTTCTCCTGTGTACTGCTTTTATATCTAGCCCAACAGCCATGCCATCTCAGTCTTTCAGATGGTGACACATATTACCACCATACATTTGCAATGGCTTCCTGCTAGCTTGTGTTATGCTGTTGGGTATTGTGTTTGGCATTGCAGTTGTGAAGACTTGTCCCTGTCAACAGCAGTAGTGGGCAATGACCACCAGGTCTTACCTCAACATGCATACATACTGACCACTCTCACACAATATGAATCAAACACCAACCTAACACACACATACCTGCATATTGTGCAGATTCTACAATCTATGCTGCTACCTCGGCCACCTCTGTGCATCTCTGCTCCAATGGTATTATGCCTACACATACATGTTCCTACATTTCTACATAGGGTTGTGGGGGGCACACCTGACTGTTACAGCGTGTGCACATCAGATTGGGGGGGCACACCAGACTGTTACTACATACATACGAAGGGTTGGGGGATGCACACCTGACTGTTTCTACATTCCTACACAGGATTGGGGGGCACACCTGACTATTTCTACATTTCTACACAGGATTGAAGGGGGTACACCTGACTGTTTCTACATTTCTACACAGGATTGGGGGGAACACCTGACTGTTTCTACATTTCTACACAGGATTGCGGGGGCACACTTGACTGTTACTACATTTCTACACAGGATTGGGGGGACACCTGACTGTTAATACATTTCTACACAGGATTGGGGGGGGGCACACCTGACTGTTATTACATTTCTACGTAGGATGGAGGGGCACACCTGACACTTGTACACATTTGCTATGACTGTACTGATATGTCAGGTACTCCATTTCATTCTGTATTCTAACCTATCATGCTGACTAGAGGCATATCAGTGTACTACAGGTCTTAGCTTGGATTGAGCTACATATTAGTTTCTGACTTCCTACGCTTCAGAACTAAGATCCCACTGCCTGACCTGCTGTAGTCTGCCTGTGTAGGCCTGGGGGGGTTACCCATAAGCATCATTCAGAGGCCACAGCACAGCCTTTGTTTGTGTTTGTCTACACCTGTCCTGCTGGCTGCTTAATATGTGAACCCCCCTGACTGGCATGTGAGTCACTTACCTTGTGGCTGTCCCATTATTGAGGGTGGTGCTGCAGGGTTGCCTATGTTGGATGCACATAGTACACTCCCTACACATAGTTGAGCACAGGTAGTGTCATGTTTGGCATCCCTTTTACTGTATGTGAGAGTCAGAGAGAGGTGTTATTCACTGGGTCCCTCCTGTGTCAGTGTATGTGCTATGTATTGCCTCATTGCCATGGCCAGGGCATGCTGGGCACACCTCCTTCTGCCTACTGAGACAGGCTCAGGTCGTTCCTCCTCCAAGTCACTCTGCGCCTGTGCAGGCCTTGGCAATGGTGGGGGGCTGTGTGGCCCTGCCCTATGCTGTTCCTGCTGCAGCTGTTTCCACAGGATCATATTGTGTAGCATGGCACATACGATGACAATTTGGGTACATGTAGCTGGTGAGTAGTGCAAGGCTCCACTGGATGTATCCAGGCACCGGAAACGTAACTTGAGCATCCCAAACCCATGCTCTATTATAATTCATGTATGTGCGTGTGCCTCATTATGGAGTTCTTGTTCGGGTGTGTGCATTTCTGATAGGTGTCATCAGCCACAACTCCAGTGTGTATCCAGCATCCCCCACTAGGTGACCATGAGGGATGTCCCCATTGGCAAATCTCTGGTACAGCTGCATCAGATACCAGATGTGGGAATCGTGATAGCTTCCAGGGCAGCCGGCACACGCATTCATTATTATGCCCCAGGCATCGCACATGACCTGGCAGTTGATGGAGGGGAAGCCCTTGTGGTTGATATAGACCCTACCCCATTCACCAGGTGGTGCTTTAATGCATATGTGCATGCAGTCTGTAGCACCCACTACCTCAGGGTATTCTGCTATTTGGTGGAACAGTTACATATTGCTGCCCAATGCCTCACGGGTGTTGGGGAAATATACGTGCTCACTGGCATGTGCTGACATGGCATCCAGGAACTGGTGGAGTACCCTGGATGCTGATGCCTATGAGATCCCCATCATATCCCCAGTTGGTCTTTGGAAGGTACCTGTAGCTAGTATTCTTAGGCCTACACATACCTTGGTATCCACTGGGATGGGTTCCCCTCTATTAGTTCTGTGTGTCAGGTGTGGCCGGCACAGCTCAACGATTTGCTGTAGGAGGTTCCTGTCCTCCCTATTGTGTTCCACTATCTCCAGCTCATGTAGCCCCTGGTAGGTTACCCTGGGTCTGTACATTCTTCACCATCTCCTCACTGTGGGTTGGTTGACAGCATTCACATCCTCACCATTCTCAGCCTCTTCCACAAGTTGTATGATAGCTATTGCAGCCCCTACCATTTTGTTGTTTTGTCTGTTAAAACTTCCCCACTTGTATACACCAGTGGTGTAGAATATGGGAAAAACCAGAGTGGTAGGTGTTTGCATAGTTTATAGTAGTGTTCTGGGCTGGGCTGGTCTGCTGCCTGTGTAATTGGCTGATTCTGATTCATTTCATCTGCCAGCTATGTTAGTTCTCCTTGATTAACTTTCTACTACTGTTTTCCCTTCCCATTGCCTTCCTATTTAAGCCCAGAGGTGCACCGCACAAACACAGTGCTCAAATGTGCACAGATGTGCTATTTCCTGGTTTACCTTTTTTTTCATTCAAATACTGTGCGCGGTGCGCACACCCACTTAGGCAATGTAAAGAGAGCTAGGCAGACTCAGACCCACCACCTTGCCTAGCTGTGCTTAGCTAGGAGCAAACTTGAGCCACAGGGCAACAATCCGCTTACAGTACACCTGACATACCCCCTATGATATCAGCTAACTCCTTGGCTTGCTCCAAGCTATTCCTGCTCTTACACTGTTGGGAGCTGACTAGCATGCTGGGGAAATCTGGGATTCACTATCATTCCCCTCATTTGCATGGGATTGCCTGCTAATGCATAGTTATATGTCTCACACTGAGCCTCCCCCCTTAGCAAACACTACTCACTGGCCATGTTGATTTCTGCCTGCCATTGACTTTAATGGCAGAACAGTGATTTTAGTTACTATGCTTATTTAAGGTTTATTTTCTTATTTTCCCCCGATCCCGTTTGCGTGCCACTGCCATACGCTTAAACAGCTGAGATCGGCTAAAAAAAATAAAAGTTGATTTTTTTTTTTATTTGTTATGCTGTTTTCAATGCCAGTGGTCTTATACTTGGCCATCGGCATGTTTCCTGAATGACATGCATCCTTTATTTAGAGCTGTCATGGCTCCGTTTTGGAATTTGCAGAAATGTACTCGGTTACTAACGGAGTACATTTCTGCAGATTACACTAGTCCTGTACGGCCAGTTTCCAGCTTCCTGGATTGCAAATTCACCTCATTTGCATGGATTTCTCCTGCAAATGGGGTAATTTGTATACAGGGGCTGAGTCCATTCAGGACTAGGGCAGGAGCGCTCGTGCACTCCCCTGCAGGCTATTCCTGGATTGCACGGCACAAATATTGCCTGCTAGAGCACCTGCACTAATCCTGCATGCAGTGCAAGGCTTGCAGAATCTGGGGGCTAGTGGGGTTTTTTCTGTAACTAGTACTATAAGGAGCAGATAATGCTCCATATACTACAAGGAATTATGATCTGGTCTATTATTCACTGTTGAGGTGAATTTCTTGGCATTCTTGCCTCAAACACATAATACAGAGGTTATGACTGGCAACCCTATCATAATCCTCTGTGTTATATTAAGTTCATTATGTATGATGTTGGCTGTAATATATCATAAATAAAAATATAGCTGATTTCTTTCTTTAGTAACTATTAATACATTGCCACACAATTATCAGTGGTACCAAAAAAGTCTTTAAAAAACAGTGACGATGATTATGAACTTGCTTCAAATGGACGAGAAAAGGAAACTGTTTTGATGTCCTCTATGTATTTTGGGATCTTTACCCTACTTTTTCTCATTGTCCGACTTGTGTCATGTTTATTGCAAATCAAGATTTCTAGAAATTGAATCTTCTGAGACTGAATATTACATGTAAAATTAATGTTAAGTTCACTACTATTTAGTATACTAAAAACTTAATAGAATTCTTCCTCGGTACTGTCCACAATAAAAAATAAAAATAATCAATATAAAATGTATAAAATACCATATGGTTAAAAAAACATATCCCTATAAGTGTGTCCAGCTTCAAAAACATCAACAAAGAAACTAGTTTAACTTGGGAAGAATTTTATCCCCATTGATTTTTTTCTCAAAACTGATTAAAATAATCCCTACCGAAGTAGCAAAGATGAAGCATTAAACAGAATTCTAAAATGGCAGAAATTAATCAACAAACTCTAGTGTTTTTTTTAATATTAAGAATTAGCTTGTTGGCCCAATTCATATTGGATAGATGTGTATACATTATCTGCATCAGTAGTGTGCAACTAAAGAACATCTTTCCAATTGCTGTGGACATTTAATAAATTGGTAACTATCCCAGAGAAACAAGAGTTAATTATGTACCTTCATTAGTAATACAGACTCCAAACTACCCCTTATCCTATCAAGAGGATAGTTGATTTGAGAAACTGTCAGTCCCAGGATCGTTATTCAGGTATTTATGGATTTCTTTTCATATTGTTTTTGTCCCCATACCTGCCAAACAACATTCCTCCCCTTGATTAGATATTGCAATGTTCAAGGGTATTATCATCAATGTAGCCAAGGGAGCCCTTTGACCTCTCACCAGCATCCTAGCAACAAGACCTTTTTGTATTGTTAAGCCTAATCCTACTTTTGATGGTGATGTGAAGTTTGCATCATTGCAAGGGCCACATATGCTCATCTTCCCATCTATGTGTACTTTCCCACATGGGGTGTAAAGAACAGCCATCAGTGGATGGCGTAGCCATGCCCACATCTTTTTGGTACTGACTCCTGACATCATGGTGGGCCTTCATTGCATATCATGGCAGTTGTGTTGGCAAACATCAAGAATTAGAAAATGTCCTTCTAAAATATGAGCAAAGGTGTGGCATCTAGGTCCAAGGAAGTCATTGTTCCACTGTATTTGGTATCCTTCAGATGTATTATTGAGCAGAATGTCTCCTTTTGAATTTACCTAACCAGGCATATTCAGCTATTAGAACATCCACATAAGTTCTTCACTAAACAAATACAGGGCATAAGTAGCATGTCCTGTACAGACCACCTCTAGGTCTTTTCCCTGTATTCTGTCTCCTACAAAACAAACAATCCCAGAATTACCTGTTCTAAAGACTTAAACCTTGCCTGTGGTATAAATAGAACCTGATGGAGAAACAGGTATGCATTCCAGATACTGCCCCATCTCTGGAACAGGCCCCCCATCCATGTGAAGCAGAGTTCCTCCCTAAATCAATTTAAGTGCAACTTGGACAATTGGATGGGGAACAGAAAATTCACCCCTGGTTTGGTACCTATGTCTGTAATGGATACAGGCAGCTGTAAATGGGTCATCTCCCAGAACCCTAGTTGCAAATGTTTCATCTCCCAAGCCCATGCTTACACTTATCAAGGGTACCAGAACTTGTCAGAGGTTTGGGATACATGGTTAGGCTTAAAAAGGACCTTGCAGTTGTTAGACTACTAAACATCTATGAACAAGTTGTTGGGAGGAGGCACAATGTAGAAGAGGTGCCAATTTGGACCCTACAAGAAGTGTATGCAGTCTCTTCAAGCAGACACAGTTATTTGGCTTCCTGTAAAGGTGAATGTCATCAGCATGAAAGACTTACTGATCTTTCTTTAACATGGAAGTCAACAAGTAGTATGACTTCCAATACAGCTTATAGTCACGCATGTGAAAGACTGATCTGCAACTCTTACACAGTGTGCTTGTGTGTGTGTGTGTGTGTGTGTGTGTGTGTGTGTGTGTGTGTGTGTGTGTGTGTGTGTGTGTGTGTGTGTGTGTGTGTGTTAGCTGTAGTAAAGAGATATTATGTAGCTACATATTTTTTTGGATCCTCAACTTTGGGAAACTTTTTATGGATGGGGGCACCTAATGGGGATTTGATGGATGTCACTATGATGTCCCACAAACAGCAATAGTAATCAAAGAGCCTTGATTCTCATCACTAGCACCAGCAGGGGATGTATATTGGGAGGATGACAGGTACACACACAGTATTTCCAGATGCAGGTCTCTGTATTAAGTGCAATTTCCCTTAAGAGCACACAAAGACCACAGTCAGTCCAAGGCTGGCTTCTCCCTCTTTCTCCAGATTTCCATGGAGACTCCTCACTGGCACAGCTATAGGGTTGAGATCTCAGCTGAATGGCCCAGCCAAGACCTCCAGCACCCTCTCTGTCCAACCAGTGCTTCATGTCCCTGCCCAAGTAGCTGATACACACACACACACACACACACACACACACACACACACACACACACACACACACACACACACACACACACACACACACACCACACACACACACATGGGAAAAGGCTGGCACAGGTTTACTAGCTATGCCTCCTTCTGCCCAGACTATAAGGTAGTTATTACTGCCAACAGCCAACCCTTTATCAGCTACTTTAAAGCCCTTAACAAAGGGTGTCCAATCTTACTGTGTAATGTTACTATCTATACAAAGATAGTTTGACCAAGACCAAGGCTACTCTCACAACTTAAATATGTCTCACAAATATCAGCCACAATGAAAGGTTTAAATATATTTAAAAATAAATAATAACATAACAAGAAAATACTCAGTATATAATCACAGTTACATCAGAGCTCAGAATCACAGGAAATACTTAAAACCACATTGCAGGACAGTCTCAAATAAAGAAAACATCTAAACTATACTTCACTATATTTCTGACTGAATCTAAGAGAATTACTATACCCTAGGTAACTTACTTACAGAGCAACAAGGCAGATGTGGTGAATGAGTCTTCTTGTCAAGTCAAAGACAAAATACAGAATACTCAGTCTCTCTCAGACAGTTCTTTAATTAATAACCCAAATATTACTGCTGGGATAGCTTGCAGAATGACATCATTTCTTGTTGTCTGCCTTTATCCCAGCTTAAACCACCATTGATACAGCTGGTAGCATTTAGCATCTACCTCTAAAATAAATAAACAAGGGTTTTTCCTTAGATCTAAGGTAGATCATGGAAGTCATAAAACAATAAACACTTTCAAGACAATACAAAAAAACCTTCTAATTCTAGGCATTGTGTCTTTTACTGCACTGAAATTGAAAGATAACATCCTTTTTTACATGGCCATAAAGTAATTGAATTTCAGTTATTTTTCTGAAGTTAATCTCTGGTGTTCCGGTTTTCTTTGTTAAAATATATACATCTAAACAGTTACAATAGTGCAGGTACATTTCTGTTCTAATCCAGTAGGATACACTGTAGTTACATTTATAAGCTCAATATTTTACAAACCCTTTTCAACACCCACTTCTGTACCAGCAGTTTGATATACACATAACATACAGTTCTAATACATTTGTCACACAAGCATATGAATCATGCTGATATTCACAAATGACATATAATTATTTACAAAATTCCAGATAGCTGGTCTTGCAGCATCTCCTTTCATGACAGTCTCAACAGACCTAGATCTAGGTCAGAGTGTACCAAATGCAATTTTATTTTTGAGTCATTAACTGTTTTGCTTAACTGCTTTGAATTTTTCAATGGTCAATCACTTAGTGAGTTAGGTTAGCATTTTGTGTCTATTCAAATGTTTTAATGACCTTTAAGCTGACTGTTTTTTGTGTTTCATAGTGTGATTAAATAATGTTTATCACATGGTTCACTATATTATTGCTAACATAAGAGGAAATAACAACAGAGACAAAATAAACCCATCATGCTATTTTGTAAACAAATGCAAAGAGAACTAAAATGGTAAAAATTATTTTCAGATTTGGTGTGTGTGTGTGTGTGTGTGTGTGTGTGTGTGTGTGTGTGTGTGTGTGTGTGTGTGTGTGTGTGTGTGTGTGTGTGTGTGTGTGTGTATGCGCGTGTGCTCATGTGTGTGATCCACAGATGCAAAGCATTCTTCTTCAAACATTTTTTTCTGACAAGGTGTTCTGGTGAATAGCTTCTGTATGTCCTCATCTACATAAGGAGAGGGAACAACAGGATCAAAATGAGGAAACTTGCATGGTCCTAATATTTTCCAGTTTTCCTGGAAACTTTTCTAACAAAGTTGAATAAAATATGCCAGAT
>NC_056739.1:1809649247-1809801747 GCF_019279795.1 Protopterus annectens | reverse complement strand
AGTAGATGAGGAGGCCCCAGGGTGGGTCCCAAATGTGATGTGGCCTGGTAACATGGCCAGATGAGGTTGGAGAGGTGGTTCTGCTGGCAACTATTCCCTAAACATGCTATTGTGTCACTGTTATAGAACATATGTAGGTAGTAATAATCTACACAATCCCGAACATGTCCAACAGCATGCATAGATATCCCTAATAACACAGAATGTCAGATGTGCAGCAATCACATAGCAAGCATACTTCATGCATATATTGAACCATAGTGGCCCTGACAATGGCATGCAGGTGAAATAGTCCGTAACAGGCCAGCAATTATACTGTCCACACAGGGAACATGGCTACAAACACATAGCACAAAGTGTGGTACAATACAATATATGTCCCAATGGTAGGTAAGCTGTAGCCATACTTACTGAGTTGTGTGAATAGTTTGTTGTCACTGATATGGTGGGGGGGGTGACAGAAATGTGTATTAAGAACTATGGTAACCTTGCTGTATGAGTTGTTTAGACCTGTTTCCATCTTTATGTCTTTCAGGCAAGATGTCCCATGGCTGCCTACCTGCATATTCAGTGGCAGAAAATGAGGGTGTGCTGAACTATCTAATCCAGCGCTATCCTGTCCTGTTTTGCAGGGCTGACCATGAGCAGTGGGAGTGGACCGACCTGTGGAACGACCCAGTCCACAGGGTCAGTGATGTCGGCCTGCATAGCTGCAGCTATGAGCGGGTCCGGCATCATTGTTCTGACCTGCTTCGCAATGCCCATCAGTGTGCTGCTGCGGTCTGGGGTGGTAACCTCGCAACAGGGGGGGGGGGTTATGCCATCCATCCCCCTGACACATGTTGAGGAGCTCATCGTCAGCCTCATGGCACCTGCCTGTCCGCACACCCAACAACAGGCAGACACCATTGTGGAGGTGGGTGCTATCCACACACCGGCTGAAGAGCATGCAGGTAAGGTCACAGGGCACATCAGTAGACCACTGTTGTGTATGCACCCACATCTGTATAGGTAGATCATGCATATCTGACATGTTATATATATAGTTTGTTGCGGCATAGTAGTAATGAACAGATGCGTATATGTGGTCATATTGTGGACTTGTACTGTTGATGTCCTGTTATGCTGCACCCACCCTGTAGCAATGCCACAGCTGTGGCCACTGACATTGCATCTCTCACACTCTTATGTAGGTCCCTCTGGTATACTACCAAGCAGCAGCCTGCAGCTGGTGAGTATGGCTTATGTTGATACTTGCCAATACACCGGGCATGTAATGGCTATGGTATATTCCATGCACACTTCTAACACACCTATCCATAATGTATGCTGTACATGTTCACATATTGTTGCTGTTAAATGCACTGCATCACAGTGGTGACCATGATGGAGTATCAGAAGGGTATGTCAGATACCTGCAAGATAACTAACAACCTGTCATTGCGAAATGCGTCTACAGGGATTAACATAATGGTTAACCCACACACACCTACATACACCTGGTCATGACGCAGTATGGTCCGATGCATGTCTGTGGTATGGGGCACATGTGTGTCTGGCCCTACATATATGAGTGAATAGGGTACCATAACTGGAGCAGCATGTAACATCAGATAGAACAGGACCATGAACAATTGCATCTACCACAGTCTGTGAACAGTCCAAGGTATGTATGCACAATACACATACTGTCGACAATCACCATAAGTACACAGACCCCAGTACTGTACACACAACCACAGAATGCCCAAGTTATGTCCTTAGAAACAACCCTTACTATACATAACATGTCTAGCAGTCTGATATCTGACTGGCTTGTTATCAGGTATGATGTCAATAAATTATGGTGTACAGTACATATGCACCTCTGACTGCATGACATATGTACAAAGGTTGTCAGACTTGTGGTTGGAGCTACAAACACTGGCCCAGTATTGGCATGTTGCTGTGATAATCTCATACATTTACTGTCATACCAGGATTTGTTGTGACATATGTCCTATGAGGGATATGATGTCAGTAACCCTCATGGCTGTCACCATGTACTGACTGCAATCCTCACACTATGCTTCTGCAGCTCTCAGATTAGTGTTCTGTGAGTAACACCAGAAACAAAAGGCTCCACACACTGCCCAGTCTGCAGATATCCCTACAGATTGGGGTTTCCTCAAACACATAACACTGTCATGACAGATATTAAATCATGTAGACCAGCCATATCCACACACACCCTGTTAAACCTACATTACTCCACATGCAGAAGAGCAACACTTACATTCTGTAGTCATGTCTGGCACATCCCCCTCCTGTCTGTTGGCCTGTTTCCACAGTGTATGTTGTCAGAGGTAAATCCCAATACCATCTGTGATGCTGTTTGCCAAACACCAAATGTAGGTTCTGCTTACAGTAGGTATGTAGTTAGGTAGGTGCTAGGCTATTGGCCCGAGAGCCTGTGTAATCCTAGCCAACAAGGTTCCCTGGCTTATGCCACCCAAGAAAGTTATTTTCCTGTGCCACTGTTGAGCAGAGACACAGAAGTGTTCCCTGGGGTGTATATCATATTTCCCATCCACTCATCAAGATTTTTCTTGAAGAGTGCTAATGAAGAACTTTGCTTGATATAGATGGGTAGCCTGTTCCAGAGTATGGGAAGTCTATGGGACAGGAATCTATCCCTCCAGCATGCCCTGTTTATTGTGGTGACAAGGTTTAGGTTCCTAGAGCATGTAGCTTGGAGGGATTGGGATTTCTTTAGGTGTAGCATGTCCAGCAGCTCTGGGTTTGACATATGTTAGGCAGAGATCACCTCAGAGTAGGCGATATACTACAGAGTAAATCTGGAGTTTTTTGAGATGGTCACTGTAGGGCATCTGTTTGAGGCCAGTAATCCTCTTTGTGAGGTACTTCTGTGGCCTTTCCAGCTGCTGCAGATGTCTTGTGAGGTACATTCCAAAAGGGGCGTTGTACTTAATGGGTCTAATGAGTGTAGAGTGGAGGGGAACAATGACCTCTTTTTTCCTGGATGAGAACCATTTTATGATGAGGTGTGCCATGTAGAAGGACTGACTACTGTGGCGATGTGACTATCAAAGGACAGACTACTGTCCACCTGGGTCCCAAGGTCTGTTAAAACACATTCAGTGTTATGTAGACTGCTGTCTATGTAGTAGTTTATGGGTACAGAGTTTTTACCAAAGAGGATGACAATGCACTTTTTGGCATTGAGCTTGAGGCCATGGCTCTGACACCAGGCATCTGTCTCAACGATGCCCTTCTGTAGGATTTCCACATCATTTGGGGACTCGACTATGGCTCCTAGTTTGCAGTCATCTATGAACTTTGTTAGCCAGAGTCCTTCTGTGTTAGCCTGTACTTCAGAGAAGTAGATACTAAACAGGAGAGGTCCCAGGACTGAACCCTGTGGTACTCCACTTGTCACTGGTTTGAGGCCAGATTTGGAGTGTGCAACTTTTACAGTGTGGGTTCTGTCAGTGAAAAGCCCCAACACCAGCATGATGTTCCTAGATATTGGAGTGTGTTCCCATGCATTAGGCTATGGGAATGTTACCACAGCTGTTCCACATGCAATCAGCTATTGGGGGACTGCAATTCATGCAGAGGCCATCAGCTGATCATGAGCACCACTCACAAAATACAAGCTACTGCCTAAGCAAAGCAGGTGTACTTCTCCACATCCACCAGACAGGGCATGAGAGAGACAGACAGAGGCAAAGTAAGTCAGGGAGGGGGTGGGAGAGTAAAAGCTAAGCATACACACCTATCAGTACAGGGTTTCAAACCCTAACTGACTATGCATTGATATCACATGTCTATGCTATTATTGCATGCTCCACATAGCTTACATGTTGGGGAGCTGTCCAAAGTTATATCTGATGATGAGTGACATCTGCAAAAGTGATATAGTAGCGATAAGGTAGGTGTAGTACTCATGCCTGTCCACACGAACAGGTGTCAACGTCAACACAGCCACACTCTCTCAGGGACTCACACACATTGACACATTTGACAAGGTTGGGAATAAACTTCCTAACTAGCTAGTTTGCCGCAATACAGTAATGCACATGTATCACATGCACCACAGGGTATCCAGATGTTATATGCAAAGGGTATATGAAGGTGTCTGACATCAGACAGCATACATCAGTAGGCCAATGGGAGTCGTAGTGAGTGCAAATGTGGTTGAAAGCATCTTATGCCACACACAGACACAGGGTGCCAGCACTGACATGCATGGGTGCATTGCTTCATGAGTGTGTAGTGGTTGACTGTGCCAGAACGTTATACAAGGCTAGGTGAAGGGTATACCTTTGCATCAGGCCACATGAAAATGGTCTGCAGTGTGGCTCAGTGGTGTAGTGTCTGGATTGGCTGACACAGGTGGGTACTGTATCCACCATCCAGTCACCTGGGTTACTATTGTGTGTGGCCAGTGCTGTGCAATACTTGCCATTTATGTGTTCTATAGTCCATGACATGGACGATGTCTGGGATGGGCACACACCCCACAAGCATGTTCAGTGACATGTGGAACTGGAGCTGTATGGGGTGTCTGGCTCATGTTGTGTACACAGATTGTTATCATCAGATGTGCCAGTCCTGGCCTCATGTGGTGGTAACTGGTAATGGACAACAGGTTGACCCTGCACCTACACTGATAACATGATACAGGTATTCCTTGGTGACAGTGGCATCTGTCCATACAGGGCATGTGTTTAAGGCATGTATTTCCTTTGTGAGTCACATTTGATGGCACCACAGTTGTTGCAGGTGTCCAGTGGGGATCATAGTGAAGGCGCACTGTCTGCAATTATGTGCCTATTGTAATGATGTGACAGGGTGCCATGCCCTCTGTAGTCCATTGCAATCACACCATGGTTACTATTTGTGGGCAATATGCAGAGTACTACCATTGTAGTGGTTGATGCCTAGGCAAGTGTGGTCGTGTATGAGACATGGGTCGAGAGTGTTCTCTGGGTAATACAAGGGTTGTTTACTTTGTTCGGCAGGCCTTGATGTCACATGTAGGGGTATGGATTGGCACCCCAGCCTCTCAGCTATTTGACAGCTGTAATCCTTGTAAGGTGGACATTGTGACATATAATAGGCCCACCATATAAGAAATTTGCAAAATTCACTCCACAATGCATCCAGTTGTTACACACTCCCAGCCACCTCCACACAGGATACGAATGACAAACACAGACACACACACATGCACACAGTTGTCATGTCTGGGAATAGAACCCCTATCAAACCACTACAGCATTACGTTGTTACAGGACACACCAATGGAGGTTGTAGTGACTGTGAATGGCCTCAAAAGCATTGCTCCCTACACAGACAAACATCTACACTTGCCATGTCTAGGAATAGAACCCCTACTGAAACACTATATCACACTATAGCATTATGCTGTTATAGGACATGTCACAGAGATCACTGGGCTACTCTTTTCCTAAAGGTGTATTTCAAAGTGAATGACATCAGCAGGCTTGCCAAAGTAGGGCATTTGAATTGTAGTGAGCATGACTAGCCTAAAAAGCATTGCTCCCTGCACAGACAAACACACACAGTTGCCATTTCTGGAATTAGAACTCCTACCTCATTAGTATATCACATTACAGCATTACGTAGTTACAAGACACACCACAGAGATTACTGGGTTAGCTCTTCTCCAAAGGTGTATTTCACAGTGAATGACATCAGCTAGCTTGGCATTGTAGGGCTATAGGGAGGGCAGTGCATGTGCATGGGCCATAAACCATTCATCTAGCAGTAGACTCACCACACGCAGGCACACACAGGTTTATATTCTGCAGGTATGTGTATTCAACTGCTAGATTACTACTGCCTTGTACAGTCATGTTGCACAGTTAGCACAAGCACCACAGAGTCTATAATGCTGAGGGATACCAGTGGCTAATTTCTATGGTGAGTGACATTTACACATCATGTGGTTGTAGCCATTTGACTGTGTGCTGGGTGGGACAGGCCTCATGATGGAAGGCTCTTTGTCACTGTCATTCTCTTCTGAAAGTCTATGTATGTGTACATTTGGCATATTATAGTGTGTTGCCCTTGGATATCTGTGTGTATTCCTATCCAATGTGTGTGCAAGGCATGACTGGTGCATACTGAGGAGTGTATGCACTAACATTTGCAACTGTCAAATATGTATTGTCCACTGTTGTTGCCAGACATGGGCTTCATTTGTTTAAGTGTGGGAGCATGCCCAGTATGCCCTTCTGTATTGAATGTGTGGATCCATTCTAGGTGGATTTTACTCCAGTGCAGACTCTTGTGTTCTACACCTACAGCTAGCACACTGTTTCTGCAGGATATCTGTAGATTAGTTGGCAATATGGGGTCAAACTGCGCAAGGGATAGTGGGTACTGTATGTAATTCTGTCTGTGCTGCTTCTGATATATGGTACTGGTGTTAGCAGAAATATTCACACATGTGTAGTGGTATACACTGTGATGTTTTATGTCCTCAAGTACTGTCAGGTAGATATTTTTGCTCGCAGTGATGTCCTGGGGAACACAGGGTGAATGCAGCTGTGTCCAGTATTGTGGTAAAACACCTACATATTCCGCAAACTAATGCCATTCTGGAGGGGGAGCTGCAGACACTTGCTGTTGGTTCTGTGTAACCGGTTCAGCACCTTGGTACAGTGGTGGCAGAGGATCCCATACTTGTACATCCATCAACGTGACAGTATGGCCTTATCTTGCTGTGGCAATACCTCACAGCTGTACAGATTCACACAGGTTACCCAGAGGCTGGGGTCATAAGTCAGGGCATTACCCAATTTGGTGTATGGGCAGGTTTGCAGCCACCCATTTTGTGTTTGCAGCCAGGGTAGTATGTGCACATGACTGCATTTTGGAGTTCACACATTCCATGCTGCCCATGCTCCCACACCCCTCTGTTATTCTATCCTCTTCCATACATTATGCAAACATTCTCTGATACTTTCCCTATACTTATCACCTCATCACAGCAGTGTATTGTTGTTGGTCCACAGTTCATGCAGTGGGACATGGTGGACATGTTACTGTGGTTTGTCCACATGGCCTTGCATGGGTTCTGTGGACTGTGTTATGTTGTTATTTGGGAGTCCATGACATAACATACATTGGCAGTACAGGTGTGATGCAGGCCTTTGGCAGAGGTATGTAGTCCATTTGGTAGTGATGCAGGCCAGCTGTAGCAGGCCATTGCATTTGGTCAGTCCTACGGTACCAGACTGCCATACATTATATTTCCCTTGGGTGACAGGATAGGTGTGTCAAGTGTTCATGCCAATACTTTCTATCAGTATTGATCAGGTGGTGTAGATGCTGGCAGGGTGCTGCTTACAGCCAGGGACACACTTGCATGGGACACCTGCACTGCATGCTGTATTCTTTCCCTATTGCTATACACAGGTGGGGGTCATATTATACCCATTCCCAACAGCAGGCATAAGTCCAGAGAGGTACCTGTGGGTGGCGTTTGGGTGAGCTGGGTGCATGTGTGCTATGGACACTACTTGCATCTGACTCACAGATATGCATAGGGCATTCCAGTGATGCTGGCTTGGGCAGGAACATCAGCTGCTTCTCAATATATCATTCCTATGACCTTTGTGATCTGCGAGTGTTTGGCCAGATGACATCGGCATTCCCTACTACAAGGCCAGATAATGTGATGCAAACCTGTATGTACAATTCCAAGGGTGTGTCCATTTCACGGTTACACATTATACACTGTCTGGAGTACTTTCCCCTGTGTACTTCTTGTATATCTGGCCCAACAGTCATGCCATGTCCATCTTTCAAATGGTGACAGATATTTCCTCCATACATTTACAGTGGCTTACTGCTAGTATGTGTTATACTGGGGAGCATTGTGTTTGACACTGCAGTTGTGAGGACATGGCCTTGTCTTCGGCAGTACTGGGCAATGGCCACCAGGGCAAAACTCACCATGCATACATACTGACCACTCTAACACAATATGTAACACACACCAACCTAAAACACACATACCTGCATATTATACAAATGCTACAATCTATCCTGCTACCTTGGCCACCTCAGGTCATCTGTGCTCCACTGATATTACACCTACACATACATGTTACTATGTTTTGACATCTGATTGGAGGGAGGGAACACCTGACTGTTACAACATGTCTACGTCGGATTGGGGGGGCACACCAGACTGTTACCACATTTTTACATAGGATTGGGGGAGCACACCTGACTGTTTCTACATTTCTACATAGGATTGGAGGGGGACACACCTAACTGTTTCTATATTTTCTACGTAGGATTGGATGGGCACACCTGACTGTTACTACATTTCTACATAGCATTGGGGGGCACACCTGACACTTGTACACATTTGCTATGACTGTACTGCTATGTCAGGTACTCCATTTAATTCTGTATTCTAACCTATCATGCTGACTAGAGGCATATCAATGTACTACAGGTCTTAGCTTGGATTGAGCTACATATTAGTTTTTGACTTCCTACCCTTCAGAACTAACATCCCACTGTCTGACCTGATGTAGTCTGTCTGTGTAGGCCTGGGGGGGAGGTTACCCATAGCCATCGTTCAGAGGCTGCAGCACAGCCTTTGTTTGTATTTGTCTACACCTGTCCTGCTGGATGTGACAGTTGTTAGGTATGTGAACCTCCTTGACTGGCATGTGTGTGTCATATGGATACACATGTGGCCCAGCACATTTCCTGCAGTGGGTTTTGTCACCATGTGTAGTACTGGCTACTATGGTGACACCAGTATTTGTTACAGATCTCATGCTGCCACTATAGGTGTCTACTATCTGCTGGCATCCCATTCAACCACCCGATTCCGTTGCATGCTCACATCCATAGATACAAGTAACAACACATACTACTCCATTCAGGAATTGGTAAGGAGAGTGACTTACCTTGTGGGTGTGCCAGTATTGAGGATGGTGCTGGAGAGCTGCCTATGTCAGATGCACATAGTACACTCCCTATACATGGTTGAGCACAGGTAGTGTCATGTTTGGCATCCCTTTTACTGTATTTGTGAATCAGAGCGAGGTGTCAATCCCTGGGTCCCTACTGTGTCAGTATATGTGCTATGCATTGCCTCTTTGCCAAGGCCAGGGCATACTGGGCATGCCTCCTTTTGCCTACTGGGCCCGGCTCAGGTTGTTCCTCCTCTGAGTCACTCTGTGCCTATGCAGGCCTTGGCACTGGTGGGGGGCTGTATGGCCCTGCCCCATGCTGCTCCTGCTGCAGCTGTTTCCACAGGATCATATTGTGTAGCATGGCACATACAATGACAAATTGAGTACATGTAGCTGGTAAGTACTGCAAGGCTCCACCGGATGTGTCCAGGCACCGGAACTGTGAGTTGAGCATCTCAAACACACACTCTATTATAATTCTTGTCTGTGCGTGTGCCTCATTATGGTGTTCTTGTTTAGGTGTGTTTGCATTTCTGATAGAAAGCTATCACAATTCCCACATCTGGAATCTGATGCAGCTGTACCAGAGATTTGCCAATGGGGACATCCCTTACGGTCACCTAGTGGGGGGTGCTGGTTATGTACTGGAGCTATGGCTGATGTAGACCCTACCCTGCTCACCATGTGGTGCTTTAATGCATATGTTCGTGCAGTCTATAGCACCCACTACCTCAGGTTATTCTGATATTTGGAGGAAGATATGCATATTGCTGGCCACCACCTCACAGGTGTTGGGGAAATATATGTGCTCACCGGCATGTGCTGACATGGCATCCAGGAACTGGTGGAATAGCCTGGATGCTGATGCCTGTGAGACCCCCATGATATTCCCAGTTGGCCTTTGGGAGGCACCTGTGGCTAGTATTCCTAGGCCTACACATACCTTGGTATCCACTGGGATGGGTTCTCCTCTTAGTTCTGTGTGTCAGGCATGGCCAGCACAGTTCAACAATTTGCTGTAGGAGGTCTCTGTCCACCCTATAGCACTCCACTATCTCCAGCTCGTGTAGCCCCTGGTAAGTTACCCTGGGTCTGTACACCCATCTCCATCTACTCACTGTGGGTTGGTTAACACCATTCTCATCCTCACCACCCTCAGCCTCTTCCACATGTTGATTTATGATAGTTGCTGCAGTCCCTATCATTTTGTTGTTTTTGTTTGTTAAAATGTTCATGCTTTTATACACCAGTGGTGTAGAGTATGTGGGAAAATACAGGGGAAAAGGTGTTTGCATAGTTTATAGTAGTGTTCTGGGCTGGGCTGGTCTACTGCCTGTGTAACTGACTGATCCTGATACATTTCACCTGCCAGCTATGCTAGTTCTCCTAGATTACCTTCCTACTGCTGTTTTCCCTTCCCATTGCCTTCCTGTTTAAGCCTGGGGGCGCACCACACAAACACAGTGCTCAAATGTGCACACAGTTGCTATTTCCTGGTTTACTTTTTTTTCCGTTTGAAACCCAGTGCGTGGTGTGCACACCTGCATAGGCAATGTAAAGAGTGCTAGGCAGCCTCAGGCACACACCCTTGCTTAGCACGGCTATGCTAAGGGCAAATTGAGCCACAGGACTCCAATCTGCTTATAGTATGCCTGACACACACCCCTATGATGTCAGCTAGCTCCTAGGCTTGCACCAAGCTATTCCTGCTGTTACACTGTTGCGTGCTGTCTAGCATTGAGGGGAAATCTGGGATTCAGTATCATTCCCCTCATTTGCATAGGATTGTCTGCTGATGCATATTTACAGGTCCCACACTTAGCCTCCCCACTTAGCAACCGCTATTCACTGGCCATGTTGTCTTATGCCTGCCATTGAGTATAATGGCAAAATAGTGATTTTGGTTAGAATGCTTATTTTAGGTTGTTTTTTTTTTTCGCCTGATCCCGTTTGCGTGCCACTGCCCTACGCTTAAACAGCCGAAATCGGCTAAAAAAAATAAAAGTTATTTTTTTTGCAACTGTTTTCCATGCCAATGGCCATTGGCATGCTTTCAACATAATATACACCCTTTATTTGGTTCTGTCATGGCTTCATTTGTAGTTTGTAGAAATGTACTTGGTTACTAACCGAGTAGATTTCTACAGATTACACTAGTCCTGCATGGCCAGCTGACAGCTTCCTGGATCGCAAATTCACCTCATTTGCATGGATTTCACCTGCAAATGGGGTAATTTGCATACAGGAGCTGAGTCCGTGCAGGACTAGTGCAGGAGCACTCGTGCATGTCCCTGCAGCTTATTCCTGGATCGCACGGCAGACATATAGCCTGCTGGAGCTCCTGCACTAGTCCTGCACACCGTGCAGGGCTTGCTGAATCCAGGGGTGTAAGTTTAAAGTTCAGATGTATTTGGAACATTCAGCAGTAAAAAAACATGGTTGCTGGACTACCATGCAGAAAACACATTTAGCAACTAAGATGAAACAGTTTGAAATGAGAAGTACTATCACAATGATTTACTCTGGGAAAGTACAAATAATGACCTCAACAGAGGGATCAAAAAAGCATTTTGTGATTTTTATTTAAAGCTATATAGCACCATGCAATATCCTAGTAAGACTTCCAACACCTTTACTGAGTTTCTTACAAATAAAAATATTCCCAGTTATCACAGTGGAATTATGTTCCTCTTCCTGATTCCATTAATCCCACCAAAATGTGAGATGCAATTTTTGACATCCCTCAAAGGAAGGCACCTCAGCTCAGTAGCCTAATAGTTGAAGTGAAATCTTTGTTAAGTCAGGTAGCAGCCCCATGACTCAATAAGGTTTTCCAGCTAAAGCAATTGAGAGGAAACACACCTTGCTACATCAAAGAACCGATGGTAATTGTGCTGTACAAATTCATCAAAAAGCTGAATTTGGTTAGCAATTACAAGCATATCTATCTCTCGCTGGTCAGTATAAATGCTAACATACATGACAGGATCTAAAAAAAATTACTTCATCCAAATCTCTCTGCCATTATTGAAGAGAGAACTTAAAACTAGGTTTGCTTTGGGGTAACAAAGCACAGACCATATGTAAGCCAATTTTACCATCCTGCTGGCCAAACAGCTTCATTGTTCACCAGAGGTTACAGTTTTTCACCGATGTCAACAAAACATTTGACTCAAATAATTGGGGTTCATAGGTTCATAGGTAGGTACTAGGCTATCAGCCCCAGGGCCTATATAAGCCTAGCCATAAAGATTCCCTGGCTTTAGCCACCCAAAAATGTATATACCTGTGCCCGTGTTGAGCAGAATCACAGAAGTGATACCCGGGGTAAATTTCCTATCCCCCATCCAGTTGTCCAGATTTTTCTTAAACAGGCCAATGAGGTGCTCTGTTTGTCATGAATGGGCAGCTTGTTCCAGAGTATGGGAAATCTCTGGGACAGGAACCTATCCCTCCAACAAGTTCTGTTTATTGTGGTGACAAAGTTAAGGTCTTTGGACCATGTGGCCTGCAGGGATTGGGATTTTTGTAAGTGTAGCATGTCCAACAGCTCTGGGTTTGACATGGCTTTGTATGTTAGGCAGAGGTCTTCTCTGAGTAGGTGATATGCAACGGATTAGAGCTGGAGTTTCTTAAGGCGGTCGGCATTGGGCATCTGTTTAAGGCCAGTGATCCTCTTTGTGAGATATTTCTGTGGTCTTTCCAGATGCTGTAAATGTCCTGTGAGGTACATCCCAAATGGGGAGTTGTACTCTATAATGGGTCTAATGAGGGCTGAGTAGAGGGGGACAATGACCTGTTTTTTTCTGGATAAGAAACCTTTTGTGATGTTGTGTGCCACATAGAAGGACTTCCTGACCACTGTGGCTATGTGGTTGTCAAAGGAGAGATTGCTATCTACCTGGGTCCCTAGGTATTGTATCACATTTTCGGTGTTGAGTGGACTACTGCCTTTGTGGTAGTTCATTGGCGCAGGGTTTTTCCCAAAAGGGATAACTATGCATTTTTTGGCATTGAGCTTAAAGCCGTGGGTTTGACACCAGGCATTTGTCTCAGCGAGGCCCTTTTGTAGAATGTCCACATCCTTAAGGGATTCAATAATGGTCCCCAGTTTGAAATCATCTGTGAACTTTGTTCACCATAAGCCCTCTGTGTTGGCTTGGACTTCAGAGAAGTAGATGCCGAACAGGAGGGGACCCAGGACTGAACTCAGTGGTACTCCATTTGTCACCGGTCTGGAGACGAATTTGGAGTTGGCTACTTTTATGATCTGGGTTCTGTTGGTGAGCCAGTTGGCTACCCACCATGTGACATAGAGGTTTATGCCCAGTTTCATGAGCTATTCAATAATACCAGAGTGGGGGATGGTGTTGAAGGCCTTGGCGAGATCTAGGTAGGCTGTGTGAACAGTCCTACCCATGTCCATGGCTTTGGTGGCTACTTCAAAGAAGTCAGTCAGGTTTAGGAGACATGATCTACCTTTCACAAACCCAAACTGGGTGAGGTCCAGGGTTTGCAGGTTACTTGTGTCTTTGTTTATAAGCTGAATGCAGATACATTCCATAGCCTTGCAGATAAGACTCATTAGGCTGATGGGTTGGTAGTTCCCGGGGTCTATGTTGGATCCCCCTTTGTGGAGTTGGATCACCGTAGCTGTGTGCCATTGAGTAGGCACAAAACCTACAGTGAGGCTATAATTGAACATGGTACTTAGCTGGGGTGCCAGTTCATTTTGTAGTTCATGCAGAGCACAGCCTGGGATGTTGTCAGGTCCCATGCATGCTATACTTTTGGCTTTGATGAGTGCATTTTTCACCTGTGTGGCCATGATAACAGGGACTTTCCATTCATCCCATAGAGAGATGGGGCCTTTCCAGGCTGAAAGGGGGGAAAAATTTGTGCTGAACCTATCTGCCAGAATGTTGGTGATATCAGCTGGCTCTGTATTAGTGCCATTGTGCTGTAGCTCTGAGCAGATCTGAGTATTGCCATTGAGATTCTTGACATAACTATAGAATGCCTTGTCATTGTCTTTAGAGTCCGTGGCGATTTTGTTTTCGTAACTAGCTTTGGAGGATTCTATGAGGGATCTCAGCTTCTTACTAAGGCTGACAAGGGAGTTTTTCCAATCTTGGGACTTTACCCTTTTTTGCAACAGTTTCTTCCTTTTGTTGTAGAGCTTGTTAAAGGCAGGGGTTATTTGTAAGGCCCTGTGGTAGCCTTTGGCTTCTAGATTTCCTCCATCAGATCAGTTCACATATTCTACAATTCACCAATGCAACCTTACTTGCAAACCTTGTAATCTCCCCTCCTTTCCTCCTAGCCCAAGACATACCCCCAAATTTACTAATCTTACATGCAGGACTAGCTTAGTCTTGCATGGAAGTGGCCGTTTAGGAGCAGGACAGCAGCGCACCATGCATATTAATGAAGGTGCGCTGCCTGAGCTCCAAATTATACACAGGGCATGTAAGAGTGCAGGCGGCATGTCTGAGAGTAGAGCTCTCAGAATATACAAGCCCCCACAATGAAGAACAGCAGAAAGGCCAAAAGAATGGGTGAGACCGCTCATAGGTGTCCGCATAACCCCCAACAACATCCCCCCCATGTGTACTACAGCAATAGTAAATACAAAAAAAATAAACATACCATTTTTTTTTTACGAATCTGATTAAATCTAACAGTAGGTGTGTGAGTTTTCCCATTGCTTAGCTACGGTTAATGCAGCTTAAATGGCTGAAGAGACTAACAAGGAAGATATATGTAAATGAAGCAGTATAGCAATAGTGTAGTGGGCAGAGCATTCACCTTACAAGCAGGCACTCCCGGTTCAAGTCCCACTACAGCATTTTCCATGTCAAATCATGTTATGACCAATATTTTAGTTGCATAACCTACTAAATAACATATATTTGTGAAATGGAGTACTGCATTAAATGCAGATCTGAGGTTTCAGTGTCATGATGTTGCGAAGTCCACAGATAATCACATGTGCCCCATGCAGTATATGTACACATGAATCATGGATCAAATGGAAGGTAAAATGTGTAATGAATGATAACTCCATACAGCTTCCAAATGCCCCAGCTTCCCAAGAGCCATTAGACATTACTGTCTAAATCAGTGCAGTTGTAAGCAGGAGTAAGCACTAGTAAGCAAGTGTAAGCACTATTAAGCAGTAGTAAGCATATGTAAGCACTAGTAAGTGGGTTTAAGCCCATTTGCGTGGGGGTAAGCAATGCACACACAGGTTAAGCAATATTGAAGCTAACTCTCTGTAAGCATCATTAACCAGAGGTTAGAAGTGCTTACCCTCGCACAAACCAGCGTAAACTCGTTTACAAGTGCATAAAAGTGCCTTAATCACTCTGTATCCAATGGCTGTTGTTCTGCTCAGCAACAAAATAAACAGCCTTGGAGGTCTTGAACCCAAGACCCTATACACTATAGTCACAGTAATTAAACACCAAGCCATCACAGCAGTACATAAGAATGAGGTATCACCAAACAAATCCACACTACATAAAATCAAACTGAACATGTGAAAGGAATCAGTATGCAGTCATATGTCCTATAATCTACTATATAACATAAATATGTGAACTGGAGTACAGAAGTAAGCCCAGATGTGAGGTGTAATTGTAATAGAGTGTTGAAGTCCCCTATTAAACACAAGGACCCCATACAGTATACGTACACATGAATCATTGATACCAGACATATATATAAGATGTAATGAATAATAAATCAATGCCAAAAAGCAAATATAATGCAAAGTAAATCTTAAGCAATGCTAAGCATTGCACAGGCCAGCTTAGTTGGCGTAAGCAATGTGTAGGCCAGCTAACTCAATTTTCCCAGTGGTATACCTCTTTAAACAATGCCAACCTTAGGTAAGCAGGTTTGCCCATAGCTTAACCATTTCAAAACTGGCCAATCACAGCAAAGTGCGGGAATTCGTGGGAATACATCTCATAACTGGTTGTAACTTCCCCTTGCATGCACCATGTCAGAAAGGGGAGAGGCAGTGCGCTTTTGGATGCAGCTCTGGGGCATCCAGGTGTCCAGATTCATGGCAGGACTCCTTGTCAAAGACCATGAGCAGAGACTGCTGCAGGGCCAGTACCAGGGTTCCCAATATAAGGCGGAAGCCTGGGACCATCTCACCCATGACCTCACCAGTGCCACTAGCATACCCTGAACTGGTGAGCAGGTCAGGCATCACTATGCAGACCTGAAGCGGTGTAAGGGGGATCTCTTGGATCAGTGGATCCAAGAGGCTAGGATGGCAGGGGCTGTCCCAGTTGTGTGTAAGTATCACTCCACTATGTGTGAAATAAATGTCAGCTCATGTATATTATGGATAGGTTTGGCTAAATATTCCTCTTATGTCCTTTACATCAGCAAGTGAGTGGGCCATGAACCAGGAGGCCCATGGCTGTCACCTGCAGAGGTTGCGATGTGAGGCAGATCAGTAATAGTCTTGCATGTACTGTCATAGGAAATAAATCTAAAAGCATTAGTAAGGTAATTGACAGTATAACCCCTGTATTGTTTAAGGTGAGTACAGCATACACATGAGAATATGGCAGGAAGAGTCTTATATAGTTTGTATGTAAATAAAAGTATTATAGCCTGACAGTAAATGTCTAACTGCTGGTCTGCATGTGTTTACTCTGGTATCATATGGTAATGTAGATTTGCAATCACTTAATAGTACTGTTGTATTAAGCATCATTACCCACACTCTGCAACATAAATAAAATTTATAGAAATGTCTGTATATGACTGGTGTAATCCCCAGAGGTCATTTAGTGCAACTGAGAGACACCTATAGGATAACATATATGGGATATATAGGATATAATGCTGGGACGTGATGGATATCACCTGTTTATCTCCAGAGACTCAATATGCTGTCAATAAAATCCCGGGCAGGCAGAGCACAGAGCACCTCGCTGCTCTGAGAAATCTAATATCTGTGGAGATGGGGGAGGAATTATAGGGGAATCATCTCTGGGTCACTGCTCACTGGACAGACAACAAACAAACTAATGGGCACAGTTTTTTCATAAGGGTGGCGGCGTAAGCCACAATAATTTGGGCTAGGCTTATAAATGCCTTAGGGCAGATAGCCTAGTATAAACCTATGAACCTATGAACCTATGAACATAGACAGAAAACAGTGAAAAGACAGACAACAAAATCCAAATAGCACATGCAACTGAGATGTGAACTGTTGTAATTTTAGCACACACAATCATGGTTCAAATCCTGGGAGTGGTAGCAGTCTGCAGGCAGAATCATACACCACAACTGTACAGATATGTCCAGAACGTCCAGTAAATTGGCCCATATCTGCTGCCTGTCACCCTATCTCCCTGGGAAATCAGTGGGATAGTCCCAGATGTATAGGCAGCAAACAGGAAATACAACTGATCGTCACACATCTATGAGAACAAAGCTGGCACACTAGCAACTCCCCAAAATCTTATGAGAGTAATAAGCCACATATGTCCCATTTACACTGCCATGTTGTCAAGCTGTGACCAGAGTGTGTACAGTAACAGAGTGAGATGTATGTGCATAATAGTAATGTGGAATCTGGTACTGTGTGTGGCAACATTCAGGTAGTGCTAACAAACATTGCTCGCACAGGTCTGTCAGATATGAACACTGTGCCCAGAAATACAAGGTCAGAATTTAAAACCACAGGAGAATTATAAGACAGAAAGCAGATAGGAGATATACAGCAATATCTATATAGCACACACAACTGTGATGGACAGTGTTTTAGTTTTAGCAGACACAGCCATGGTCTGAATCCTGGGAGTGGAAGTAGGCTGCATACAGAATCATACCCTACAACTGTACAGATAAGTCCAGAATGTCCAGTGTATGGGCCCATATCTGCTGCCTCTCACCCTGTCCCCCTAGGAAGTCAGTGGGATGATCTCAGATGTTTAGGCAGCAAACAGGAAATATAAATACAACTGATTGTCACACATCTATGAGAATAAACCTGTCACTCTAGCAACCCCCAAAACTGTTATGAGTAATAAGCCAAGTATGTCCTAGTTACACCCCCATGTTGTCAAGCTGTGACCAGAGTATGTACAGTAACAGAGTGATGTATGTGCATAATACTAATGTGAAATCTGGTACTTTGTGTGGCAACATTCGGGTAGTGCTAACAAACATTCCTCCCACAGGTACATCGGATACGAACACTGTGCCAAGAAATAAAAGCTTGATACCCTGTACTGGTAGTGTTTACTCTGGTATTGTATGGAATTGCGAGTGTTGCAGTTGCTCTGAATAATAAGGTATTACTCATCACTGTCACCCACACTGTGCTACATAATATAACTGTCTTGGAAATCCTATATAAGAGTGCTGTAAGTCACTAAAGGTTGAAGAGGGCAATAGTCTACATATGTCCCAGTTCACCTGCATGTGGTCAAGACATGGCCAGAGTCTGTGTAAAAAGACATGGACAGGTATGTGCATAACATCAACCTGGAATCTGGGAGTATGTGTAGAAACAGTTAATTAGTGTTAACAAACATTTCCTCCACAGGTATACCAGGTAAGAGGTGTACACTGCAGCTAAAACCAGTTCATGTATAAAGATGACAGCCATATCACTGTCCAAACTAAGGCAAAAAGGTAGTGTAGTAAAACTTGTAAGGTACAGATAACAGCACTGACTAGGAAAGTAATGTGACCTACAGGAATATACTAGTTGTTAATTGACATCTTTCTCTCCCCCCACCATATCTCCAACAATAAACTAAATAACCCACCTCAACTGGTATGTGATGACTTCAGTGTTATGTTGGGACATATGCTTATTTATTTTATTTTATTTAATTTAACATTTGTTAACTGGGAAAGTCTGACATGGAATGAAGCCAATTTTCAGCAGAGGCCCAGGGAGAAACACACCAGACGCATGTCTTTGCAATGTGGGAGGAAACTGGAGCACCTGGAGGAAACCCACACAAATGTAGGGAGAACATGCAGACTCCACACAGAAGGCACTCCAGCTGAGAATCAAACCAGAGAACCTCTTGCTGTGAGGCTACAACACTACTGCTGCACCACTGCGCCATCCAAATGTCCTATTGGTTGATAATTATTTAAATAATTTCTACGCATATGCTATGTTGGAATACTCCAACATTGGTGACACAGTGCCATCAATGTACCTGCATGCTGTTGTTATTATCACTGTGGTCCCATATATGCATGCATTTCATTTGCTATGCAACTGTCCCATATCTGGTGTCTGGGTTAATGGGCATATGTATGCATGCTGTTATACCTAACCCTGGAATGTGTTGACTTTTACTAACCCACATATGTTGATGCACCATAACCGCCATAGCATGTATGTGAATGTGGGTCCCAGCAGACCCACCTGTCTCAGCTGAGGTGGGACAGGTGGGTCCCAGCAGACCCACCTTTTCCACCTCAGCTGGCCATGGCACCTGGCACCAGCACATCTGGGGCCCAACCCGGGACCTCCTCGTCCATTGGTCCTGCACCACCTTTGGGTGGAACTGCCTCAGGGGATGGGGCTCACCCCAACTGAGAGCAGGTGAGGACAGGAAGCTGTCACCCATTGCCAGGTCCAGGTCATGGTGCGTAGAAAGCTCAATCAGCAGTTTGGAGATCTTCTAAGCCAGCTTGAGGGCCACATGTCATGACTAGAGGGTCTGACTAGCTCTCAGACTTAGCCGCAGCACAGCCACATTCAGAGATGTGAAGGTGCAGTGGTGCCTGCCCATAGGTGGGGATTTCAGTCCCAATGATTCTAGTAGGGGGCTCATGGGCTTATGATTTCCCAACACCCCTCCTTGTCAAGGTCTTTATCCCTCACATGTGTCATATACTGTCCCTGTATGCATCTTGTTTGTCTTGTCTGTTAACCACCCCAACCAACCTCCCCAAGTATACCTACTATCCCTCCCCAACATCCGACTCTCACCTGAAAAAAAGGGCAATCTGTTCCGAAAAAAAAAATCGCCCCATACATAGCTGTCCATTTCATACACTTGTCCACTGGACACATGTAATCTGGTCTAAATGGCATCACAACATATTATTTTTGTCCTCACCCCTCTCTCAGGGGTTTGAGTGTCCAAGCCTACCTCCAAATAAAGTGTATATGCACAGCTGTTGCTGTACAAGAAATGGGCAGCTATGGACCTTCCCTACACCCTCCTGCACATCCCTAGCTATTTTCCCCACTGTATTTCCCTCTTTGCGCCCCTATTTCACCACTATTGTATCAACCCTTTTTTCTTTTCTTTTAAAGAAATTAGCACGGGGGTAAGTGAGAGTAACCACTTTTAAGCAGCAGTAAGCGGGTTTAAACCTGTTTGCATGGGGAAAGCATTGCCTACACAAGTTAAGCAATTTAGAAGCTAACTGATTATAAGAAACTGTAACCGGAAGTTGGCAGTGCTTACCTCCGCGCAAGCCCAAGCAGACCCGCTTACAACTGCTTAAAAGTGCCTTCATCACTCTGTATCTAATGGCCCATATTCTGCCCAGCAACAAAATAAATAGCCTCTGCAAGACTTGAACATAGCACCCTGCACACTATAGCCAAAGTGATTTATCACTATGCCATGTCAGATACAAATAACTCTGTTTTCAAAAACATATCATCCAGCCCAGTCAATCAATAGTACAGACAATGTATTTAAACATGTAGATGTATGTGTGTTTGTGTACATATATTTATATCTAAATAGATATATACATATCTATATACGTATATATATATATATATATATATATATATATATATATATATATATATATACATATGCATACATCTATAGATATATATCTACATCCATATATATATATATATATATATATATATATATATATATATATATATATATATATATACATACAGCAATATATATATATATATATATATATATATGTAAGCAGATTTATATATATATATATATATATATATATATGTATGTGTGTGTGTGTGTATATACAGACATATATCTGTAGATAAAAATGGGAACATAACAAAACATATATGTCCACATGCAACATTAATGGGGTTTAGGGGGCCCAAACAACATATGTCTTGTACGAATAGGTATCCTCCCCCCCACAGCCAAGCATGTCTGCCCTGCAATACACTACCAGCAGTTGCAGATTCCATAACCAGAACCTGACACAACATGGGCACAAGATGTTAAAAGTACTCCAAACCACCTGTATCATATCAGGCTTGTATCAGTAACATATCATGCAGTACAGTCTGGCTACCATAGGGAATGTACAATGTGGAAGCAATCAACATCCCTAGGATCCATATACACAGACACATATATGCAGATACAGATATACATATATATATATATATATATATATATATATATATATATATATATATATATATATATATATGTGTGTGTGTGTGTGTGTGTGTGTAACTACACATACACACACAGAGATATGTATAGGAAGATACATATGTAGAAGGTGCACACAATACGGAACAGCCACTATGCCTACAGTTACCACCTTACCAACTGGACACTGTATGAGCCACCCATACAAATAACAATTGCTGCCTGCAACATGTACCCACAGAGAGGTCAAAAGATATAACACCACACACAGGTTTACATACATGGGAAAGCTTTATTTGTGTACTATTACAGTTGTATATGCCATGTCATATACCTGTTTAGACACTGACATCCATATAAACAGAGTAAAGCAACTCTAAAACAGTTATACTAATACAGTAGTCTGGAAAGGTTTACATATGTTGTTGACCAGGCCAAGGTCTTCAAGTAGTACAATAGTAAAGACAGACTGGGCCATAGGATACCAAACAATCAACAGTAAGTAATGCAGATGTATAGTCCAGCAGCCTCTATCTACACTCTGTACAGAATTCCTAGGGGGTAAAGACCTAAGTTGACACAATGGGATGTATCTGTTACATAACAAGGCATAACTGACACCATCACAATCACACTGACAAACAGAACAGTCTGTATGGCAGGAGGCAGTAGGCCTGCATTTACCCAAGGTGAATTGTATGGTAATGTACATCCAGATACCTTAAGGCAGCTTACCCCTGACACCCCAACATGTTGTAGCAGCCTAGGTTAGTTATGGTGCATCCCCCTCAGACTCAATAATACAGGGCCATATACCACTGTTACATACACTGGTCTCTGGAGTGCATTAGGGCACACATGTATTGTGTAGGTGAAGCCCACACATATATGGACCCAACCTCACAGTATTTGTGGGGGACACAACAGCAGTGGACTTATGGCAGGAATGTCAGCATGACATACTCACAGTCCACTACATAACAACCCCTGACAGCATGTTATATGTAGAAAGCCTGGTATGTAGGTGGAGGACAGAGACTGGAACACAGGCCTATATGTGTAAAACTTTTGTCATACACTAAACAGGTCACTGGTGTTACAGGATAGTCTGCCACATACCCTTAGTCAGGAATATGAAGTTAGAAATAGAAATGGGTGTAGCCATGTACTGATAGCACTCAACACACACACTGCCAGTGATATATCTGAGACAAGACCTGTGTGGTGTACAGACAAAACATAATAGGCACACCTCTGGCCATCAAGAGGGCAGGCCCATAGTTGAGAGCTATTCAGACAGACTGCATTCCAAGTTAAACTAGTATGTACACACAAACCTTGTAACACGGGTGTTATACAATGCATACAACAACACTACTCACACTCTCTCTGTAGTTCTGGAACCTCCTACAAATATGTAGCTGGCCTGAGTGTGCAGGTTTTCCTGTAAGAAGTCTTGCTACCTGCTGTCTGTAACACTGCTGCCCACACACAGGAAGGATGTCCATCATACAGGAAAGGTAAAGGGACCACACCCACCAGATGTAAGGATTTATAGTAATTGGTTGCCATGACAGTGGTAATTGGAAGTACTACACAGCACACTGAATGATGCAGAGGCCATCACCTGATCATGTGCATCACCTAAAGATTCCATGCTGCAATCTATGCAAAGTAGCCTATTACATTTACTGGAGAGAGACTGAGATTGAGAGAGAGAGAGAGAGAGAGAGTGCGTATATGGTACAGAAAAAAAAAAACATCCAGAAGAATCTGCATTCCCAGAACAGGTATGTGAAGTATAAATGTATGTAACTGACCGTAGTACTTGGTCCATAATAATGGGATAGATGATGTGGAATGATTTATATGCGCATTCAGGTGTTGTTGTAATGATGTTCAACTGAACAACATCTAAGGACAATAGAGTCCGTTTCTGTGGGTAGTGGTCCATACCCGTCAACCGTACAGGGCAGCACTGACTGATAAGATGTAAGCCATCATAGTGTGTGTTGTGTAATGGGAAGTATGTATATTACATGGCCAATAGCTGGTGATGGAAGTAATGCCATTATGATGGACACGTGGGATCCACAGCCCACCTCTTGCAGGATACTCAGGTTAACCTGTATTATAGCATGCAGGAATGCCAAAGGTGTGTAATAGGGTTACCTGCAATCAGGCCCTACATATACCCTCCTAATGTCAGGCTGTGTCCATATTGGCACCTGTCTGTGTTGTAGCAAGTCAGAACAGTGCAGCTGTGCAAGAAGGTATTGGGAGATTGTGGACCTGATGTCTGAATGTACCCCACATATAGGTATGTATATGTGTATATATATATATATATATATATATATATATATATATATATATATATATATATATACATATATATATATATATATATATATATATATATATATATAGGTTCATAGGTTGGTACTAGGCTATCGGCCCAAGGGCCTATGCAAGCCTAGCCATGACAATTCCCTGGACATTTCTTCCCACAATATTTACTTCTCCAGGCCCCTGTCTAGCAGGGTGACTGACATGATCCTCGGGGTGAATTTCCTATCTCCCATCCAATCATCAAGGTTCCTTTTGAAGAGGGCCAATGAGGCACTCTGCTTGATATATATGGGCAGTCTATTCCAGAGTATGGGGAGTCTCTGGGTCAGGAACCTATCCCTCCAGCATGTTTTGTTCATTGTGATGACAAGGTTTTGATCTCTGGAGCATGTGGCTCTGAGGGATTGGGATTTCTTTAAGTGGAGCATATCCAACAGCTCAGGGTTTGACATGGCCTTGTATGTTAAGCAGTGATTGCCTCTGAGTAGATAATATGCCACAGAGTATAGCTGGAGTTTTTTTAGACGGTCAGTATATGGCATCTGCTTTAGGCCTGTGATTCTTTTAGTGAGGTATTTCTGTGGTCTTTCCAGCTGTTGCAGATGTCTTGTGAGGTACATACCAAATGGAGCATTATACTCTATAATGGGTCTAATGAGGGATGAGTACAGTGGGACAATGACCTCCTTTTTTCTGTATGAAAAGCCCTTAGTGATGAGGTGTGCCACATAGAAGGATTTCCTGACTGTTGTGGCAATGTGGTTATCGAAAGTGAGACCACTGTCCACCTGTGTCCTTAAGTCTCTCATCACACTTTTGATGTTTAGTGTCCTGCCGCCTATATGGTAATTCATGGGTATATGTTTTTTTCCAAAGGGGATAACTATACATTTCTTGGCATTAAGCTTGAGCCCATGGCTCTGGCACCAGGCATCTGTTTCTGTAAGGCCCTTTTGTAGAATATCCACATCATTTGGGGATTCAATAATGGCTCCCAGTTTGCAGTCATCTGCAAACTTTGTTAGCCAGAGTCCCTTAGTGTTGGCCTGTACTTCAGAGAAGTAGATGCCAAACAAGTGTGGTCCCAGGACTGAACCCTGAGGTACTACACTTGTCTGTAGCTGAATTTGGAGTCGGCTACTTTTACTGAATGGGTTCTGTCAGTAAGCCAGTTAGCAGCCCATCGAGTGATGTAGGGATTTATGCCAAGCTTAGTAAGTTTATCTATGATTCTAGAGTGAGGATTGGTGTCCAAGGCCTTGGTGAGGTCCAGATAGGCTGTGTGGGCTGCCTTACCCTCGTCCACAGCTCTGGAGACTGATTCAAAGAAGTCAATCAGATTCAGGAGACAAGATCGGCCCTTCACAAACCCAAACTGGGTGGGGTCCAGTGTTTGAAGGTTTCCAATGTCTTTGTTTATAAGTTCCATGATAATGCGTTCCATGTCCTTGCAAATCAGGCTTGTCAGACTGATGGGATGGTAGTTCCTGGGATCCAAGGTGGATCCTCCCTTGTGGAGTGGGATAAATGTAACTGTGCACCACTCAGTGGGCACGAAGCCTGAGGTGAGGCTATGACTAAACATGACACTTAGGTGAGGTGCTAGTTCATTTTGTAGTTCATGTAGTACACAGCCTGGGATGTCATCTGGTCCCATGGATGCTGTATTCTTAGCTTTAGAGAGTGCGGTTTCTACCTGTGTTGCCGTGATTATCAGAATTTGACAATCTTTTGGTATTGAGATGGACCCTTTAGGGGGTGAGAGTGAGGTGAAGTTGGCACTAAATCGATCTGCCAGGATATTGGCAATATCCTTGGGATCAGTATATTTAATGCCATTCTGTTGTAACTCAGAGCAGATCTGAGCATTGCCATTTAGATTCCTGACATAACTATAGAATGCCTTGTGGTTGTCTTTGGAATCTTTGGCAATTTTATTTTCGAAACTAGCTTTTGAGGATTTTATGAGGGATCTCAGCTTCTTACTGAGGCTGGTGAGGGAGTTTTTTGCATCCTGGAATTTTCCCCTTTTTTGCAGCAGTTTCTTCCTACTGTTGTATAGTTTGTTTATAGCAGGGGACTACCAGATTGGCTTCCTTTTTTTGGAGAAGAGCATCTTGGTTCTATTTGGGATGGCACGATTCATGCCTGAGTGGATGTGCTTGTACAGTGCCTTAGTGCAGGATTCTGCAGTCGAACTTCCAGATCCCGTCTGCGTGGGTGTTGTGAAGTTTGCCACTTCTGACTTCAGTAGCTTGAAGTTGGCTTTGGAGAAGTTTTTTAAGGAGGTTTCCTTACTGGGGGATGGGGGTGGGATGTGGATGTCAAGGATGATTTGCTTATGGTCAGACCTGACCAATGAGGGGGTGACCACTGGTGTGGAGCATCTATCTCCCATGTTGGTAATGTCCAAATCTAGGATATTGGAGCCCTTGGTGGGACAATGGATTAGTTGATCCAGGGCATTGGAATTTATGAATTCCAAGAACCGTTGGGAAAAGGAGTTGGTACCTGAGTAGTTTTCCCAATTAATGTCAGGGTAGTTGAAATTACCCAGTATTAGGGTGTTTGGTTGTATCTTAATATTTTCCAGTATGTTTAGAAAGGTGTAGTGAGAATCTTGGGGCATGGTTGGGGATCTGTAGCAAGCTACAATTTGGATTGCAGTCTTACCTAGTGTTAGTTGCACCTGGAGAATTTCAGATGCATTGTGTTGGGCAACTAGCCTGGAGGTGTGAATATCCTTGGTGAATATGGACACTCCTCCACCTTTAGTGTTTTGGTCCTGGTTTTGTGGCCAAAAAGTGTGGTAAGAATGGTAGCCTGGTATTGCAGGGGTGCTCTCTGGAGCCTTGAACCAGGTCTCAGTTACTGCACAGATATCGATGTTCTCCATTTTTAGGAGTGCCTCGAGAGTGCATTTTGAGGTTTAGACTTCTAGCATTGGGTAGCATTACCTTCAGATTTTGCCTGCTTCTATCTGCTACGGTGGTGGTTTTATCCTTTGAACCTTGCCTAAAAAAGGCACTATAGGGGTGGAAAGAACTTTAGCCAGTACCCTGAATCCCAGGGGTGACAGGTGCAGGCCATCTCTGGCAAAGCATCGTGGTTTGTCAATCATGTCTTCCCAGGCGGACAAATACTAGATCCCCTTTGAATGACACTAGAAGTCAATCATTTTGTCCTTATACTGTGGTATCATTCTGAGCGAAGGCAGGATGCTACTCAGGGCTATGGTCATACCTGCCTGGGTCACGTGATCCAAGAGCTCTTCCATATCTCTTTTCATGTAGTCCAAGGAGGTACGTCTCAAGTCATTCACTCCAGCATGGACAATGACAGAGTCATATTTGTACTTGTTGTGGAGTGACTTGAGTGCATGCATTATGTGGCGGATCCTGGCACCCGACAGGCAGCTGACTGTAATTTTCTCCTTGTTCAGTCTGGTGAGTGGGACATCAGTGTGCCTGACTATAGAGTCACCTATGACTAAAGTGTTGGGTACATTGTCTTGCCTTAGGGCCTGTTGTTGGGTGGCACACTGGTGTTGTGAGCTATGTGTAACTTTGGTTGTGACTGGTGTCTGTTTGAGTTTTGGCTTCAGAGGTCCTTGATGCTTGGGCAGGTTAATGTTAAGGGCCTCAGCATATGTGGGTTTAGTGTTGCTATGTGTGGGTGTTGATGGTGTGGGTTTTGAAGGGCTATGAGTTGCTTGAGGTGTGATGCAGGTGTTAACCTTCTCCTCTTGACTGTCTAGCACAATCTTGGCCGGAGAGAGCTTTACGTCCAGTTTGGCTATGTAAGTGCATCTCTCGCAGGTTGTAGTGTGGGTGGTAGGAGGAGAGGATTGTCTGTGTACATGAGGCAGTTGCCGCATTGCCCCAGTATGCCCAGATTCACCAGGTGGACAGGAGAAATCACCAGAAGCTGACCCTTGGACATGCCTGTTTAGGTGCTTTTATGTAAAGTTTAAGAGCTGTTTTCCCTTACCTTTGCAAGGTACTTTGCAATTATAGGCTGTTTAGTGCCTTTGATTAATTTCTCCTTATTGGCAAGGAGAGCTGAGTGCTTGTATATGTTTCAGGCTTCCTAGTGCTTTCCAGCAGGTTCTAGAGCAAGTGCTAGTCACAGGGGTTCAGATTTTAGTGCTACTACTGAGAAACCAGCTAGGTTTAAGGGAAAATTTGAACAGCAGACTTTCTGGCACCTGGAATAGTTTAACTGTAGCCTTGCAGTGCTGCACAATGTGAAAGATGTGCAAACACACGTGTTTTAAGCCAAAAGTTGAAAGGGATAGAAATCAGCCCAAAAGGCTAATAAAATTACAGTTGCAGAGCTGGAAACCACTCCTCTAGCGTTAGATAGGCAGTACAATGCTCACCAGTCCCAGTGGTAGGCAGTAGGACTTCCCTCTACCAATGCAAGCTCTGGATAGTTCTGAGCACAGAAAATAAAGTCCTGAGACAAGCAAAGCTTGGGATATGTACCGGCTAGAAAAGGTGGGAAACAAGATAGTATTTTTTTTTGTTGAAACAGGCTAAACAATGCAATAATACAGTAAATAAACAAAAAAGGCTAACCCACTTGAGTGTGTAGTCCTAGACAGTAAATGCAATTAAAACTCTACAAAATTAGCAATTTAAAACTTTTTTAAATGAAGCAAGGCAAGTGCACAACTGAAAAATGATTTAAGAGGATTTAACACAGCAAAATAAGTAGCAAGTCTACATATACAGAGAAGTCTATATATACAGAAAAGCAGCTAAAAACATACAAACACTTCAGATTCAGTGCAACCTAGAGCACTTGAGTTGTAGCAATATTAAGGCAATTACAGTTATAATAAATGCTCTGAAATATACTCTATATTTCCAAAATGTTTGAGAAACACAGTCAAAACACAAGGAGGTTCAGGCAAAAAAAAATTTTTTTTTTTTGAAAGGGAAAAAGGAGAAACAGAAGGCCTTATCAAATGTTCTCTCTGTATTAGGTAGAATGAGCTAATGACACTAGACTGGGAGGAGTGTCCCAGATCAGATTTACAGTAGGGGTGGGCCACTGCAAAGCCACCAAGTATAACAGCAAGACACCAACTGGGAGGAAGGGTGGGGACAAAAAAATAGCCTACAGACAGTAAGCACTAGAGAAAGCCACAAAATGAAAGTTTTTAAACAGATAAAGATTTGTAAAGCTACAGAATGCTTTTAACTGCAAACAAATCAGTTACCCATGCAGATTAGTTAATAGCAATAAAATACACTCAAAAACTAAAGTGCACTAAAATAAAAGTGCTATATATAAATTGCTAGAAACAATAATCTGTATAAATAATAAAAAAACAGGATACTTATATATCTCAGCATATATATATATATATATATATATATATATATATATATATATATATATATATATATATAAATATATATATATATATATATATATAGATACATGTATGTCCACAAATATACAGATGCCCATGTGTAGACATATATATGACCACATATATACATCACGTATATCTACACATATATAGATATATACCTATATGCACATGTCTACATATATACAAACACACACACTCACACACACACACACACACACACACACACACACATATATATATATATGTAAATACATGTCACCTATATTACTACCACATTGCTATGCGAGAAAACAGCACACATAGCAATACACACAGATATGGACGGGTATGTCACATGTGAACCCCTTGTTGGGACCACATTGCCCTTGTCTGTGAAGTATAGAATGGTAATATGGGGAAATATGGGCGGTATAGTTGTGGAGGTGGTCAAGGTTGGTAGATATAGAGGACAGCCTACAGAGGTGGTATGTGCCACATGTGGTGGGTAAACACCCTGGATGGTGTGTGTGGTCTGTGATGTAGATGCCCCATGGGCCACAATATGGACGCAATGGGAACAAGCCTCCGACCCACTGCTACTCACAACAGCAGTCCACATCCCGAAGGTGCCTGGCTTGAAGGCTGAATAGGAGGAGCATGTGGGCCCTGTGAACGTGTACTGTGTGCCTCAATATTATGTAACACATCCCACATGTGTCTGTGGAGCCTGTTATGGAACATACCCTGGACCTGACCTCAGGGGACAGGAACATGTCTGTGTGTGCCCCTGAGGGGGGAAACAACATTCGCTGGGTTGGTTCCACCTGACGGTATTGCTGGACCAGTACATGAGGAGGCCCCAGGGTGGGTCACACATGTGATGTGGCCTGGTAACATGGGCAGATGAGTTTGGAGAGATGGTTCTGCTGGCCAACAGTGCATATACATGCTATTGTGTCACTGTTATAGAACATATGTCAGTAGTAATAGTCTATACAATCCTAGAACAGGTCCAACAGCATGCATATATAACCTCAATAACACAGAATGTCAGATGTGCAGCAAACACACAGCAAGCATGCCACAGGCATATATGGAACCATTGTGGCCCTGACAATAGCATGCAGGTGAATAGTCTGTAACAGGCCAGCAATGAGTGTCCATACAGGGAACATGGCTACAAACACATTGCACAAAGCATGGTACAATGCAATATCTACCCCACTGCTAGGTATTCTGTAGCCATACCTATTGAGTTGTGTGTATAGTTTGTTATTGCTGATATGGTAGGGGGGGCGACAAGTGATGTGTATTAAGAACTGTGGTAACCTTGCTGCATGACTTGCTCACACCTGTGTCCATCTTTATGTCTTTCAGGTACAATGTCTCATGGAAGGTCGACGGCCTAAACAGCAGCTGAAAATGAAATCCTGCTGAATGAACTCACACAGCACTATGTGATCTTCTTTGGCTGGACTGCCCATGATCAGCAGGAGTGGACCGCCCTGTGGAACGACCTATTCCACAGGGTCAATGATGTCGGACTGCACACCTGCACATATGAGCAGGTCCGGCATCATTGTTCTGACCTCCTTCGCAATGCCCGTCAGTGTGCTGCTTCAGTCTGGGGGGATCACCTCGCCACAGGCGGGGCCATGCCATCCATCCCCCCTGACATGTGTGCAGGAGCTCCTGTCCAGCCTCGTGGCACCTGCCCATCCAGCCAAGGACCATGCAGGTATGACCACAGGGCACATCAGTAGACCACTGCTGCATATACATCCACATCAGTACAGGTAGATCATGCATATCTGGCATGTCATAGATATATTTTATTGCTGCATAGTAGTGATAAACAGATGTCCATATGTGGTAGTATTGTGGAAATGTACTGTTGATGTATTGTAATACTGCACCTATCCTGTAGCAATGCCACAGGTGTTCCACTGACTTTGCATCTCTCTTCCTCTTATGTAGGTCCCTCTGGAATACCACTAAGGCAGCAGCCTGTAGCTGGCGAGTATGGTTTATGTAGAATCTTGCCAATAGACAGGGCATGTAATGGGGATGGTATATTCTATGCACAAATCTATCACACCTACCCAGAATGCATGTTGTACATGTGCACGTATTGTTGCTGAGAAATGCATGGCATCACAGGGGTGATCATGATGGGATATTGGAAGGGTATGTCAGACACCTGCATGATAACTAACATCCTGTCATTGCGGAATGTGTCCACAGGGAGTAACATAATGGTGGGAGACATGGCCTACAGTAGGGACATGTATGGAACAACACCCATATACAGTGCAACACCAGTGTATATACCTGTAGGACAATGGCAACTGCTGCAGAGATACACTGTGGCATAAGGCATTACAGTGGTCCATATTATCAGCTGGGACTAGGCTATAACATGTGGAGTTCAGTGCATGGGACACTGCAAAATGATACACATGTGTAGGGCTTACTTGTCATGCATCTGCAAAAAAGGCTGAAGGGGGTGTGTCAGCATGACACACCAGCTCACTGCAGCAGGGATCCTAAGGATGCTAAGAATGGCTGTATCTGCACATAGTCAGGTTCAGGACCTGTGGCATACATAACCCTACCCCCAAGACAATAATGACGGGAGTGTGTGAACACCAAGGGATGTGCACATAAGTAGACCTTGCAATCATGCAGATTAGGGGAACATACACTGGCAAATGCAGATGGCCCACGCTGGTATACCCCTGCCAGGAGAAGTGACTGCTGTAGTTTACACAACAAGAGGTGCATCAAACCATCATGATAAGGGTGTGCACACATATGCCCACACGTTAGGTATGCATCATGGTCAGCATCTGCACACCTAACACATTCCGTAGACACTGCATGTGAAAATACTGGACATGTGTCACATATCGGGCTCATGTACTGTGAAGATATGCGGTGATGTGGTCCCATGGCAGGTCAAGGATGGGTGCATCATATCACTAAGGGTGTGTACATGCCCCATAGCCAAGGTATGCTCTGATGGTTGTCAGTGTAAGAGTACTGGATTGGTCATACATGATCCGCTGATGTTGAGAGCTGTAAATCAGAAATCAGGCATTCACAAATTACATCTGTCCACATATCAACCCAGATATAATGAGCTGCACACCTGTGAGGTGTGATGCACAGTACATGGCAGGGCACAGAACAGGTGCACAGTAATACTGTGCACATGGGTGCAGTGGTATCCAGGGGAAGGGGCATCATATAGTGACACAGCACATGCATCATGGACATGTATACTGTTGCTAGCATGGATTGACTATAGCTGCACTGCATGCTGTTGGGTACCATATGTTATGCATGTTGACAGATGGGTAATAGGAGGACTGTGTGTACAATCATTGTGCAACTTCACCTGTACATGTGTGTATCCTGGTGGGTAGTTTGTTTGTAGGGCCACTCTGGTGAAGTGGAGGGAGGTTGATGCATGTAGGATGCATGTGTGCATGTGTTTGTGTTTGTGTGGCTAGCCATGTATGCACGTGTGATTGTGGGATGTTCATACAGCAGTACCTCCCTTTGGGATCGTGCAGTACATGGACATGGACTGCCACAGTACACACCAGGAATACTTGTTATGCATGTAATCACAGGACAGCTGATAGTATAATATGATCTGTAGCATGGAACAGGCATTGAGAGGGAGGGTAGACACCAGGTACACCCTTAATATTGCATTCAGAAGAGAGGTCACCTACAACCCACATATGCAGCACTACAGATATATTTGGGAAGTACTAGTCAACACCAGGGAGTGTATCCATATATTACAGTTGTCACACGGTAGGCTGATTGAGCAGTATATCAGACATGTACTGAGTATTACATACACATGACACACCAGTGTGTGATATTATGGAGTGAACATAGTAGCCCACACATATGGGGGCCATGCATATGATGTCTGGACATACACAGGGTGAACACAGAATGACAGCAGTGAGGCCATCTAAAACCACTGCAGACAGGTCAGGCAGGTAATGTAGTAACAGGTCTCATGTTGTGATTGCTTGTGTAGGTATTTAGAGGATTGATATGTTAATGAGTGGTATCAATGTGTGTATGTTACCAAGTGTGGTGCAGAATGGGGTACACATGGACATATACGTGGGACTCTCTGTAGAGTCACGGACAGGTAGGTATTATGGTGGTGTGTGTGTGTGTGTGTGTGTGTGTGTGTGTGTGTGTGTGTGTGTGTGTGTGTGTGTGTGTGTGTATGTGTGTGTGCGTGTGTGTGTACTGTTAGGCAATGCTGTACTGGTTTTAAATTGCATTTATTGTTTTCCCTCACAGGTGGCGAGTTGGGTCAGGGTCCCTCCTGCATGCAGTCTGATGTTGGTGTCCGTACAGACACCGAAGATGATGATAGTACTGTTGAGACACAGATGGGGTTGTCAGGGGCCAAAACAGCACCATCATTTGACATACCCCTTTAAACCACCCCAACCCCGCATGCAATTTCAGTGCCTATACATACCCCATCACCAGTGGCCATAGCGGAGGGACAGCTGGTGTTTGGTGGCTGTGCACAGGAAAGTGTGGTAACCATGTCTACTGTGTCTGGTCACAGCAGGCATATTCGGATGTCTGGCAGGGCACCACATAGGCAGATGTTCCAGGGTGCTCATGGTAGAGCCACTGGACAACATGTCCCTGGCAAAGGCAACATAGCTGGTACCAGCAGGCACATGTTTCAGGCTGTCATGGATGTGCAGGCATATATAGAACATTTTAATCCACCTATGGATAAGCATGTAAATATATTCCAACAAACAATTATTAAAGATTTGCACCATCTTTTGGGTTCAGGGAACATCTTGAGACAGAATCTTAGCATGGATGAACAACAGGCACTACTTGATCTCAAATCCAATTCCGATATTGTCATTCTTCCAGCAGATAAGGGTGGGGCCATAGTGATTATGGATTCCAGTTATTACTGGGCTGAAGGTAAAACACAGTTGTCCAACAATCAGCACTACTTCCATATGCCTGTAGACCCAACCCCAAATTTTAAAAAAGCTATTGATGCTTTTCTTGATTCTGCAGTAGAGGAAGGAATCATCAGTGCAAAAACAAGAATTCAACTAACAGTACGGGACCCCCGCAAACAATATCTATATGTCTTACCCAAAATCCACAAATCCCTTAGGGAACCTCCCGGTAGACCTATAGTCTCGGGAATTGGTTCACTTACTGAACCCTTGTCTGTCTATCTAACAGAGCACTTGAAGCCCCTACTGGCATATATCAGGGCCAGAATTAAAGACACAACTGAATTTCTTCAAATAGTTTTGGAATCCCAAATGGAATCTCATTGGCTCATGTGTACTCTGGATGTGAAGTCTTTATATACCTGCATTCCCCATTGGGCCGGATTTATGGCATTGGAATTTTGGCTGAATAGAACCAACATCTATCCTCCTGGTTTTAACACTCTTTTAGTCTGTATGGCTGAACATATACTTACCAGGAATGTTTTTTATTTCCAGGACCAATGCTACTGGCAAATTCAGGGTACAGCTATGGGGGCTTCTTTTGCCCCTATTTATGCGGATTTATTTATGGGGTATATAGAGGAACAGATCATCTATGATGGCATGCATAATTTATACTTGCCTGAAATTGATATTTGGCGCTATTTGGATGACTGTTGGCTAGTTTGGAGAGGGGATCAGAATATCTTTCAGAATTTGTGGAGTATCTCAACTGTAATAAGTGGGGTGTTGAATTTACTGTTAATTATCATGCACAAGAAATTGATTTTCTAGATGTTCATTTGGAGCGAAAACCAGATTACACACTTAGAACAACAGTCTACAGGAAGTATCCACAATACAATAGTTTGCTACATGCTTCAAGCTTACATCCCAGACATACAATCAATAACATTCCTAAATCACAATTTCTCAGAATTAGAAGAATTTGCTCTTCTGAGCAAGACCTCACCATATGTCAACAAGATTTGACTGATAGATTTTTAGAGAGAGGGTATAAGCATGATAATGTTCATAATGCCTCTACATGGGCATTTAATCAATCTAGAGAAAGTTTATTATAATATAAATCAAAACATTCTCGGGATAAACAGGATATTATCAGGCTAGTCACCACTTTTGGGAGGAATACTTCTCAATTCACAGATATTATCAACAAAAACTGGAACATACTTAAAAGTAACATAAGATTAGATGACTGGTTGGGGGATAGATGCAAATTTTCATACAGAAAAGGTAAAACTCTTCGATCACATTTCTCTTATTATAAAAGGATCACATCTCAATCTAGCCTTTATCATCAGACCACTCTCTCTGGAGACAGACTAGTGGGGTGCTATCCATGCGGACATTGCTCATTTTGTAAATACATTTTCAAGACCAAGAACTTTACCAGCAAAAATACAGGCAAATTATTTGACATCAAGTGTTTTGCCAACTGTGGAAGTGAGTGGGTCATTTATTTAGTAACTTGTACATGCCAAGCGTTTTATATTGGTCAAACCTCAAGACAGTTCAGATGTCGCATGTCTGAACATTTGGGGGATATTAGGAATGGTAGAATGACCAATGCATTGTACAAACACTCACTCACTCATCCAACAGCCAAATTTACTTTCACCATTATTGATAGAGTTTTTGGAAATAAAGATTTCAGAACAGGATGGCATGATTTACTTAACACTAAAGAAAAGAAATGGATAGTGAAACTAGGGGGTCTTTTTTCCCCAGGTCTTAATGACAAGTTATAAAATTTTTATTAAGTTTCAGAAAAAATGTCCAGTTATTATTTTATAATCTATATTCTTTTGAATACATTCAATTTTTGTTGCTAACTTTTATATTTTCATATACATAATTTTATATATACATATGTATACATGTATTTCATTTGCACAACCTTTTTTTGGGTCTAACAGGAAATGATGTCATTATTTGCTTCATTGGTTCTATTATTTAAATGCAGTTTGTCAACCACATATCATGTATAGCCACTGAGGAAAGCTACAAGCTGAAACCGGTCTGGTTCAAACAATAAAATATTTTTGCTTCTATTTCTGCTTCCATCCCTGGTGCTGGCCTTTTTTTTGTTGAATAGAACATTAGACCAGACAGGGCCTGAGGCTGCAGAGGGCTGCCCTCACATCTACAAGTGACAATGCCCATGAACTGACTGGTGCATCTGTGCATTAACTGAGTTCATGGATAGATGGTCTGGTGAGATGATGGCCCTCATTGACCATGGTCTGTCCGTGCTTTAACATGTGGTGGGAGTGCAGCGACAGCCATGTGGATGTAGGCCAGCAATGCCAACAGCTGGCAGTCAACATGAACATGCTAAGACACAAAAGGGCTCCCGTAGTGGCAGTGCCAGCCCCAGCACTGCAGGGGGGCGCTGTCCACACCACATCAAAGCAGACCATGAGCACGTGGTCCTGGCCAGTCCCAGGATGGATCTGGTACCAGAAGACATCTGTCATTGTCAGGTGAGAGTAGCACATCGAGGCCTGTACCTACACGTGCCCATGGACCCCCTGGCAGGCACAGTCCACTTGTCCATGGCTGGAGGCAGTGACCTGCACACCCTGCCAGGTATGGTCTACAGCTGTTCATAAATGCCTGTGTATGGCAGCCACAGGGCAGAACTGCGTGCATGCATACCCACACACTGAACAAACACACATAGGGCAACCCTGTACCTGCACACACCACATCACCATGCCCAGTTCACCTCAGTACACCCCTCACCCACACACATGGTGTCAAATGTATGGCCCACCTTTCGCCTCTGGCACACCAACACACCCTGTGCATATGATGATACCTGTGCCACATCCCTGTCATCCATACCATCTATGCTGGGACAGGCTACTATGGTTCTGATGCACACAGTGACTGTACTACAGTGTACCACAGTACTACAGTGTAACATGTTGTAAAGAGTAAAGTGTAATGCATATATGTCAGTTAGTGTAGCCATCCAGCAATGATGAATTATAGCTGTTAATAACACCGGTTGATTGTGGTCTCTATAATGTTATCCATTTCTGTTGTAGGTGTACATGTGTCAGCACAAGGATGGTCTGCAGTCATATTCCACAACAGGGTATGGCACTGTGGTGACACCATGGCTGTGACATATCTGGGGTACAGTTGAACACATGTCACAGGTTAGTATAACAGTTATTGCCTATGCCACATGGGCAGGTAACCCACTGTGGCATGTATATCCTGCAACCTGATTTAGATCCATCCACATACATGCACACTGTTACTTGGCAACACTGGGACTAGACCCCTACATAGGTATGTAGTGATACTGAAGTGTGTGGCTTACATTGCACACACCACACAGCGTTTAGGGTGAGGTGTGTCCCAGGTTACATGTTACATGCAGAACATCCAAAGACATGTACAGTAAACTAATGTGGGATGTAATGAGTGTATATGGACAATACATAGTGTGACATACCTTCATATACACATTAACTGACACATAACAACAGACACACATCCGAGAGACTAGGGCTTATCGCTGCTAACTAACTTGACTGTGTGTCCAATGTGTTACAGGTAGGCTGCACACAGCATGTGCATAATTGGCCTGGAATGTGGAATCAGTTACTTGTATGGTTGATGGTGACAGTGGTAACCATAACGTGGTACATGGGACATATAACGGGTGTACCTTGGTGTATTGACAGTGTACACAGCACCCACATCCTCCATTGGATATTGTACTCCCTGACACCCATGATAACACTCTGATATATCCACCATCACACATTGGCCATGACTGTGATAAAACCCATTGTAGATCCCAACAGTGGTACTACAGTGATATGCATCTGATGCACATGCCACATGCATAGCAGGGTGTTGCATTGTCATGCCTCACCGATGGGCAGCAACAACACTATTTGTACTACCATGTGGCAATGGGTATTGTAATAGGTGTATGTAGCCTTGGAATGATGTACCCTACAGATAAATGGGCATGCACACATACCCACACTTGTCAGAACACAATGGGTATCCCATGCCTATCAACCGATTTGTACAACACTGTTGTGATGGTACTGCAAGGCTTGTGTAGCTGGTATGAGGAGGAGCTTAACTGGGTACATGTAATGTCCCATACAGCAGCAGCCATGAATGGCTATGGCACTGGGTGTTGCTGTGGTTGTGAAGGCCCTCAAGGAATTCCCACGTACAGGTATGCTAACACACAGTTATACTCGGTCATGCACACATACACGGGTGGGGTGCATCGCTGCAGGTGGTCATAGCTGTGTACCTAGTTATTGTCCAAGAAGAGATGGGTTGTGTAGGGGTTGTGTGTACAGTGGTATCCTGCCACCTGCCATGTGGCAGCAAGCAATCTATCGACAGGCACTACTGTGGTGACTTTCAGGGTGAGAGTGACATGCATCAGCCATTCCTCCAGGTGCCTCCTGCACATGGCCACTAAGGTGATCATGTTGACATGCATGCAGCATGCATTAGAACACATGGTTAGTGTATGTGATGAAGACCTGTACCCAAGCATGTTTCGTTGACTGTGGTAGTGTAGTGGAGGTACCCGTGGCATATGGTGAGTACATGGTGTAATCTCCAATATGTGCCAGTTCTTACACAGCTGGGCAGACATGTAAGTGCCAATCAAGCTTATGATGTCTGTACATATCCCAGCTGGATACCTGTCATCTGCACATCTGTACAGCTACTGACAGTCATCAGCTTGGCAAGTAGCTATGCAGTAGGATGAATGTGTTGACAGATGTTTGACAACAATATGTATGCCATACCTACATATCAGGAGCCCTCATTATCATGTGCTGTACAGAAGGTAGTCTAGTTACATTCTACATGTCGGATCATTACCCAGTAGGGGTTGTATACTGTGACACAGCTCACATACCAGGGATACAACAGGGAGGCCTCAGAGTCCAGCTATGCCTGCAGGTGTGCCTGTTGTCAGTGCTACATTTAGCACTCTACTCTTGCATGGGTAGGCACTGTCAACAGTAGTACTGCCGTGATACACTACATGCCAGTGTGACAGCACATACCCAGGGCTACTACCCCTGTATGTAACACAGTCACATGGATAACAGTGTTGTACAGGCTTCATATACGTCTGTGTCTGACACATGACACTCACACCCCTTGCTACTGTAATGACAGCACATAGGCGCATGTATTGTACATGGCATTACATACACTTATTACAGATGTAATTACCTGCTATGTTATCAGACTGGGTAGTGTGAGCTGGTTACCAGGGCTAAGCCATGCTTAGCAGGTATTAACATTGCTGCAAGATAACAGCTGAGCTGATTTGCACACTGGTAAGTGAAGCCTACATTGTGTAAGCTCCCGTACATTTACCCATAGCTTAGCACTGCTTAGCTTCATGCAAACCTGTGCAAACACGCTTAAAGCTGCTTAAAACTGCCTTAACCACTCAGTATCTGACAGCCCTTGTTCTGCCCAGTAAAATGAACAGGCCTTGCAGGTCTTGAACCCAGGACCCTGTACAGTAAGGTCAAAACACTTAACCACTATGTCACGACCACTGTGAAGACAGCAGTTGCTTTTCCAATATATCTGTCAATACACATATTGATTAGTATTGAACAATTGCCTTTACTTCCACAATTGTGTAGTACTTGTTATTAATGTGACTGTTGCATCACATATGTTGTTTTATCATAATGTACACATAGCAGATACATACAGTGAGATACATCTGGGAGTGTATACACAACCATGAGGCTTACACTTGACAGGAATATGGATATATGCATATAATCGGTTGATATATGTCTACATGTACATACACATGTATATTCATACACATGTCTGTATACACATCTGTATAGTGCAACATATATATGGCCATGTATACATCTCCTCATATGTATATATATATATATATATATATATATATATATATATATATATATATATATATATATATATATATATATATATATATATATGGTTCCCCTTCACAAAGTCGAAGTCGAACGTTCAGAAGCTCAAAATGCATATGGTCAAAGCCATATGCTCGAGTTTCTGAAGCTTGACTTCGTGAAAGGGAGCTGAAAAAAGAGAAACGTAACACAACAAAGTATTTCTGCAGGGGGCAAGCCCCAATGCACTCCTCACCCCCCACTACTTATTTATTCCAACTCCAAGATTGCACTACAGCACAGAAAGGGAAATCTCCCATTCTGAGCTGTATGCCATTCCCCATTCACAGAGTCAAATGTCCACAATTTTGAGCATATGGTCTCGGCCATATGGCTTTTGAGATTGTGGCCATTCAACTTTGAGAGAGGAATCCATAGATATAGATATATGTACATATAGCTATATATGTATGCATATTCTATGTGTACAGGTATGCCTATTTATGTAGATATCTATAACTATATGAGCATACAGATCTATTCTGATATAGCTATTACTGTCAATATATATATGTAGATATCCATAAGTATATGTGCATATGTATCTCTATCTGTATATGTGTAGATATATATTGCTGTGTATATGTATATATCTGAGTGTATATGTATATATATATATATATATATATATATATATATATATATATTTATATATATGTACATATACATATCCATCTATGTATGTCGATATGTGTATGTGTATATATCTATATAGATATATGGATAAGTGTAATTACAAATATGTTCACCATATGTCCTGCACGTGGAGAGGAGCCCTACCTCAGCCCCAGTCGTCCCAACCTCTTAGTGCAAGGGGATGTCAGGTATGTATTGCAGGTATATATGTAGACTATTGCTACTGTGATAGGGGTTGTCTTCACAGACGTGTGTGGTAGGTCATCTGCTTTTAACATGTGCGCCATTGGCCACAGACAGACATCCTAAGGATATCATAGTATAGTACCACTGCTAGCACAGTAATGATCCTGTGGAATACAGCAGAGATATAGCCAGTTAATGTGGACAGTCTGACACACACTGGTCAGTCCAGAGGTATACACAGAACCCGTTAGTGCAGCACATGTGGACCAAGCCTGACAATGTGGACGTCAACAGCCATGTAGATGGGTATATCACATAAACACTGGTATACATTTGCCCCCATAGGTTATGCATTCACACACCCCTGTCTGTCCTGACACATACTAACTGCTGGTACAGAGGTGCCATGGCCACATACTACCCACTAGTTAGTGACATACATCTATAGAGCATCCCACTGCTTTGTTTGACATATATATGACTGTTATGGTAGCCCAGCAGCAGTGCATCTGGCAAGTATCTGGACATAACATCTCACTGGGTAAGTACACTAAGCTGCTAGGCATGTAACAAAGCATCGTGCAGGCTACAGGCAGACTATCACAACACTGGCCTACATTTTTTATGGGGGGATACACATGTACATGCATATATAGCAGGCTCTACAGGCATGTCACAGTAACAGACACCTGTGTGAAAATGCATAACCACAACCAATGTAAACACAGCCACAGCCACATATGGTAAGCTAGATAATATTACAGTATATGAACTATCTGATCATGACCATCCTCATATGTGCCACTCACACAAACCCTACATAGGTTCATAGGTTCATAGGTTCATACTAGGCTATCTGCCCTAGGGCATTTATAAGCCTAGCCAGAATGTGTTTGGCTTTCGCCACCCATTTTAAATTTATTTTGCTATGCCCTTTTTCAAGGTTAGTATACTGTGCCTCTGTCTAACAGTGACACAGAAGTGATACCCGGGGTAAACCTATGGTCTCCCATCCACTCATCAAGATTCCTCTTGAAGAGAGTCAATGAGGGACTCTGCCTAACCTGGACTGGGATTTTATTCCAGAATGAAGGGAGCCTCTGGGTTATGAATCTGTCCCTCCAGCATGTCCTATTTATTTCAGTGCTGAGGTTCAAGTCTCTCGAGTGCATAGCTCGATGGGATTTGGATTTTCTGAGGTGCAGCATGTCCATTAATTCCGGGTTGGACATGGCTTTATATGTCAGGCACAGATCGCCTCTGAACAGGTGGTATGCCACTGAGTAGAGCTGAAGTTTCTTTAACCGGGCAGCATATGGCATCTGTTTGAGCCCTTTGATCCTCTTGGTGAGGTACTTTTGGGGGTTTTCCAGTTGCTGCAGGTGTCTGGTAAGGTACATCCCAAAGGGCATTGTACTCAATTATGGGCCTGATGAGGGATGAGTAAAGAGGCACGATGACCTCCCCTGATCTAGATGTGAATCCCTTCATGATTAGGTGGGCTATATAAAATGTTTTATAACCACTTTGGCCACGTGGTTGTCAAATGAGAGATTGCTATCAACTTGGGTCCCCAGGTCCCTAATTACTTCTTCTGTACTTAATGGATTACCACCTATGTGGTAATTTGTGGGCACTTTGTTTTGCCAAAGGGATGACTATTCACTTTTTGGCATTTAGCTTGAGGCCATGGCTCTGGCACCAGTTGTCTGTTTCTATGAGGCCCTTTTGGAGGATGCTTGTGTCGGCTGGAGAGTCGATTATGGCGCCCAGTTTGCAGTCATCTGCGAACTTGGTCAGCCACAGTCCTTCCGTGTTGGCCTGTACCTCCGAGAAATATATACCGAACAAGAGAGGTCCCAGGACTGAGCCTTGTGGGACACCACTTGTAACTGGTTTGGAGTCTGACATGGTTCCAGCAATTCTAACCATGTGGGTTCTGTCCTTGAGCCAGTTTGCAATCCATCTAGTGACATAGGGCTTTATATTTAAGCTGGTGAGCTTATCTATAATGCCCGAGTGAGGTATTGTATCGAAGGCTTTTGCGAGGTCCAGGTAGGCTGTGTGGACCACCTTCCCCTCGTCAATGGCCTTGGTGACTGTTTCAAAGAAATCAACCAGATTTAAGAGGCAGGATCTGCCATTAACAAAGCCGAACTGGGTAGGATCCAGTGTCTGTAGGTCCCCAATATCTTTATTTATGAGGTCCATGATGATCCTTTCCATAGCTTTGTAGATCAAGCTAGTCAGGCTTATGGGGCGATAGTTTCCAGGATCTGTTGAGGCACCACCTTTATGGAGAGGGACCATTGTTGCTGTACGCCACTCTTTGGGCACATATCCTGTAGTAAGGCTGAGATTGAACAGTAGTTTTATGTTTGGGTTTAGCTCTTCTTGGAGTTCATGTAGGGCAGCCGGGACACCGTCTGGTCCCATTGATGCTGTGTTTTTTGCTTTGGAGAGGGCGGCTCTTACCTGAGCATCTGAGATGTCAGGGGGGCAGCACTCTTCTGCGATAGATATTTGCCCTTTTGGTGGGGAGGGGTGGGGGTTTGCGCTGAACCTGTCAGCTAGGATGTTGGCAATGTCTGTGGGTTCAGTGTATTTTTTGTCATTTTGGACTAATTCTGAGCATATCTGGGAATTACCACCCAGGTTCCTAACATAACTAAAGAAAGCATTGTGTTATCCTTAGTGTCCTGTGCAATTTTTCTCTCGAAGCTGGCCTTTGACAATTTTATGAGTGCCCGTAGGTTTTTGCTAATACTGATCAGTGATGTCTTCCCTTTTTGGGATTTTGCTCTATCATTTAGTAGCTTCCTCCTTCTATTGTATAGTTTGTTTATGGCTGGGGTCCACCAGACAGGACGTCTGCCTTTGGAGGATTGGGTCTTGGTTTTATTTGGGATCGCATGATCCATGCATTTCTGAAGGTGTTCATAGAATGCATTTATAGAGGATTCTGCGGTCTGGGCTGTATTTTCCACAGGCCTGGGGGCTTTGAAGGATTCCACCTCGGTTTTGAGGAGTGTGAAATTTGCTATAGAGAAGTTTTTCACTGTTGTTTTCTGGGCAGGGGGTGGGGTCGGGATGTGAATATCCAGTGAGATTAGTTTATGGTCTGATCTTACCAGTGAGGGATACACTTCTGGTCTGGAGCATAGAGTCCCGATGTTGGTGATGATCAGGTCCAGTATGTTTTCCCCTCTTGTGGGAGTGGTAACAAGTTGTTCCATAGCATTTGAGTTTATAAATTCTAGGAACCTTTGGGCTAGGGTGTTGGAGCTAGAGTAATGCTCCCAGTCTATGTTTGGGTAGTTGAAGTCGCCCAATATAATGGTGTTTGGAGAGACCTTCATATTTTCCAGTGTTCTCAGGAAGGCCGAGTGGGGTTCCTGGGTTTGGGAGGGTGGTCTGTAGCAGGCTATAAACTGGAAGGCAGTTTTACCCACTGTTAGTTGCACATGGATAGTCTCTGATGCTTCGTGCTTTGCCACCAACCTGGAGGTGTGGGTATCTTTGATGAATATCAATACTCCCGCTCCTTTTGTGGTTCGATCCAAGTTTTGGGGCGAAAAGCATGGTATGAGGTATAACCTGGTAGTGCTGGGGTGCTCTCGGGTGCCCTGAACCAGGTTTCTGTTACTGCACAGATATCGATGTTCTCCATGCTAAGGAGAGTTTCAAGTGCGTGCATCTTGAGGTTTAGACTTCTGGCGTTGAGTAGCATTACTCTTAGTTTCTTATCCCTTGTGATACCTATGGAGGTGGGTTTGTCTTTTGAGCCTTGCCTAAAAAAGGCACTATGGGGGTAGCAAGAGCCTTTGCCAATATCCGAAAGCCCAGGTGTGACAGGTGCAAGCTGTCCCTAGCGAAGCACCGTGGCTTGTCGAGCATATCATCCCAAGCTGACAGGCATTGGATCCCCTTTGAATGACACCAGGACTTAAGCCAATTGTTGAAATTTATCATCTTGTCTTCATATTGTGGCATCATTCTTGGTGAGGGTAAGATGCTACTCAAGGTCAGGGTCATACCGGCCTGGGCTACATGCTCAGAGAGCTCCTTTATGTCTCTTTTCATGTAGTCCAGGGAGGTATGTCTCAGGTCATTCACACCAGCATGGACAATGACTGAGTCATATTTGTACTTGCCTTTGAGTGACCTGAGTGCTTGTGTTATGTGGCGGATCCTAGCGCCCGACAGGCTGCTCACCGTGACCCTCTCCTTGTTCAGCCTGGTGAGTGGGACATCAGTGTGCCTGACGATAGAGTCACCTATTACAAGTGTATCAGGTGTGTTGTTTAGTCTTAAGGGCTGTGACTGTTTGGCACACTGGCTTTGTGAGATATGTGTTGCACGTGTTTTGTTTTGGGGTAGCGGTTGCTTGGGTGTCTGCTTTGGAGGTCTTTGCTGCTTAGGCAGATCTTTATTTAGAGCCTCCAAGTATGTTTTTGTGTGATTATGTGTTTGGTTTGCTGTCATGGTAGGTCTATGTGAGACTGGAATTGTAGTGAGTGTGGTTTCCTTCTCCTCCTGACTGGTTATGCCAGTACTGAGTTGAGAGCTTAGCCTCCAGTTTGGCTATATGGTTGCATCTCTCACATGTGTTGGAATTTGTTGGGAGGAGGAGAGGGTTGTCTGTGTACATGAGGCAGTTGTAACATTGCCTCAAGATTCCCAGATTCACCAGCTGGACCGGAGTGGAGATTGACAACTGACCTTTGGACATGCTAGAATAATATTGGGAATTCCTTAATAATTGAAAACAAGGGCCAGTGGGGAGTGAGGGTGTAGTGCTTTTAATTTTTAGTGCTGACTTATATAATTGCTTTAGTGAGCAAGTGCCAGGTAACTTAAGTGCAATGTGTTACAGGTAACTTAAATGCAAAAATGACAAACAGTAACTTTCTTTCAAGTGAAACAAGGAAATAAGTACAGTAAGCAATGTAGATATCAATAAATATGGTGTGCAGAACATATGCACCTCTTACTGCATGACATATGTACAAAGGTTGACAGAGTTGTGGCTGGAGGCACAAACTCATGGCCAATATTGACATGTTGCTGTGATAACCTCGTACATTACTGTTGTAACAGGGTTTGTTGCAACATATGTCCTATGAGGGGTATGAAGTCAGTAACTCTTATGGCTGTCACCATGTACTGACTGCAGTCCTCACACGATGCTTCTGCAGTTCACAAATAGGTGCTCTGTTGATAACACAAGAAACATAAGGCACCACACACTGCCCATTCTTCAGATGACCCTACAGATGGGGGTTTCCTCATAAACATAGCACTGACATGACAAGTATTAAAACATGTAGGACAGCCATATCCACACACACCCTGTTAAACCAACATTACTCCAAATGCAGTATAGCAGCACTTACATTCTGTAGTCATGTCAGACACATCCCCCTCCTCTGTGTTGGCCTGTTTCCACAGTGTATGTTGTTAGAGGTAAATCCCCAATCCATTGGTGATGCTGTTTGCCAAACAACAGATCTAGGTCCTGCTCACAGTGAATGAAAAGGGCCAACATCAACATGATGTTCCTAGATACTGGAGTGTGTTTCCATGCAATTGGCTATGGGAATGTTACCACAGCTGTTCCACATGCAATCAGCTAGAGGAGGGCTGCAATTCATGCAGAGGCCATCAGCTGATCATGAGCATCACTTACAATACACATGCTGCTGCCTAAGCAAAGCAGGTGTAAGTCTCCACATCCACCAGAGAGGGAGTGAGAGAGGCAGACAGAGGCAAAGATAAGTCAGGGAGGGGTGGGAGAGTAAACATTAAGCATGCTTGTGTCACACACCTACCAGTACAGGGTATCAAAGCCCTGACTGACTATGTAGTGTTATCACATGTCTATGCAGTTATTGGATGCGCCACATAGGTTACATATTGAGGAGCCCTCCAAACGTATATGCGATGGTGATTGACATCTGCAACAGTGATATGGTAGCTATACGGTAGGTGTAGTACATGAGCCTGTCCGCATGAACAGGTGTCAGTGTCAACACAACCGCACTTTCTCAGGGACCCACACACATTGACACACTTGGCAGGTTCAGGAATACAACTCCTCACTAATTAGATTGGCACAATACAGTACTGTTCAGGTATCACATGCACCACAGGGGTTATCCAGAGGTTATATGGACAAAGGGGATGTGGAGGTGTCTGACATCAGACAGCATGCTTCAGTATGCCAATGGGGGTTGTAGTGATTGTGAATGTGGTCATAGGCATCATACACCACACACACAGACACTGACATGCATAGATGCATTGCTTTCATGGGTGTGTAGTGGTCGACTGTGCCAAACGGCTATACAAGGCTAGGTGATGGGTGTACCTTGGCATCAGGCCACATGACAATGGTCTGCAGTGTGGCTCAGGGCTATAGTGTCTGGATTGGCCCACACAGGTGGGTATTGTATTCACCATCCAGTCACCTGACTAACTTGTGTGTGGCCATTGCTGTGCATTGCTTGTCATGTATGTGTTCCTTAGTCCATGATATGGATGGTGTTTAGGATGTGCATACGTCCCACATGCATGAACAGTGACATGTGGAACTGTACCTGGGGTGTCTGGCCCATGTTGTGTACACAGATTGTTATCAGCAGATGTGCCAGTCCTGGCCTCATGTGGCATGAATTGGTAATGGACAGCAGGTTGACCCTGCACCTACAATGATAGCATGATTCAGGTATTACCTGGTGTCAGTGGCATCTGTCCATACAGGACATGTGTTTAAGGCATGGTATGTCCTTTGTGGGTCACATTTCATGGCACCACAGGTGTTGCAGGTGTCCAGTGGGGAACATAGGGAAGGTGCACTGTCTGCATGTATGTGCCTATTGGACTGATGGGCAGGGTGCCATGCTCTCTGTAGCCCACTGCAATCATACCACGGTTACTATCCGTGGGCAATATGCAGGGTACTATCAACATAGGGGTTGTTGCCTAGGGAAGTGTGCGTGTGTGTGTGTGTGTGTGTGTGTGTGTGTGTGTGTGTGTGTGTGTGTGCGTGTGTGTGTGTGTGTATGAGACATGGGTTGAGAGTGTTCTCTAGGTAATACAAGGGTTGCTAACTTTGTTCACCAGGCCTTGATGTCACATGTAAAGGTATGGATTTGCACCCCAGCCTCTTGGCTATTTCACATCTGTTATCCCTGTAAGGTAGACCTTATGAAATATACTAGGGCCACCATATAAGACATTTGCAAAACCCGCTCCACCATGAGTCCAGTTGTTACACACTCACAGCCACCTCTACACAGGATACAAATGACAAGCACAGACACACACAGAAACACACCTGCCATGTCTGGGTTTAGAACTCCTACCTAACTAGTTTATTACACTACAGCACTACACAGTTATAGGACGTGCCACAGAGATGACTGACGTACTCCTTCCCCAAAGGTGTATTTCACAGTGAATGACATCAGCAGGCTTGCCAAAGTAGGGCATTTGAATTGCAGTGAGTGCGACTAGCCTAAAAAGCATTGCTCCCCACACAGACATAGAAACACATACACAAACATCTACACCTGCCATGTGTGGGAATAGAACCCCTACCAAAGTTCTACATCACACTACAGCATTACCCTGTTATAGGATGCACCGTGGAGATTACTGGAGTACTCCTTCCCCAAAGGTGTATTTCACAGTGAATGACATCAGCAGGCTTGCCAAGGTAGGGCATTTGAATTGTAATGAGTGTGACTAGCCTAAAATGCATTGTTTTCTACACAGACAGGGACACACACACACACACACACACACACACACACACACACACACACACACACACACACACACACACACACACACACACACACACACACTTGTTATGCCTGGGATAAGAACTCCAATCTAATTAGTTTATCACACTACAGCAGTACACAGTTAAAGGACACACCACAGAAATTACTTGGCTACACCATTCCCAAAGGTGTATTTCAAAGTGGATGACCTCAACTGGCTTGTCATAGTAGGCCTATGGGGAGGGCTGTATATGTGCATGGGCCATAACCCATTCATCTAGAGGTTGACACACCACATGTGGGCACACGCAGGGTTATATTCCACTTGTGCGTGTATACAGCTGCTAAATGACTACTTCCTTGTACAGTCATGTTGCACAGATACCATTTGCACCACATAGTCTGTAATGCTGATGGATACCGGTGGCTAATGTCTACAGTGAGTGACATTTAAACCTTATGTGGTTGTAGCCATTTGGCTGTGTGCTGGGTGGGACAAGCATCATAATGGATGGCTCCTTCTCACACTCGCTCTCTTTCACACATCTATGTACATCTACTTTTGGCTTATTATAGTGTGTTGTCCTTGGATATATGTCTGTATACCTATCCCCTGTATGTGCAAAGCATGTCTGGTGCATACCGAGGAGTGTATGCACTAACATTTGCAACTGCCAGATATGTATGGTCCATTGTTGTTTGCAGACATGGGCTTCATTTGTTTAAGGTTGTGAGCATGCCCAGTATGACCTTTCAGTATGTTGTTGTCTGACATTGCCTTCATTTCTCTAAGTGTGTGAGCATGCCCGGTATGCCCATCTGTATTGTATGTGTGGATCAATTCCAGGTAGTTTATACTCCAGTGTAGACCTTTGTGTTGTACACCTACAGGTAGCAAACTGTTTCGGCAGGGTATCTGTCGATCATTTAACAATATGGGGACAAACTGTGCAGGGAATAGTGTGTACTGCAGGTGAGTGTGCCTGTGCTGCTTCAGCTACATGGTACTGCTGTTAGCAGAAATATTCAGACGTGTACTGTTATACACTGTGATGTTTTCTGTCATCATGTACTGTCAGGTGGATATTCTTGCTCACACTGATGTCTTGGGGGACAAGGGTGACTGCAGCTGTGTCTGGTATTGTGGGCAGACACCCACATATTCATGGTAAGTTATGCCATTCGGGAGGGGGAACTGCAGGCACTTGGTGCTAGGTCTGTGTATCCAGTTCAGCACCTTGGTACAGTGCTGGCAGAGGATCCCATACTTGTACATCTATCAACATGACTGTATGGCCTTATGTTGCTGTAGCAATACCTCACAGCTGTACAGATTCACACAGGTTACCCAGAGGCAGGGGCCATGAGTCAGGACATTACACCTATTGTGGTGTACAGTCAGGTATGTAGACACCCATTTATGTGTTTGCAGCCAGGGATAGTGTTTGCACACAGCTTTGTGTCAGACCCTGCACATTCCATGCTGCCCATGCTTCCACCCCCCTCTGTTATTCTATTCTCTTCTATACATTATGCATACATTCGCTGATACTTTCCCTAAGGTTATCACCCCATCACAGCTGTGTTTTTTTTGTTGGTCCACAGTTCATGCAGTGGGACATGGTGGACATGTTACTGTGTTTTTTCCACATGGCCTTGCATATGGCTTATGTGGAGTGTGTTATGTTGTTATTTGAGTGTCCATGACATAACATGCATTGGCAGTATGTGTGAGACACAGGCCTTTGGTGCTGATGCAGACCAGATGTGGCAGGCCGTTGCATTCTGTCAGTTATACAGTCTCAGACCGCCATACAGAATATTCCCCTGGGGTGACAGGGTAGGTGTGCTAGGTGTTTATGCCAATACCTTCTATCAGTCTTGATCAGTTGGTATGGATGCTGGCAGGGTGCTACCTATGGCTAGGGATACACCTGCATGGGACACCTGCACTGCATGATGCATTCTTTTTCTATTGCCATATAAAGATGGGGGTCATATTGTACCCATTCCCCACAGCAGGGATACGACCCGAGAGGTACCTGTGGGTGGTGTTTGGGTGAGCTGGGTACAAATGTGCTATGGACACTACTTACATCTGACACACAGATATGCATGGGACATTCCAGTTATGCTGGCATGTGCAGGTCCATCAGATGTTTCCCAATACATCAGTCCTACTTCCTTTGTGATCTGCAAGTGTTTGGGCAGACAACATCGGTATCCCCTACTACATGACCAGATAATGTGATGCATACCTGTATGTACAGTTCCAAGGGTGTGTCCATTTCACAGTTACACAATATGTACTGTATGTCTGGGTTACTTTCCCCTGTGTACTGCTTGTATATCTAGCCCAACAGCTATGCCATGTCAATCTTTCAGATGGTGACACATATTACCACTCTACATTTACAATGACTTACTGCTAGCATGTGTTATACTGGTGGGAATTGTCTTTTGGCACTGCAGTTGTGAGGACTTGGCCCTGTCATCAGCAGTAGTGGGCAATGGCCACCAGGTTTTTCCTCAGCATGCATACATACTGACCACTCTCACACAATATGAAACACACACGAACCTAACACACACACATACATGCGTATTGTGCAAATGCTAAAATCTATCCTGCTACCTTGGCCACCTCTGGGCATCTGTGCTCCACTTGTAATATACATACACATACATGTTACTACATTTTTACATAGGGTTTGGGGGAGCGCACCTGACTGTTACGACATGTGTACATCAGATTGGGGCTGGGCACACCAGACCATTACTACATTTCTAAATATGTTTGGGGGGCACACCTGACTGTTACTACATTTCTAAGTAGGGTTGGGGGAGCACACGTGACTGTTTATACATTTGTAGACAGGATTGGGCGAGGGGGGCAGAACTGACTGTTACTACATTTATACGCAGGATTGGGGGAGAGGCACACCTGTCTGTTTCTACATTTCTGCACAGAGGTTGGGAGGGGGCACACCTGACTGTTACTACATTTCTATGCTGGATTGGGGGAAGGGGCACACCGGACTGTTTCTACATGTCTACATTGGAGTGTGGGGGGGCACACCTGACTGTTACTACATTTCTACCTAGGATTGGGGGGGCACACCTGACTGTTTCTACATTCTGCACAGGATTGGGGGGGGCACACCTGACTGTTTCTACATTTCTACATAGGATGGGGGGCATACCTGACACTTGTACACATTTGCTATTACTGTACTGGTATGTCAGGTACTCCATTTCATTCTGTATTCTAACCTATCATGCTGGCTAGAGGCATATCAGTGTACTACAGGTCTTAGGTTTAATTGACCTACATATTAGTTTCTGACTGCCTACCCTTCAGAACTAACATCCCACTGCCTGACCTGATGTAGTTTGTCTGTGTAGGCCTCGGGGGGGGGTTACCCATAGGCATCATTCAGAGGCCATAGCACAACCTTTGTTTGTGTATGTCTACACCTGTCCCTCTGGCTGAGACTGTTGTTGCGTATGTGAACCTCCTTGACTGGCATGTGTGAGCCATATGGACACACATGTGGCCCAGCACATATCCTGCAGTGGGTTTTGGCACCCTGTGTAGTACTGGCTACTATGGTGATTCCAGTATTTGTTATAGATCTCACGGTGCCACTATAAGTGTCTACAATCTGCTGGCATACCATTCAGCCACATCCCTTGCATGCTCACATCCATACCATAGATACAGGTAACAACACATACTACTCCATTCGGCAATTGGTAGGTTGAGTGACTTACATCATGGATATGCCAGTATTGAGGGTGGTGCTGCAGGGCTGTCTATGTCAGATGCACATAGTACACTCCTTACACATGGTTGAGCACAGGTAATGTCATGTTTGGCATTCCTTTTACTGTATGTGCGAGTCAGAGAGAGGTGTCATTCTCTGGGTCCCTCCTGTGCCAGTGTATGTGCTATGCGTTGCCTCTTTGCCAAGGCCAAGGCATACTGGGCATGTCTCCTTCTGCCTACTGGGGCAGGCTCAGGTTGTTCCTCCTCCGAGTCACTCTGTGCCTGTGCAGGCCTTGGCAATGGTGGGGGGCTGTGTGGTCCTGCTCCATGCTTTTCTTGCTGCAGCTGTTTAACTAGGATCATATTGTGTAGCACAGCACATACGATGACAATTTGGGTACATGTAGCTGTTGAGTACTGCAAAGCTCCCCAGAATGTGTCCAGACACCGGAATCATGAGTTGAGCATCCCAAACACACACTCTATTATAATTCTGGTCTGTGCATGTGCCTCATTATGAAGTTCTTGTTCGGGTGTGTGTGCATTTCTGATGGGTGTCATCAGCCACGTCTCCAATGTGTAACCAGCATCCCCCACTAGGTGACCTTAAGGGATGTCCCCATTAGCAAATCTCTAGTACAGCTGTGTCAAATGCCAGATGTGGGAATTGTGATAGCTTCCAGGGCAGCCAGCACACACATTCATTACTATGCCCTGGGCATCACACACGACCTGGCAGTTGATGGAGGGGAAGCCCTTGCAGTTGATGTAGACCCCACCCTGCTCACCGGGTGGTGCTTTGATGCATAAGTGCATGCAGTCTATAGCACCCACTACCTCAGGGTATTCTGCTATTTGGTGGAACAGTTGCATATTACTGGCCAACGCCTCGTGGGTTTTGTGGAAATATGCATGCTCACCGGCATGTGCTGACATTGTATCCAGGAACTGGTGGAGTACCCTGGATGCTGATGCCTGTGAGATCCCCATCATATCCCCAGATGGCCTTTGGAAGGCACCTGTAACTAGTATTCTTAGGCCTACACATACCTTGGTATTCACTGGGATGGGTTCCCCTCTGTTAGTTCTGTGTGTCAGGTGTGGCCGGCACAGCTCAAAAATGTGCTGTAAGAGGTGCCTGTCCACCCTATAGTGCTCCACTATCTCCAGCTCATGTAGCCCCTGGTAGGTTACCCTGGGCCTTTACACTCTTCTCTGCCTCCTCACTGTGGGTTGGTCAACAGCATTCACATCCTCACCACCCTCAGTCTCTTCCACATGTTGTTGTATGATAGCTATTGCAGCCCCTATCATTTTGTTGTTTTATTTCTTAAAATTTCCCCGCTTGTATACACCGGCGGTGTAGGGTATGGGAAAAACCAGAGGAAAAGGTGTTTGCATAGTTTATAGTAGTGTTCTGGGCAGGGCTGGTCTGCTGCCTGTGTAATTGTCACAGTGTCCCTGTGACTCTTTCTTAAAATAGAAATATATCTATTTTTTTCTCAACTTCTTACAATGCCGCAATACACTACCCTAGTTGTTTATTTAACTTGACTTTTTGTCTCCTACTAAGCCTCATACTGAACTCTATTGCTTATGCTTATATAACTTGTAGCAGGTTTAATGTATGTTCTATAGTATTGTATAATGTATGTTCTATAGTATTGTATAATTTTGTGTTCCTGCACTGTGTGACATTTTTAACTTGTTTTAGTAGATTGTAGTGGAGCTTTTCTCCTTGGGCCTCCACTGAAAATGGACATGTATCCAGTTGGACTAGCCCGGTTAACAAATGTAAAATAAATAAATAATAAATAAAATTCTGATACATTTCACCTGCCAGCTATGCTAGGTCTCCTAGATTGCCTTCTTACTGCTGTTTTCCCTAACCACTTCCTTCCTGTTTAAGCTCAGGGGTGCACCGCACAAACATAGTGCTCAAATGTGCACACAGCTGCTATTTCCTGGTTTACTTTTTTTTTTCCTTTAAAACCCAGTGTGCGACGCGCACACCCACTTAGGCAATGTAAAGAGTGCTAGGCAGCCTCAGACACACACCCTTGCTTAGTTCTGCTAGGCTAAGAGCAGACCCGAGCCACAGGGCTCCAATCAGCTTACAGTATGCCTGACACACACCCCTATGATGTCAGTTAACTCCTATGCTTGCACCAAGCTATTCCTGCTCTTACACTGTTGGGTGCTGACTAGTAGGCAGGAGAAATCTGGGATTCAGTATCATTCCCCTCATTTGCATAGGATTGCCTGCTAATGCATAGTTACATGTCCCACAGTGAGCCTCCCCCCTTAGCAACCACTATTCACTGTCCATATTGTCTTCTGCCTGCCATTGAGTATAATGGAAAAACAGTGATTTTTAGTTAGAATGCTTATTTTATGCTATTTTTCTTATTTTGCACACGATCCCATTTGCACACCACTGCCCTACGCTTAAATAACCGAGATTAGTTAAGAAAAATAAAAGGTGATTCTTTTAATTTTGCAAATGTTTTCCATGCCAATGGCCTTATAATTGGCCATTGGAATGCTTTCTACATGATATCCATCCTTTATTTGGAGCTGTCATGGCTCCGTTTTATAATTTGGAGAAATGTACTCCGTTACTGGCGGAGTACATTTCTGCAGATTACACTAGTCCTGCATAGCCAGTTTCCAGCTTCCTGGATCATAAATTCACCTCATTTGCATGGGTTTCTCGTGCAAATAAGGTAATTTGCATACAGGGGCTGAGTCCATGCAGGACTAGTGCAGGAGCGCTTGTGCACGTCCCTGCAGGTTATTCCTGGATCGCATGGCAGACATATTGCCTGCTGGAGCTCCTGCACTAGTCCTGCATGCTGTGCATGGCTTGCAGAATCCGGGGGATAGTGGGGCTGTTGAGTGTCTCCAGCCCAATTTTGCTTAGTCATTGAACCTCTCTTGTGGCAGTTACAGGCTCACAACCATTTCCAGGGAATGGAAGTATTAGACAGTGAAAACTGCAGTACTATCTGTGGACAATTGTTGTTTTTCCCTCAGTGGGAATAATGATAAGGGTATCCTTACACTTATACTTGTTTTTCAACCAAAAAAAAATCCCTCTTTATTTTCCTGGTGAGTATAATCAAATCACTACTTGCTTACACTAACCCAGCAGCTCAGGCTTCTACGAGTACCAGGGCCAGTGTCCCCTCTAGTATAAGATGGGTGCAAATGGTGATACAAGTCATTATGCAATTGGCTAATTGGCAAACAGATTGATTGAGAAGATGGCGCTTCTGAGTTTAAAGTTCTTGCAAGACAGATATTCATGGCAAATCCCATACATGTGTGTGTGTGTGTGCGTGTGTGTGTCTGTGTGTGTGTGTGTGTGTGTGTGTGTGTGTACACACACAGACACACACACACACACACACACACACACACACACACACACACACACACACACACCCACATAGGTTCATAGGTTGGTAATAGGCTATCGACCCTGGGGCCTATACAAGCCTAGCCATAACAATTCCCTGGCTATTTCTTCCCACAATATTTACTTCACTAGACCTCTGATTTGCAGGGCGATCCCTGGGGTAAATTTCCTATCTCCCATCCAATCATCAAGGTTCCTTTTGAAGAGGGCCAAAGAGGCACTCTGCTTGACATGTATGGGCAGTCTATTCCAGAGTCTGAGGAGTCTCTGGGTCAGGAAACTATCTCTCCAGCATGTTTTGTGCATTGTGATGACAAGGTTTAGATCCCTGGGGCATGCAGCTCTAAGGGATTGTAATTTCTTTAAATGTAGCATATCCAACAGCTCTGGGTTTGACATGGCCTTGTATGTTAAGCAGAGATCGCATCTGAGTAGATGATATGTGACAGAGTATAGCTGGAGTTTTTTTAGATGGTCAGCATAGGGCATCTGCTTTAGGCCTGTGATTTTTTTAGCAAGGTATTTCTGTGGCGTTTCCAGTTGTTGCAGATATCTTGAGAGGTACATACCAAATGGGACATTGTATTCTATAATGGGTCTAAGGAGGGATGAGTACAGTGGGACAATGACCTCCTTTTTTCTGAATGAAAAGCCCTTAGAGATGAGGTGTGCCACATAGAAGGATTTTCTGACTGTTGTGGTGATGTTGTTATCGAAGGTGAGACTACTGTCCACCTGTGTCCCTAAGTCTCTTATCACACTTTTGGTGTTTAGTGTACTACCACCTATGTGGTAATTCATGGGTACATGTTTTTTTCCCAAAGGGGATAACTATACATTTCTTGGCATTGAGCTTGAGCCCATGGCTCTGGTACCAAGCATCTGTTTCTGTAAGGCCCTTTTGTAGAATAGCCATATCATTTCGGGATTCGATAATGGCTCCCAGTTTACAATCATCTATGAACTTTGTTAGCCAGAGTCCCTTAATGTTGGCCTGTACTTCAGAGAAGTAGATGCCAAACAATAGCGGTCCCAGGACTGTAACCTGAGGTACTCCACTTGTCACTTGTCTGGAGCTGGATTTGGAGTCGGCTACTTTTACAGATTGGGGTTCTGTCAGTAAGCTAGTTGGCAACCCATTGAGTGACGTAGGGATTAATGCCCAGCTTAGTAATTTTATGTATGATTCCAGAGTGGGGGATGGTGTTGAAGGCCTTTGCCAGGTCCAGATAGGCTGTGTGGACTGCCTTACCCTCGTCCACAGCTCTGGTGACTGATTCAAAGAAGTCAATCAGGTTCAGGAGGCAAGATCGTCCCTTTACAAACCCAAACTGGGTGGATTTCAGTGTTTGAAGGTTGTCAATGTCTTTGTTTATAAGTTCCATGATAATACGTTCCATGGCCTTGCAGATTAGGCTTGTCAGACTGATGGGGTGGAAGTTCCCAGGATCGAAGGTGGATCCCCCCTTGTGGAGTGGGATAACTGTAGCTGTGCACCACTCAGTAGGCACAAAGCCTGAGGTGAGGGTATGATTAAACATGACACTTAGGTGAGATGCCAGTTCATTTTGTAGTTCATGTAGTACACAGCCCGGGATGTCGTCTGGTCCCATGGATGCTGTATTCTCAGCTTTGGAGAGTGCAGTTTTTACCTGTGTGACCATTATTACCAGAATTTGGCAATCCTTTGGTATTGAGATGTGACCTTTAGGGGGTGAGAGGGGGGTGAACTTGACACTGAATTGATCTGCCAGGATATTGGCAATATCTTTGGGATCAGTATATTTAATGCCATTCTGTTGTAGCTCAGAGCAGATCTGAGATTTGCCATTTAGATTCTTGACATAGCTATAGAACGCCTTGTGGTTGTCTTTGGAATCTTTGGCAATTTTATTTTCATAACTTGCTTTGGAGGATTTTATGAGTGATCTCAGCTTCTTACTGAGGCCAGTAAGGCTTATTTTTGCATCTTGGGGGTTTCCTCTTTGCTGCAACAGTTTCTTCCCTTTGTTGTAAAGTTTGTTTATGGCAGGGGACCACCAAATTGGCTTCCTTTTTTGGAGGAGAGTGTCTTGGTTCTATTTGAGATGGCACAATTCATGCACGAGTGGATTTGCTCGTTCATTGCCTTAGTGTAGGATTCAGCAGTCAATCTTTCAGTTCCTGTCTGCATGGTTGTCATGAATTTTGCCACTTCTGACTTGAGTAGCATGAAGTTGGCTTTGGAGAAGGTTTTTACAGAGGTTTCCTTATTGGGGGGGAGGGATGTGGATGTCAAGGGTGATTATCTTATGGTCAGACCTGACCAACGAGGGAGTGACCATAAGTGTGGAACATCAATTTCCCATGTTGGTAATGACCAGGTCATCTAGGATATTGGAGCCCCTGGTGGAACTATGGATTAGTTGATCCAGGGCATTGGAATTTATGAATTCCAAGAACCATTGGGCAAAGGTGTTGGTACAGAAGTAGTTTTCCCAGTTAATGGAAGGGTAGTTGAAATCACTCAATATTAGGGTGTTTGGTTGCATCTTAATATTTTCCAGTATGTTTACAAAGGTGTCGTGAGAATCTTGGGGCATGGTGGGGGATCTGTAGCAAGCTACAATTTGGATTGCAGTCTTACCTAGTGTTAGTTGCACCTGGAGAATTTCAGATGCATTGTGTTGGGCAACTAGCCTGGTGGTGTGAATATCCTTGATGAATATGGACACTCCTCCACCTTTAGTGTTTCAGTCCTGGTTTGGTGGCAGAAAAGTGTGGTAAGAGTTGTAGCCTGGTATTGCAGGGGTGCTCTCTGGAGCCTTGAACCAGGTCTCAATTACTGCACAAATATCGATATTCTCCATTTTTAGGAGTGCCTCGAGAGAGTATATCTGTGGTTTAGACTTCTAGCATTGAATAGCATTTCCTTCAAATTTTGCATGCTTGTACCTGTTACAGTGGTGGTTTGGCCCTTTGAACTTTGCCTAAAAAAGGCACTAAAGTGATGGCAAGAGCCTTAGCCAGTAACCTGAATCCCAGGGGTGACAGGTGCAGACCATCTCTGGCAAAGCATCATGGTCTGTCGATCATGTTGTCCCAGACAGACAGATACTGGATCCCCTTTGAATGACACCAGAAGCTTAGCCAATTGTTGAAGTCAATAATTTTGTCCTTATACTGTGGTATCATTCTGGGAGAAGGCAGGATGCTACTCAGGGCTAGGATTACACCTGCTTGGGCCACATGATCTGAGAGCTCTTCCATGTCTCTTTTCATGTAGTCCAGGGAGGTACATCTCATGTTATTCATTCCAACATGGACAATGACAAAGTCATATTTATACTTGTTGTGGAGTGACTTGAGTGCATGTGTTATGTGGTGGATCCTGTCACCCGACAGACAGCTGATTGTAATTTTCTCCTTGTTCAGCCTTTTGAGTGGGTCATCAGTGTGCCTGACTATAGAGTTACCTATGACTAAAGTGTTGGGTATGTTGTCTTGCCTTAAGGGCTGTTGTAGGGTGGCAGACTGGTGTGAGCTATGTGACATTTTAGTTGTGATTGGTGTTTGTTTGCCTTTCAGCCTCGGAGGTTCTGCATGGATGGTGCACCTTTGCCCTTATCTGTGACTATGAGAATTTGAATCCTGTTCTGTGTTCTCTCTTCTACCTTTCCATACCCCCCACTCTTACCATTATTCTTGATACTGCAGTATTCAAATACTCTTCCTTGGGCAGGTTACTGTTAAGGACCTCTGCATATGAGGGTTTAGTGTTGCTATGTGAGGGTGTTGGTGGTGTGAGTTTAGAAGGGCTATGTGTTGCTTGATGTGTAGTGCAGGTGTTAACCTTCTCCTCTTGACTGTCTAGCACAATCTTGGGTAGAGAGAGCTTTGCTTCCAGTTTGGCTATGTAAGCGCATCTCTCGCAGGTTGTAGTGTTGGGTGGTAGGAGGAGAGGGTTGTCTGTGTAAATGATGCAATTGCTGCATTGCCCCAGTATGTCCAGATTCACCAGGTGGAAAGGAGAAATCACTGGAAGCTGACCCTTGGACATGCCTGGTTTGGTGCTTTTTTTGTAAAGTACAAGAGCTGTTTTCCCTTACCTTAGCAAGGGACTTTGCAATTATAGGCTGTTTAGTGCCTACAATTAATTTCTCCTTATTAACAAGGAGAGTTGACTGCTTTTATCAGTTTAAGGCTTCCCAGTGCTTTCCAGCAGATTTTAGAGCAAGTGCTAGTCACAGGGATGCTAAAAGGTAAGATGAAAAAAAATGGATTATCCTAAATAATGCAGTGTGCACTAGAGGAGTTAGATGTGAAAGTAGGTAAATTAAGTTTTACCTGTCTAAAAAGTTAAGTTTTAGTGGAGAGTCACTATTTTTAAAACAGCAAGATAGATTGAAAGGGGGTGGTCACTTTTGTATTCTGGTACTATGGAATACAGTAGGATGGCCAATAAATTTAAATAGTTGAAGGGGAGTGATTTCACCAAATGATAATATTGTGCTTACTCACACAAGCCAGTAAAAGCAGAGAGGAAATGAGATATATGGTCAAATTAACATAAGGGGCAGGCAACTAGAAAGACGGTGTTTAAGAATACAACAGTAACCGGGTGGGAGAGTGAGGAAAACATTTTCTGCCTGACTCACAAGAGACAGAGCTGTGGTCTCTTTTCAAGTTTTAACATGCAGTTAAAACAGAATACAAGTAAAACACAAGGTAAAGAAAACAAATTTCTCCTTATTAACATTACATTAGGAAGGTTTGTGGCCTGCACTGTGGTGGCAGGACAGGTAGCTTACATCCTTCTAAGTTGGGAACCGCTGATTGAGGGCTCAATGTCTGTTATTCTAAAAATGTATTAGTTCTGGTTTAAGCACTTGGGCTTCAGGCCAGTTATTTTACATTAAGAAGGTTCGTGGTCTGCACTCTTGTGGGAGGAGAGGCTGGACTCTGCCCTTCTGAGCTGGGAATTTCTGGTTAAAGGCTTATAGTGCCTGCATATTTGAACTGTTTCTTACTGAAATTGGTACACCTTGTTTCCTGTAGCATAGACTAGATCCAGGCCTGCTGAATCTAGCTTTGTTTGTATAACTTGAGCACTAATCCAGGCATTCTTTAAAGTATTCAATTGTATTTATTACTGCTTGGTGGTAACTTGATTAAAGTGTAGCTATCATTCTAAGTCTTATGGATTAAGCACTTGGGCTTCGGACCACTTATTTTACATTAGGAAGGTTTGTGGCCTGCACTGTGGTGGCAGGACAGGTAGCTTACATCCTTCTAAGTTGGGAACCGCTGATTGAGGGCTCAATGTCTGTTATTCTAAAAGTGTATTAGTTCTGGTTTAAGCACTTGGGCTTCAGGCCATTTATTTTAAATTAAGAAGGTTCGTGGTCTGCACTCTTGTGGGAGGAGAGGCTGGACTCTGCCCTTCTGAGCTGGGAATTTCAGGTTAAAGGCTTATAGTGCCTGCATATTTGAACTGTTTCTTACTGAAATTGGTACACCTTATTTGCTGTAGCATAGACTAGATCCAGGCCTGCTGAATCTAGCTTTGTTTGTATGCTTGTTGTTTGTTTGCTTGTTATTTCCCTAAAATGCTAATTCCACCTAAATCACGGCTTTTCAGCACTTCTGGGGATCCCTAGTGATATCTGCATTGCTTACTGTACTTATTTCCTTGTTTCACTTGAATGAAAGTTACTGTTTGTCATTTTTGCATTTAAGTTACCTGTAGCACATTGCATTTAAGTTACCTGGCACTTGCTCACTAAAGCAATTATATAAGTCAGCACTAAAAAATTGAAAGCACTACACCCTCACAAACTCCCCTTGAGTACCTTGTTCCCCATTGGCCCTTTTTTCAATTATAAAGGAATTCCCAATACTATTCTAGCATGTCCAAAGGTCAGTTGTCAATCTCCTCTCTGGTCCAGCTGGTGAATCTGGGAATCTTGAGGCAATGTTACAACTGCCTCATGTACACAGATAACCCTCTCCTCCTCCCAACAAATTCCAACACATGTGAGAGATGCAACCATATAGCCAAACTGGAGGTTAAGCTCTCTCAACTCAGTACTGGTGTAACCAGTCAGGAGGAGAAGGAAACCACACTCACTACAATTCCAGTCTCACATAGACCTACCACGACAGCAAACCAAACACATAAACACACAAAAACATACTCGGAGGCTCTAAATAAAAATCTGCCTAAGCAGCAGAGACCTCCAAAGCAGACACCCAAGCAACCGCACACCCAAAACAAAACACGTGCAACACATAGCTCACAAAGCCAGTGTGCCGAACAGTCACAGACTTAAGGCTAAACAACACACCTGATACACTTGTAATAGGTGACTCTATCGTCAGGCACACTGACGTCCCGTCCCGCTCACCAGGCTGAACAAGGAGAAGGTCACGGTGAGCTGCCTGTCGGGCGCTAGGATCCGCCACATAACACAAGCACTCAGGTCACTCCAAGGCAATTACAAATATGACTCAGTCATTGTCCATGCTGGTGTGAATGACCTGAGACGTACCTCCCTGGACTACATGAAAACAGACATAGAGGAGCTCTCTGAGCATGTAGCCCAGGCCAGTATGACCCTGACCTTGAGTAGCATCTTACCCTCACCAAGAATGATGCCACAATATGAAGACAAGATGATCAATTTCAACAAATGGCTTAAGTATTGGTGTCATTCAAAGGGGATCCTATGCCTGTCAGCCTGGGATGACATGCTCGACAAGCTATGATGCTTCGCTAGGGATGGCTTGCACCTATCACCCCTGGGATTTCGGATATTGGCAAAGGCTCTTGCTACCCCCATAGTGCTTTTTTTAGGCAAGGCTCAAAAGGCAAAACCAGCTCCATAGGTATCACAAGGGATAAGAAACTAAGAGTAGTGCTATTCAATGCCAGAAGTCTAAACCTCAAGATGCATACACTCAAAACTCTCCTTAGCATGGAGAACATCGATATCTGTGCAGTAACAGAAACCTGGTTCAAGGCTCCTGAGAGCACCCCAGCACTACCAGGTTATATCTCATACCATGCGTTTCAGCCCCAAAACTTGGACTGAACCACAAAAGGAGGGGGAGTATCAATATTCATCAAAGATACCCACACCTCCAGGTTGGTGGCACAGCACGAAGCATCAGAGACTATCCATGTGCAACTAACAGTGGGTAAAACTGCCTTCCAGTTTATAGCCTGCTACAGACCACCCTCCCAAACCCAGGAACTCCACTCAGCCTTCCTGAGAACACTGGAAAATATGAAGGTCTCTCCAAACACCATTATATTGGGCGACTTCAACTACCCAAACATAGACTGGGAGCATTACTCTAGCTCCAACACCCTAGCCCAAAGGTTCCTAGAATTTATAAACTCAAATGCCATGGAACAACTTTTTACCACTCCCACAAGAGGGGAAAACATACTGGACCTGATCATCACCAACATGGGGACTCTATGCTCCAGACCAGAAGTGTATCCCTCACTGGTAAGATCAGACCATAAACTAATCTCACTGGATATTCACATCCCGACCCCACCCCCTGCACAGAAAACCACAGTGAAAAACTTCTCTAAAGCAAATTTCACACTCCTCAAAACCGAGGTGGAATCCTTCAAAGTCCCCGGGCCTGTGGAAAATATGGCCCAGACCACAGAATCCTTTATAAACGCATTCTATGAACACCTTCAGGAATGCATGGATCATGCAATCCCAAATAAAACCAAAACACAATCCTCCAAAGGCAGACGTCCTGTCTGGTGGACCCCAGCCATAAACAAACTATACAATAGAAGGAGGAAGCTACTACAATGATAGAGCAAAATCCCAAAAAGGGAAGGCATCTATGATCAGTATTAGCAAAAAACTATGGGCACTCATAAAATCATCTAAGGCCAGTTTTGAGAGAAAAATTGCACAGGACACTAAGGATAATCACAAGGCTTTCTTTAGTTATGTTAGGAACCTGGGTGGGAATTCCCAGATATGCTCAGAATTAGTCCAAAATGACAAAAAATACACCGAACCCACAGACATTGCCAACGTCCTAGCTGACAGGTTCAGCGGAAACTTCTCCCCCCCTCCCCACCAAAAGGGCAAATATCTATCCCAGCAGGATGCTGCCACCCTGACATCTCAGATGCTCAGGTAAGAGCCACCCTCTCCAAAGCAAAAAACACAGCATCAATGGGACCAGACGGTGTCCCAGGCTGTGTCCTACATGAACTCCAAGAAGAGCTAAACCCAAACATAAAACTACTGTTTAATCTCAGCCTTACTACAGGATATGTACCCAAAGAGTGGTGTACAGCAACGGTGGTACCTCTCCACAAAGGTGGTGCCTCAACAGATCCTGGAAACTATCGCCCCATAAGCCTGACTAGCTTGGTCTGCAAAGCTATGGAAAGGATCATCATGGACCTTATAAATAAAGATATTTGGGACCTACAGACACTGGATCCTACCCAGTTCGGCTTTGTTAAGGGCAGATCCTGCCTCTTAAACCTGGTCGATTTCTTTGAAACAGTCACCAAGGCCATTGACGAGGGGAAGGTGGTCCACACAGCCTATCTGGACCTCGCAAAAGCCTTCGATACAATACCCCACTCGGGCATTATAGATAAGCTCATCAGCTTAAATATAAACCCCTATGTCACTAGATGGGTTGCAAACTGGCTCAAGGACAGAACCCATATGGTTAGAACTGCTGGAGCCATGTCAGACTCCAAACCAGTTACAAGTGGCTTCTCACAAGGCTCAGTCCTGGGACCTCTCTTGTTCGGTATATATTTCTCAGAGGTACAGGCCAACACAGAATGACTGTGGCTGACCAAGTTTGCAGTTGACTGCAAACTGGGCGCCATAATCGACTCTCCAGCCGACACAAGCATCCTCCAAAAGGGCCTCATAGAAACAGACAACTGGTGCCAGAGCCATGGCCTCAAGCTAACTGCCAAAAAGTGTATAGTCATCCCCTTTGGCAAAAACAAAGTGCCCACAAATTACCACATAAGTGGTAATCCATTAAGTACGGAAGAAGTAATTAGGGACCTGGGGACCCAAGTTGATAGCATTCTCTCATTTGACAACCACGTGGCCAAAGTGGTTAGAAAAACATTTTATATAGCCCACCTAATCATGAAGGGATTCACATCTAGATCAGGGAGGTCATCGTGCCTCTTTACTCATCCCTCATCAGGCCCATAATTGAGTACAATGCCCCTTTTGGGATGTACCTTACCAGACACCTGCAGCAACTGGAAAGACCCAAAAGTACCTCACCAAGAGGATCAAAGGGCTCAAACAGATGCCATATGCTGCCCGGTTAAAGAAACTCCAGCTCTACTCAGTGGCATACCGCCTGCTCAGAGGCAATCTGTGCCTGACGTATAAAGCCATGTCCAACCCGGAATTAATGGACATGCTGTACCTCAGAAAATCCAAATCCCATCGAGCTACGCGATCGAGAGACTTGAACCTCAGCACTGAAATAAATAGGACATGCTGGAGGGACAGATTCATAACCAAGAGGCTCCCTTCACTCCGGAATAAAATCCCAGTCCAGGTTAGGCAGAGTCCCTCATTGACTCTCTTCAAGAGGAATCTTGATGAGTGGATGGGGGATCGTAGGTTTACCCCGGGTATCACTTCTGTGTCACTGTTAGACAGAGGCACAGTATACTAACCTCGAAAAAGGGCATAGCAAAATAAATTTAAAATGGGTGGCGAAAGGCAAACACACTCTGGCTAGGCTTATAAATGCCCTAGGGCAGATAGCCTAGTATGAACCTATGAACCTATGAACCTAAATCACAGTATTCAAAATAGAAAAAGGCAATAAAGTAATACATATATGTGTGTGTGTGTGTGTGTGTGTGTGTGTGTGTGTGTGTGTGTGTGTGTGTGTGTGTGTGTGTGTGTGTGTGTACATCTTATATCTTGAGATATATGACTTTCATGACATCATCTTTTTGATTGATTAAACTACAAAAGGGTATCCTTCTTTGGCTAGGGAAATATAGGAAGATGAAATGTAGAATCCTTTGGCACATATCAGCGCGAGGAGGTGGACATATTTCCACCTTGAAGACTCTGCCAGAGCCCATGAGGTGCATCAATGTGTGTGTGAGTGTAAGACAGTGTGAGAGTGTGTATGTGTGCATCCGTGCATGCATGTTTGTGCATGTATGTGTGTGTTTTTATGTGTTTGTGCATGCTATTGCATGTGTGTGTGTGTGTGTGTGTGTGTGTGTGTGTGTGTGTGTGTGTGTGTGTCTTTTACACTATATTGTACTGTATCCAAAATGAAGTAGGATCTGGAGGAAATAAACATTTTAGGATTGTTCACATTTGTCAGATGGCAAAAGCTTTGGAAAGAGTTTGCACATGTTTAGTGCTGAATATTGGTTTACTAACATTAAATAAACTCTTGGACTAGATACAAAGAGTTCTGTGATCCTGACAATATATTTCTCCAGAGAAGTTTTGCTGATGCAAGTTAGAGGCACTCAGAAGATACAATTCATTGTTTTTGATTTGCTTGAGAATTTCAGTTTAATTAGTCTGATATAGTCTCTGATAAATGCAAATGAGGTAATAGTGCTTTAAGACATTAAAGCTATTCCAGTTCAATCTTCTATCTGATTTTTTTTTCTGACAAGGTGTTCTGGTGAATGGGTTCTCTATGTCCATTTTTGTTTGGTCAATGTGCTACAATTTTTATCAGTCAGCTTGGTTAATACATATGCCATTTTCTTGAATGAGTATTTCTATTATTGACTATAGTTTAAAAATAGGCCTAACAAGACTTGAACGTTTCAGTAGTATCTATATAGCTTTACTAAACTTCCCCAAGGGAAAATAAGTGAATGCTTCTAACAGGACTAGAATTTAGGTTTCCCTGTCTTTAAAATGCTTTGTCAACTCTTTTGCAGGTTGTTAGAATTTTCCTTTGCTGTTTTTTTTTTCACAGTAACTGAAGAAACAACAATGTATTATCTCAAAATGCTATTTTCTAACAGATATAGTTTATGAGATTATCAAAGGAAAACAACACAAACAATGTAACCTATTCTCTGTTATTTAGTAAGTGCAGCATGAATTAGGGAATTGTCCCTATTTAATTAAGATTATGAACACAAAAAATAAAAATGCTTTGAAAATAGGGAACTAATTCCATTTATTTTGCATACATAGTACCCTGCCCAAATAAATATAAGAAACACATAGAAATATAACTAATAAATATCACTAAATGTTTTTAGATGAATAATTCTTTCACAGGATTTTTCTCATCATGTATTATTTTTCCTACAATAATGGTACCTAAAGCAAATGTTTATCTAGTAAAATGCAATAATGGTTTTAAAATAAGTATAATATGTGCTAGGCTCTGGCAGAATTGTTAAGATTATGACTGGACTTGTAATGACATACTCACAGAAAAGAACAACTTGCACAGAAGAAGGTACATTTCAAACCTGGAGCTTTCTTGATAGTGCAACTTGCATTTAAGCAGCAGTCTACTGCAGTTGCTTGGATAAAGTAAATTAAACAAATTCAATCAGTGGACCATTTCATGGAAATGTGTTTAATAAAAACTTAACACTTGGTGAAGTGGGCAGCAAGTACCTCACAATAATCTTCTTACTTAATATGATATCATCCCTTAGGTTATACAATCTCACAGGAAATGTGTTCCTTTAAAGTTTCATGAACATACCTTTATGTCAATAGCTATTTAATTGTGTATTAATTGTGTATGCATACATATATGTAAATATGTATGCTTATACATATTTATATATATATATCTATATATGTATATATATATATATATATATATATATATATACTTATATATATATATATATGTTTTTATATATACATATATATATATATATATATATATATATATATATATATATATATATATATAGGGTTCCTATTAAGTGATCGAAGAGGCATTCTGTCGAATGCGTCTTGATTGAACGTAAAAGAATGAAAAGGCAAAATAGTGAAGCAGCTTTTAAGCAAATTATTTCCCTGGGATAGCATTCTCTTGGCCGCTTCCGTTACTCTGCCATTTTCGGCACTGTAATGTGATCTCGGAGTTGGTATATTTAAGTAGGGGGGGTGAAGCCCCCCCACTTTATGTAATGTTTTAAAGTTTTTTTTTTGGAACAGAGATTTATTTTTCCCTTGTGAAAAAAAATCACTGTTCTGAGGTTTCGACATTGTAAGCTTTCACTAACATGGGGTCGATTAATCAACATTCGCTTTTTTAAATGTTCGATGATGTAATATAGACCCACATATATATATATATATATATATATATATATATATATTTATATATACACACACACACACACACACATATATATATATATCTATATCTATATATATATATATATATATATATATATATATATATATATATAGATCCATCTATATATATATATATATATATATATATATATATAGATATATATATATATATCTAAGGGAACCATATAGCTGGTTGAACTGCGTCATATCTGAATGCATTTTACTCAAGATACAAGAAAATGTTCATCAAACTTGGTGAGTGCCAGTGCAGAGATTGTGGAGTACTAGGATAAGGAGACTTTTTCCCACTATTGCGCAATGTTGGGTCAGTGTTCGGGTGTAGGTATGTGTTAATGTGTTACATTGATTATTCTGTTCTTCACCGACTTTGCCAGGGAAGAATAGTATTCAAACTAAGTTAATTTCAATAAAATGCAATAAACCTTTTTACATGCATATAAAATCTCAGAGATTGCAGAAAGTGAGAACAGGAGAAAGTAGGGAAAATGCAGCCATAAACTTTTCACTCTGCTCCAACTCTAACTGCAATGACAAGACTCTGACAATGTTTTGCCCAGTGATCTGTTGGTCAGTGACAAACAATATAGCTCCCATGTTTACATTTTGTCTGAAAACTCGAGAGCAGCCCATCCTCAACAAAAATCAGACATGACTTGTTTCATATCACAATGGTAAAAGATAAAAGTAAATATTACCTATAATTTTGTCACCCATGTAATTCATTTCTGAAAAAAAAATAATGCTTTCTAAATGCAACTCAGCAAAATGTTGTATACAGGTCACTGTACGATACACCATACTGTAAGCAAACTCTCTGCATTGTTTTTTGTTGCAATTCTAGTGTTTCTAGATCATGTACATAACATACTGATTACTGGAATGATCGAAGATGATTTGCAAGTGAACATGTATTTCGTAACTAAGTAATAATAAATATAAAATAATGTCCAGGACTCAGCCTCTCCTCTTCTGTCAGCTCTCATTTATTTATTGAGGTACAGTTTAGATATTTGATAAACTGCAAGTTTCTGTGAGCTAATTCAATATTGCTCTTTACCTTCTGTCCATATGTTATGTTAAGAAGTCAGAAAATGAACTTTCATTTTCTCAAATGTGGAACACCAGCATTGAAAACCTGAACAACATGACGAAACACAGTGAAAAATGCATTTAATTCTTTGATGGACATGAAAAAATTGTTAAAATTCATACAAAAAAAACACCACCACAAAAACTGAATAATATTGCTAAAATCCTTTTAATTCAGTACTTAGAATACAATTTTGTGACAGTTATCATATATGCTAAGGAGTCTTCAGGTAAAGCTGGAAAAAAGATACTCTCAAAGTGCATATTTAAATGCAGTGTTTCCATTTTCCTTAGTTATTTTTGGTACATTGTTCTCAAAAAAAAAATATTTTGCTGAATAGGTTAGTGTGCTCTTCCCTTAATTTATCCAAATTTACCTGTGAAAGTTGCATTCACATATTCTGAAGCATCAGTAGCATGCTGGGACAAGATTTGGTGTCGGCTCAGATTTGCATGTTGATTAGAACAGAATGTGTTCTCTGATCCTGAGGCTCAGCTTTTGCAAAATCCATCTTTGTGTAATATATATTCCTCGATGACACCGACTTATTATGACTAAAATAATGACATTATACTTTCATCATTTGCAATTCATGGAAATACACAAGTCCTGGCATGAACTATTTCAATGTTTAAATGGTATTCTTTTGTCAGCCATTTTATTTTGCCAATCAGTGACACGAGTTAAAAAAATGGATCATTGCATAAAGCAAACTAAAGACAAATATTTTCTAAGGATATTGATTAATTACAAAATAAAATAAAGAAATCCACATACATTTTTTCTTTTTCTATATTTCAAGGTCGTGTTTAAAAATATTTTTCCAATGCAGACTAAACCAGTGAGGCTTGAACTTAGTTTAAGTATGCTTAGCACACAGAAAATTAGCTTTGCCACTATGTTTATACAACATGGTACTACATTTATTGAACAAGATATTTCATTCCCATATAAGAAACCGTACATGTCTTCTAGTTACCATTCAGTAGAATGACAGACCAGGAATATAGATCCTTCTGTTTTTTTTTCTCTTATTATTCTTTTCTCTCTCTCTCTCTCTCTCTCTCTCTCTCTCTTTTTATTTCTATTTCTATGTGTGTTTCTATTTTTGTGTGCCTGTGTGCGTGTGGGTGTGTGTGTGGGGGGATGCAGGAAATGCTAGATGAAAGCATCAGTACTCCACATGGCCATGAGCTGACTGACATAATTTATGAGCAGCACGCATGTAGTTATCTTAGGTAAATGATAAACATTTGCGCAGTCAATATACAATATCACACAAAGCATTCTATTCTGATATCAGTTTTGATCACATTTGAAAAATCTATAAAAAACTACCTTTCTAATGTTCACTAATATGTTCACCATGCATGCATGTGCATACTTATGTGTGCCTCGTAGTATATATATTTTTATATATAAATGCATATATATATATATATATAGACACATACACAAACACACACACACACACACATACACACACACACACACACACACACACACACACACACACACACACACACACACACACACACACACAAACACAGATAAATACAGATCATGTATACACACGTATTCGCTGACAGACACACACACACACACACACACACACACACACACACACACAGGCATGCAAGCATACACACACACACACACACACACACACACACACACACACACACACACACACACACACACACACACACACACACACACACACACACACACTACATGTATACTCATATACACACAGGCACACTTTGCATACAAAATTTCTAATCTTGTGAGGATCTTCATTCAGACAGAAAATACTTTAGTTTGCTTGTTTGGATACCAGCATATGTATATTCATTCTGATTTGTTTTCCAAATATTAACCATGCAGGGCTTAGAGCCATATCACTGTGTGGAGTAGCACAGTAAGACATAAGTAATTTGTGAGGATCAGAGAATGCTCTCTCACCAGTCCCATTAGACTGGGGATAGTGAGAACATAGCATTGGTTTGTGTGAAACCATGTACATCAGCAAATTACTAGAATTCTGTGAATATAATCTTTGTAGCAGTATCTGTGATCATTTCAAATTGTATGCCATATCTGGTAATCATTGACTTAAATCTGGCAATAATTTCTTGTTAAGTCATAGATGGCACATGCAACATTTCTATATCCTGAGAGTAATAGTCTGCCAGTAAAAGGTAACTCTTTGCTTCAAGCTCTCATAGGTCATCAGGTGCTTTCTTCCACTGACCTTGTGTTAAATGAGTTATCAGTAGTGCTTCTCTCTGGAACGTTTTCTGCATTATGTAAAACGCGTGTGTTGGCAGAAGCTTGTCATTGTCTAAGTTGATTTTGTGGCACCATACAGACATGTTGGCTCTTTCATTACACTTAGGCTGTGGTGTCCCTCATGTATGTGTTTCATCTCACTGACATGTTGTGAATGATATAATACAGCTCTGTATTGGCACACTAGGAGACTAACAAATTCAGACAATTGTATTCAGATGATGGATGCTTTGTCTGTTTCCAACAATTGGAGCATGCATCCCTTGCTTATTCAGTGACTACATGTAAACATGTAAATCATGTAAACATCAAAGTTATTGTAGTTTTGGTAGCTGGTTTTAGTTTCTCTAATCTTTTTGTAGTTACACACTGATTCAGTATAATGCTCTGTGTTTAGACAGCACATACTTCTCCAGGATCAGATTGCATCTGGTAGGGTTTTGTACTGCTGGGTAATGCCATCTACAGTTAATTCCTTTCCTGGAAAATGTATTCCTCTGGCACTGAAGCACATCAGTTTTATAAGCAGCTTGTAACATCTTATAAAATTATACTTAGCATGACTGTACTCACATTGTTATATACCTGGATATTTTTATTATCAAAAAGTGGCAGGAGGAGAAAAGGCTTTAGGTAGTAAAGGAATTCTACCTAAATTGTATCAAATCCTAAAATGATGATGTTATAGCGGTGTCTGAAATTTGTTAGCAAATTTGGAAAGCATACTAGTAGTTGTTGAGCTGAAAAAGGTTAGATTATATTCCAGTGCCAAAACAGGACAGTGCTAAATAGTAATCAAATTATAACACTATTGTACTAGTTTCACATGCAGCCAAGGTAATGCCCGACATCTTGCAAGATAGAAGCCAGCAATACAGGGACTGAAAACTGCAAGATTGCTTTAGAAGTGTCAGAGGTCTCAAAGATCCAACAGACATAATAGAGAAAGGAGAAATATTTGCTTTTCCTTTATTGACTATATAAAAGCCCTTGACTGTGTGGACCATAACAAACTATGGCAAATTCTTAGAAAAATGGAGAACAGAAGAAGCATGATATTGAGAATTTTGATTATGAGTGTGTACAATGTAACGAGTTTGAAGAGCAGTGTACTAGCCATCCCATGAGTTGCACTGAGCTGGTATTTCCAAAGTTTTGACAAACATGAGAAGACAGCATCTCAAAAATTTTAGAAATGTAATAGAGACAAAAGGGAATAAAGGATATTGGTAGGAAAACGATTTAGTATCAGCACAGGGAGTTAATTCTTTTACAATCATCAAGTTCTGGTCTGTGTACACAAAGACCTCCCAAGTTGGCCTATTGAAAACTTAGAAAAGGTTTAAGTTAGGACTGCAACATGTGCAGAAGGAAACAGATAGATATCACACCAAATTCAGAGCAAACGAGCACCAAGATAATTATATATGGACGGTATGAGAGGCCAGCCAAGTTTCTCTGGTCGAGGAAGAAAGAACATCAGATGAAACAGGAGAGAATGGATGGTTCTCAAGTAAGATGCTTTTAAACTATATAATTTAACTGATACCACTTTTCAGAATGAACAACTGAAAGTTCTCAAAAATACTTTTGAACCTGACAAAAATGCTGGTTGAGCTAAGCTTAAACTGCATATGACAATAATCTATTTGAATATGGTTTCTGAGTGATGTGACATTAATAGCTGGAATATCTAGTGGCATGTTGCATAAGAGAAGCAGCATTAATCCCCCATCACACATTGCATAAGGTGAATTTGAGATAATGCATTAAGATCTCTTCTTAGTAAACACGGTTTAGCTCATTTTCACAATCCATTAGTTGGAAAGTTTTAAGCTATATGGCTGATATTAGATATATGACATTAACTTTCTTGGGTGGCATAAGCCAGAGAACCTTGTTGAGTAGGCTTACTTAGGCTCTTGGGCCGATAGCCTAGTACCTACCGATGAACCTATGAAAGTAGTCAAAGCTGGTTATAGTGAATAAAATTATTATGGTGCTGCTATATTAAATTTGATTTCAGCTGTTACATATTTTAAATAAATGAGCGTTAATGAAGTGTTTTGCACTTACAAAAGTGTTGATATACTTTTGCACTTGATATAGGCTGGATGTATGGACAGTGGTTTCTACAAATAATTGTTTGTGTATAAGCCTTGGACATGGTCCTTTCTTGAGAACCACAAAATGGTTATGATTCCATCTTTAAATCCATTTTATCTGCAGGTGACAAGAATTGAATTGCTAACAGATTTTTCTGATTCTACAGTAAATATAGTATGATGTACTACTCCTTCACATTGAAGTGAGCCTTTGTACTTCCAAAGCAAACTTAGGAAAGTAAGTCTTTCAAATCAAAAGCTATTATTTGTAGGAAATGAGTCCCTTTATACTTGCATTCTTCATGATTATGGAGTGGAAGCAGTAATGGAATATTTGACAACTTAATTTAAGGGGGCTGAGAGTAAAGTTAATGTAATGTGGAATATTCTGGGAGCATATATAAGTTAATAATTATTATTTTTTGTCTACTTTTTGGGATCCTTCCCTGGTCTACCAAACCCTCCCAAACTCCATTGGACTTACTATAAGCCCTTTAGGAACCGGTGAAGAGATTGAGACATCCAGGGGCAGCATCACACTCTTGCCAAGGGAGTCATTTTCCTCTTTTTCTCCCATTAACCCTTCTATATGTGAAGTAACAGCCCATGACTAGGACAAACAAAGATGTCAGCAATGTACCATCCCGTCATATGTACCACCCCTCACTTCCACAAGAAGCTGACATTAGCAGGACTGTCTTACCCACCCACATACAATATTGTTCAGTTGTTTCTCCAGCCTCCACCATGAAAATGAAACCATGGTAGCATGTTCCAAGCATGCATGCCTCTCTCCTCCTTCCCAGGATGAGCATGTCCAGCTTCCATGCTTGCTCTCTCATGTGCTCGAGCAGCTATTTAAACTCAAGTCACCTGGGTCATCGTTTAGGCTTTATTTCTCTAAGCCACCAACACAGGCATAATATTTATTTCATTTTTTATGCAAACTATTACAGGAGTGGCATTGGGTGCTGTAATTGAATTTACTAATGTATTTCTTTCATATCTGAAATAGTCATTGTACATGCACTTAAACTATTTACTTATGTAAATGTTTATACATGCAGTGCAGTCTGCATGGATGGTGAACCTTTGCCCTTATCTGTGACTATGAGAATTTGAATCCTGTTCTGTGTTCTCTCTTCTACCTTTCCATACCCCCCACTCTTACTATTATTCTTGATACTGCAGTATTCAAATACTCTTTCCCATAATCCCCTACAGTATCCTGGAGTCCCTTATATTCTCCCCACCTTTGCCATTGTTTATACCTATTGGGAACAATTTAAGTGCATGTCTTGTTTAGAAATATTTTGTTTACTTTTCCAGTTCTATCATAAGGATATTTTTTATCTTATAGTCATAGGTACTTGTGCTTTCCTTTCTGACATTCATTCCACTTTCCTTTATTACTTCACTATGTCTTATATGCATTTTGCGATTTCTCAAACTTTGTTGGTCCTTTCATGCTCCCAGGACATACATTGTATGCCATCTGCTTCTATCCCACTTTTCCAGCATGTGCTAGCCCCTTTCCTATATTGTTTCTTTAGCTTTCCAAAAGTTAAGAACCATCTAAGTAGAGTTTTTGAGATAATGGGCTCCTGTCACATATTCTTTGCACTATTATTGCTTCTTCTAACACCTTTGACACCTTTTTCCTGTTCTGCTTGGGTATTATCAATCCTTACTAACTTCTTTATATTCTTTTAGATTTCGCATACTTCTTTGGTTTCCTTTTGAATAAGCTGTCCTACATTTCCCTGTTATATTTTAGCGCATGTCTCTTGTGGTGTTGCTTTTATTTCTTTTTTTTAATGATTGTCTCAGTTTACTTTATTTTACTTTCCTCAGCCTCCCTCCCTCCCTCTCTTTTTCTTATTATATCTGTACCCTTCCTTCTGATATTTTTCAAGATCTTGAGTTTCATTATTCCATGTTTTATAGTATTCTCTCACATTCCCTAGTCTTTATCCTCATCCATCGATCCTCAGCAATTTTTTACTCGTTGTTTTTGCATGCTATTTCCACACAGGCTTTTCATTTGTTTTCTACTCTGATCCTCTACTATTTTGCAACTTCTATCCTCCCCCCTTCTTTTGTGTACATCTGTCATATGCTGCCTATCTTCAGGCATTTGATAATGTAATATATTAATACATATGTGGAGTAATTGAGCACTCTGTTTCCTTTACATTCTTAGCCTGTTTGTACTGCCCCCCTTCTTTACCTTCTGCCAATGTTCCTGCTGTCTTTCACTTGTATCTCTATATTTTTTTCCTGTTTGGTTACATAGAGAATTACTTGACTATATTGAGAATCAATGGGTTTGCCATCATTTTTGTCCATCCCATGACTGCATATGTCTTTCTTCTCTGCTCAGAACTTTGTTTCTTTCCTCTGTAACTCCTTCAGGTTAGATTGTTATCTTTTCTCTATTGTGGTACTAATCATTAGCTCTAAATTCTTGAGGTATTTAATTTATTGTTTGTCACAGATTTTTCTTGTCCTTACCTTTTACTCATCCTTATTATAATTGTTTTGTTCCTATTATTATTCAGTTTAAGCCCTGAAATTTCATCAGTCTTGTTTATGTTTGTGTTACTTTCTTCTGAGCTTCCTCTATGTCTTCTGATAGGAGGATACAGTCATCTGACTAGGGACATGCATTTTGTTGCTTTTCAGGTTTGCAGTTCTCACTTATTTAATTCCTGTCTGATGTCTTTGCTGAGTTATTCTATCACTTGTGTGAACAAATCCAGGGAAAGTGGGTGGCCTTGCCTCATTTCTCTTTTCACTTCTTCTCCCTTTGAAATTTCCCTAGTCACTATTACATCCAGTCTTGGATTTTGTACACTGCTTTTATCTATACTATGAAGATCTCAATTTTCAAGAACAAAGGGGACATTCATAACTGTGGGCAGTATACAGGCATTAAACTCCTATTAAACTGCATGAAAGTTCTGGAGAAGATGATTGATAAAGAAATATATAGAGTAGTCGAAAGGAAGATGGGAAATGAGCAGTTCGGATTCAGATTATGATGTAGCACTAATGACTTGATGTTTGCAGTGAGACAGATATTTGACTAAAAGCTAGGAATGAGGAAAGAGTGCAACTGGGCATTCTTAGACTTGGAGAAGGCATACAACATGGTTGCAAGAAAGTTGATTTGTGCAGTTGTCCAGTGGTTAGAATTCCCAGAAACATTGGTAGAAATAGGGCAAGCTATGTACAAGGACCCAATGACTCAAGTACAGTGTTCAGTCTTACAAAGGGGTTCCCAGTAGGACTAGGTGTGCATCAGGGTTCAGCTCTGAGTCCACTGCTGTTTATACTACTGATGGACTACATTAACAAACAGGTTGGTGGGGACAGATACAAAAAGCTGCTGTGTCAGAGGATGTGGTATTACAGGCAGATTCTGGGCGAGAACTTAGGCAAAGGGTATGGGAATGGAATGCAACACTGAAGGCACATGGGATCAAACTGAGTATAGATAAGACAATTGTAATGGGAGGAAATGAGGGAAAATCAGAAAAAACTGAGAGCTCAGACAGAAAAAAAAAATAGTGGATCAGGTTAACAGCTTCAAGCATCTGGGTTAAGGAGAAGGTAAGTGAATGAAGAGGTCAAAGCTAGAATCAGAGGAGCTGCAGCCATCGGGCACAGAGTGTCAGGGGTAGCGTATAAGAGAAGAATGCTAAAGAAGCTTAAACATAAGGTGCACAAACCTGTGGTGTAACCAGTACTACTGTATGGTACAGAAACGTGGGCAGTAAAAGCAGAGCAGTTGAAGAAGCTAGACGTGATGGAGATGAAGTGCCTGAGATGGGTGGTAGGATGCACACTGTCAGACAGACAAAGAAATGAGGACGTAAGAGCAGAAGCCACAGTAGCTGCAATTGCTGAAAAGGTCAAAGAGAACAGATTATGGTGGTTCAGAGACATGTGCAGAAAAGCAGAAGTCAATCTGGGAAGATGATATGGCACACAACAGGAAGAAGGCAAGAAAAAATTAGGGCATCCAGCAAAGAGATGGATGGATTATATGAGAGAAGACCTGTGACAGTCAAGCATGACTGTCAAAGAAGGTAGCAGAATGGCATTGAATAGAGAGAGATGGCAGCAAGTGACATGAGTGACCTCATGTTGAAATGGGAAAAAGAGGGTTGATGATAATGATTTTATATCAGTGTTTAACAGAGATATAGGCTTGTAGTTGCCCCCCATCCAACTATAACATTTTGATGAGCATTCATCTGACCCACTTGTTTTGTTGTCTATCATCCACATTTCAAGTTGGCTGTTGTTATATTCATATCTAGGTGTTCTCTTTGTTCTGCTTTTATAATGTACCCCTCTTTGGGTTACTTCTTTTTCCACTGTATTACCTTGTTTTTTTCTCATTGTCTTTTTATAGTTCATTATAGCAATCTTCAAATATTTCTCTAACACTAATGGCTTATTTTACTTCCTCCTCTTCCTTTTCTTTCAAGCATTTAATCCTTTTTTATTTTTTTCTCTTGTAATTCCAGGACTAATGTATTCCCTGCAGTTGCCCTTAACTATCTGCCATAAGTGTTTGCATTACCATGCCTGAACACCATCCTCTGTTATGATTTTCATTTCTATCTCTACTCTTATGGCTAATTCCCAGTGCATTAACTCATCTGACCTCAAGCCTTCCTTGCATAGTTACTTTTGTGTTTGTGTCAGTCTCTGTTCTTAGGATTTCATTTCTGCTTCTGTTTCTCTCCTACCTTTACTTTCTACTGGCCTTATTCTACTCTCATTTTGTCTTTATACCATCCTACCAAGTCTCTTCTAGTTCCAGTTTGTCAAACTCATTGTGTTGCATGATTTTTTAGCCATCTGTTCCAGTGACACCCTACCTGCTAGTTCTTTTCATTTGTAGCTAGCACATTTCCAAAAAGGGCCTGTTTGTCCTTTGTGGAGACCCATCACTGTGACTAGTACTGAAGCAGTATCTGAGACGTGTCTTTATTTCTATGGATGGTCTTTAGTGCTAGCTCCAGCTGCACTATAAAGGTATCTACCTTGCTCGTTAATGATAAACTGTTTCTGATTAATACATATTGTATTTTATGTACGAGGTTTTAAGCTTTATATCTTTCCAGCATTTTTTATGTTGTATTCTTCTCTCCCTAATACCCTGTGTCACTGTGGTTCCAGCGTCACATTGAAATCTTCACCTGAGATTGCATTCTTACTTTTACTGTGTTGTTCACACTTTTTGGAGAAGTGTTTATACAAATATGCTTCCTTCTTATTGTTCATCTTTTTCCCTTTAGTCACTTTGCCATTAATAGGTATCTTTCTTTTCCACTTTTCAAGACTTCTTCTGTAAGGGCCTATATCCATTTCTTGAGTAAATTCCAGACCACACATGTCTATTTTGATACCCTTTTCTATTTTTCTTTTCCATACATTTGAATTACTGGAAAGAAACAGCCATCTCATTGGGATCATTTTGACTTTTTGTTTACTTAATTAAAATTCTACAAGCCTTTTATTGATGGTATATTATTTTTTTGTGGCCTGGTACAGTGAAACAATATTAACATTTTAACAGTGTTAAAAAATATTATTGCATTTTTAAGGTTTACTTGTTCTAGTTTAGATGACATTTCTGGAAATATAAAATTTATATCGTGCTTTTAAGAATTTTGAATCAAGATTGCATCACAAGCTAACATATGTTAATGTATTCTTGGATTCTAACAGCAACCTCTCTGTCAAGAAAAATGTTTTAATGAATCATATGAATGAGTTCCACCTGATGATTTTTTTTTTACAAAAACTTAAACAGCTAATTAATTAATTTGTGGTTAGAGTGTATGGTAAGGAGGAAAAAAATGTGGCCGCTGATATTTTTGACTATAATTTTTTTTTTATTATAAACCTTATCAATTATGTGGTATAACATCACATTGTGCCCTATTGTTACAGTTTATTGTTGACAGAGAAGATATTAGGATCATTGTAGCAATACATTGACATATTTTTAATGCAATATAGTTTGCTGAAATTATCAAAAAATATTCCTGTGTTTTTTAACCAATTGGGGTGCACTTTTTACATAAATAAGATGTCTATCTTAACTCCTTAAAAATCAGTTAAGCCACTAGTCAAATATAAATGTGACAGTAAAAGTTATTGCTGAGAAATTGATGAAGGACCATTGATAAACTTCTGTCATCTACAGAAAAATATTAAATGTATGAGTGTTTTATATAGTGAGATGGAATAGCTTTAACAGCTTCTACATGGGTAAAAACCACACAGAAGATATTGCAGCATATTTATCAATTTCCTTATTCCCTGAGGATGAAAAATGTTAACAATGCCCTTTAAATGCATACTCTGATATGTCGCAAGCGGAAACAATTTCTGTTTTCATTAGATTGTGTAGTCAAACTAGATAGATTGGTGGATATAATCAGACTAGATAGTATAGTAATGATTTGAATTAAATGCAGCAAGACAAAAAATAGAGTTGCATATGAAATGAAATGCCAGTCAACCCCCTCAAGTCTGAATGAACAACTCAATATTAAATGTGAGCTCAAACTCATACATTACATATTTCCATTGTGTTTCAAGAGTATTTCATGTGTGTGATAACTATTAAAATGCATCATTCTGCTCATTTACATTTTGTTATCTATGATTTAATTGATTACAAAATCTTACTTTAAGTGGAATTGCCATTGCATTCCACTGGCATTGGCTGTTATAAATAACTTGGTGCCTTGTATTTCATATTTAAATCTGACTTGGGTAGATTATTTTTGTTCAGATGAAGCCATGTTCAGATTTAACAGATGAAAGTATTTAACTTTCTTCTAGTTTTTTTTTTTATTCTAATCACTCAGTGTTCAGAATCTTCTAGAAAGTGTTAGAGGACATTACATTTTATCTAACTGTACAGCATTTAGTAGAACCAGTGTTTCCAGCATATTGATAAGGCACTGTAGAATGTCTGTAGGTAAAGTGTCACTGAGTGACATATAAATACATATTGTTAACTTGTACTGAACTTTTTACAGCTATATACAGTGGAAGTTATGCATTTCTTCTATTCCCATTTCCTTAATTTTCATTAATCCTCCCCAATGTTTTTTCTACAACTATGTTTTTTTTATCTGCAAATACATCTGCATCCCTTCTGTTTTAGTTATGCAATAGTCCTTCACACCTTATTTTCCTCAATACCTGGATTGTAACAAATAATATTTTATCCTGTTAATCAATTTCCTCTTTCCTTCAGCTATACAATATCATTTTCATATTCATTTCTTTGAAATGTTTCCATCTATACACATACTTTTCCCCAAATGACTTATTCATTTTACACTTTAAAAACGTTTTACATTTCCTGTACTTTGTATAAACAACACAGTCTTTTTTTCTGCTGCTTTGTATGCCATATTCAACATAACAGGTAACATGGTTAACAAAATTCCCCGCAAAAAGTTGCCAGCTTCATAGAAATCTTCAAACCTTTTCTTTTGTTGCTTTATTGCATTTCTAACATAATCTGATAAATCATTCTTTGGCTATACATAAAAATATTGCATATTTTATCATACCACTCATTCTGTTTTTGACTATATTCATCAGTTGTTAATTCCATAATGTTTTAAATTATTTACATGTTCTTTTCTTTCCAGGGTCTCTTTTTTATCTCTTCTTTTCATTTTTACTTGTTTTTCTGTCTGTTTTATACCTCTCATATAACAATTTTCCTACCATTCTGTTCACCTTGCTTTTCACAATATTAATAACCTAATACATGCGCATTGATGCTTAAAAAAGATTTTTCAGACCTAACCCCCTTCTTGTTCTTATTGTATATTATTCTTCTCTTAACAGGATTCAGTCTGGAACCCCACATAAAACTAAAATAATATTTCTAGCAATTCCTTTTCAAATTTTTCCTGGAAATATCCAAACCCCTGTAAGGTTCTTCAAAATGTGCATATTTAACATATACATATATTTATTATATGATAAATGAAAACTTTTCTACCATGCATGTTATTTTTTTATTTCTTCCAGTTTCACCTTCTAGTGATTCAGTATACTTTCATATTCCCCCAAACTTAACCCTTAATTTATTAATTTCCTTATCATTATAATAAATTCCATTTATCTTCCTTATTTCACTAAGCCCCTTACTTTTCCTTTATTCAATCTGAAACCCACAATTTTCGTAACTTTTCAATTCTTATAACACTTTCATTCCTCCATCCTTTATTTTTTTGCTACATTAACCAAATTGTCTGCATAACACAGACATACTAGTATCCTAATTTCCTTTCCCAGCTTCCAACAAGCTTCATCCATTTCTGGCATAAACATTTGAATCACTGTATTTATTGTTGGGATAAAAGTATACATACTTAAGGGACATACCTGCTGAACTCCCCTTCCTTCCCTGATCTCTTTCCCATGCATCCATTTACAATTATTTTCACAAATTAATTTTCATAACAGGTTTTTATTGCTTCCACTGTCTCTGTGTATTCCATATGCTTCCAAAATCTACCATATAGACTGATAACGTACCTTATCAATTCCCTTATCTACATCAGATGTAACCAATCCGACTTCATTTTTTGTCAAGATCATACTTGTTATTTCCTTTACTATTATTAACATTTTCTTTACTTCTTTCCCTTTTACATCACACATTTTCCTATTACTTCATTCAATACTTTTTGCATCCTTCTTTTATTATTCTCATAAATATTTTATAATCAGTATTCCTTAAAGTTATAGGACTCCAGTTTCTTATATTTTTCCACTCGTCTTTTTTCTATATAAATGTTAAATATTATCACCCCACTAAATATTTCCTACTATACCGTCATTTTATCTAGCCATTCATTTCATACTTTGCAAAAAAAAAAAAAACTGCTTTCTTCCATCTCCATTTGCATGCAAAACATATAACTTAGTTCATCTAATCCTGGTGCTGACTCTTTTCTTTTAGTAATCCTTGCATTTCTTTTATAGTAATCAACATTTCCAGTTCTGCCTTAATACCTTAGAGTATTTTAATATATTTTAATATACCATTCCCTTTTCTCAACTTCTTCCTTTTCATACATTTTTATCTACAAATCTTTCTACTATTTCGATTATTTCTTTTTTTTTTATATTTTATACCGCCCTTTTTATTAAATAATATATCCATTATTCCTTCTTTTACTCTCACTTGCTTTCCTAAACAAGCTGATACTTCCTCTTGCTTACTGTTTAAGAAAAAACTTTGTGTAAATAACAGATGTTTAGCTTTCTCTCTGTTTTTGTCATATAACTTTCTTTATCTCCCTCTTATTTTTGCTTTTTTCTCAATTTCTACTTGAAGCATTTTCATTATTTCTTTTTATTCCATTTTATTTTTATTTTTCATTCTGTTTTCTACAGACCAATTTTCATAAAATTCCTTAATTGTTATATGTACTTCCCATAATTTTTAACTCTCTAGCTTCATTTGTTTTTCTCAATAACGTCATCAGTTAATTGTTTTATTCTTTTTTCTTTTTTACTATCTCTTTATTTACACCTATTTTTGTCATCACAACTCTGAGATCAGAAAAGTCAGTAATTGTCACAAAATGTATATCTTTTTTAAATATCCCTCTTAGATTAGTCAATTCTCTTTTTTTCCTTACATGTAGTCATCTACATTTTATAACTTCCTTCAATACTTTCACATTTTGTGTTATTTTTCCCTTCTCCTTCCTTAAATTGCAGTTAAAGTCTCCTGTCATAATACTAAACATGTTAACTAAAACATATTTTTATGACCTCAGAAATACTTTCCCTATCAGTCATAGCAGTGTATGCATATTTTGCAAATAATCATATACTTCATTCTCCTTTTCTTATATGACACATCACAATCCAAGCTAGTACTAGTACTGTAACATCTAATATTTAATTTCTTAATTTCTTATCAAAATTCTTGTACCTAAACATTCTTCATTTCATATAGACCATAAAATCTAACTTCCCCAAAATACATCAGTTCTACCCCTTTCTCTTTTTTAACACATCTTGTATCTAATACACATGTAATTCCTGCTTTCACCTTCATGCAACAGTCAAAGACCATTTACCCCAATGTCATTTCTAATACTATTCACATCAACACTTAGTATCTTACATCATCCCTTTCGATTTTTTTGCTTCTTTATTCCAACTTTCATTTTTCTTTTCCTTCTTGCTACCCTTCCTGCTTTTAACTTTTCATTAATTTGTTCTTGCTCTTCTCCTGTGTTCAAACCCCCTTTCTCTCCTTTGTTACTTCTCAGTAGTTCTTATCTTTTTCTCCTCATGAATTTCTACCTCTTTGTTTACAATATATAACTGCATTTCTTCAGAATTTAACTGCCACTACTAGGTATGTCTATACAATGGTATTTTTGAAACAGATTCTGTGTGTGTGTGTGTGTGTGTGTGTGTGTGTGTGTGTGTGTGTGTGTGCTTGTAGGGGAATTGCAGTGTTTTCCATTCTTTGATATGTTTGATAGCAGTGAGTGGAAATACAATATTGTGGCCACTATGAATGCATTTATTTGTCCATTCATTCATTTGATAACATTCAGACATTTAAGATTTCCACAGTCAATATCATAGCTGTAACTGAGAGTGAGTCACAGTAGATTGCACTGCTGCATCTGCCAGACATGTGCTAATGCATCTTAGCACATATCTGACAGATATGTGCTAGAATCCATTAATAAGACATTATTTATGTATTAATTTGTTCATTTGATCACAATCAAACATATGAAATATAAATAATGATTAAAGTGGCATAATAACTGGTATGAATATGTCTGTGTCACTCTGTGTGCATGAACATGCATGAGCATGCATTGTGGCCATTAGTTGCACAGTTATTTATTTATATTTATTTGAACATAATCAGGCATCAGAAGTGCATACAGTCAGCAATTTGAGTCTAATTGGTGGATATAGAGGTAATTTACTGAAGATGACTAACACCCACTATCATTTCTTCAAAATTAAATTGGTCTGGTTTGGCAGGACTAGTATGTGACTGAATAAAAGAAACTGTCATACATTATGATGCTCATAACGCTTATATTTATTTGAGCACAACCAGAAATCTGAAGTGTATGCACTCTATAAACTGATAATAATGAGTGTGTACTGGGTCAGTATCTGGATGAAAGTGACAGTCCCAGCTGTCATTTGATGACACTCAGCAACCATTGACCCATCTTGGCAGAACTATTTTTGTTGGTGTAGAACAAATGAATTACATTTATGTGACTGGTATAGTTATTTTTTTTTGTTTGATCAGAATCAGATGTGGGTGTCTACAGTCAATAACATGTCTATGTTAAGTTGGTGCTGAGGGAGTCTCTTGTTTAAAGTAACTACCCACTGTCATTTGACCACACTTTTGCAGTCACTGATTTGTCATAATAAAGCCCCAAGTCTGTCACAGCTAGCCCTACCCATTCAGTAGCTTCCTGTTGACCTTCTTCTTTTGAGGTCATCAGCCTGCATTGAAGAGACCCCACTAATGTGAGGAAAATTTGTGCATATTTTCTGCTAAAGTTAGTGGTGGGAAGCTGGGAGTGGATTTGATTGTTGTCTGAGACAGTGAACATGTTCATTAATGTATATTCAGATTGAAGCCTGTAAACAAATGCCTTAAGGGATACAACGTGTGTCAATATTATGATAAGGAGGAGTTGGAAGGGGATTTGAGAAATGATAGATTATGTAGGCTGGAGTATGCTTTTGGCAGGTCTAGACAAGATAGCATGGACTGGAGGAGTCTGGGTGAAATTTTTCTACATGCTTTTGGGCTTAGTTTGAATATTGTAATTTATAAACAACACCATGGTATAGACAGACCTGACTATGGCCCAGATGATGCTAAGTGGGTGTCTGACGTGCAACAAGGGAAGGATTTAAGTACTTATCCTGGTACATGCAAAAATGTTCCTTATGTTCGATCTCTGATAGAGGCTGGAAGCACTCAAGGAGGGTCATTGTTCTAAATGGGAATAGTAATGGGGTATTATCTGAGTCACAGCAAAGAAGGAGAGGAGAAACACCATTCATCTCCATTGCATATCAGCCCATCAGACCTTACATGTATCTGTCAGAGGGGCAATGGTGAATTAGGGCTTAAGGAAAACCCTCATCAGCAATACAGCATTGCACAGGGATGCATCACTCTGTTCACCAGCCGCATCACAGGCCAGTGTAAGTCCAGGACTCATAGAGTCAGCCAATAAACCCAATAGATGAGACGAGAGGCACTGATGGCAGCTGATGGTCAGCTATGGGATGCAGTACAGAACCAAAAAAAAAAAAAAAATCAAATGTGATTCATAACAGTGGTATGAAATAGTGGATATTGTATACAACTTGGTAAATTTCTGTACACAGTGCTCGTATATTTCTTTCCTCTTTTTCTTTCATAGTTACCCAATCTTTTATATGTCACAGCTATTTTTTGGAGATATTTGGTTGTGTCAATTTGTACATTCTAACTAGTTGTCTTTCTACAGATTATTAGACTATATCTCTCGGAGGTATGTTGGCCTCTCATGGTCTGAATGGACTTTGGTAAAGGAGTCCTATGACTAAGTGTTTTAAATTACTTCTAGTATAGTTTTCTTGGGAATGGAAATCCATTCAATTAGTTATTCATCCATGGATAATTTATATGTTAAATGAAATCACCCCCTATAGAGGAGGAGACTGCTTCTGAGTTATTATGTAGTTTATCTTCTTGCATAATAGTTATCTCTTTCTGTATAGTTATTTTAAAGACAATTGTATTTTAGGGCCGTAATGAGGTTTTACCTTGGAGCTTGTGCTATTATGGATTTTACTGAGATGTGGTGAGATGCTGTTACTTTTGCCTTCTTTAAACTGATACAAAAGCTTAATTTAAAAATAATTAAGTGAGACAATCAACTCAAGAAGAAATCATAAACCAAGACATTTTTAAAGGAAAATTACAATGTTCAGACATGTTAACTAAAGCAGGAGTCATGAAGAATAGCCCATTAAGGACTGCGATACTAGCACTTGTAATTATCTTACAATCCTAGAAGGATTGCTGTCTTGATTGATATGACTACAAACAACGGTTTTAATATTTAGAGGAATATTAATGCTTTGGCATAGGTTATCTTGCCCTTAATAAAATTTAGTTAATTTGAGGATGAGAAAATATGGGGCTAGATTTCTCTCAGTGTACGTCAGTTTGAAAGACTTGCTTTCAGTGTAAGTGACTTACTTCAGTGTAAGGTCCACCTATAAACAGGAATGATATGGGGGCCGGATTCCAAAACACCTGGTCTGAGGCTCTCTGTAAATGATCACCCACACTGAGACCAAGTCTTTTGAAATCAGACCCATTGTATTATATATTCCAGTACAAAGATGTCATAATGTGGGTCCTAATTAGACCATTGGATTAGTCTGCCCACCATGCTCATTATTATCTTGTTTAACTCATTACATCTGAGTGACGCCTCCAGCTGCATCTGCAGTTATCTCCTACTGATGCCGCTAGGTGTCAAATATTGCTTGTTCATATTTACATCAATAATTCCAAACCATGCTGTGTACAAAGTTTTAAAATATTTCATCTTAAAGCTTATGTGATGGCAAACTCAATTGCATTAATATTTGACCTCCGTCTAGTGCATGTAAAGAGATATTAGCTGTTATTTGTATGATATTAATTTACATAGATATCATTTTCACATTTTTTTAAATATCTCAAAAACCAAGTAACACAGACAGAACTCCTTAGCCTCATATGAAAACTCTCACCTAGATGAATAAAATGCTGCTGAAAGTATGTGTGCAACTTGAGTGGTTGCTGAGATATTATAAGTTGTTTACAAAATATTACAAATGTTACAGCTACTGTGCTTACTGTGACTTAGAAAATTCATTTTAATACCTAGAGCCTACAGAACACTACAACTATAAAAACAGTTTATGCTGAAGGGTTTGAAATGTATACTTCTTTCATAACCCCTATGGTTCCAGAAGTATGAACAGTTGTTTGAAATGTGAGGACTTAATTTGATTCTGTCAAAAGGCTTAGGCTCCGCCCATTGGAAGTTACAGTGTAAACTTCCTGATCTCCATTTGTGTGAATGAGTTAAGGCTGTTTTTTGATATTTTTCATTTGTTTATGGTATTGGCTTGATATCATTTGAAAGGATGTTTGCAATAAATTTTAATATAACTAAATTAAGCAAATACATAAATAAATACAGCAGATGGCTTCAATAGTGGTGACTACAATTAATGATCAGAGTGCAATAGGCCTCTCTAGGTACTTTATGAAAAGGGACATGTTATAAAAATATATCTGACAGAGGAGCCACTTGGATTCAAGAAAAAAAAGACAACTGTATACAGCAGCTATGAATTATCTTCAAATATTTAATGATCTCAAATCTCAGTTGAGTTTACCAGATCAAGTTTTTAAACAGTTGTAATATAAAAATCAATTTTTAAAGCAATTATATCATCAGCATCAATTATTTCCATACATTCATTTAGCTATGTTAAATTATATAAAGTGCCAGTCTTCCCTAATTGTATGAAATAACACTTCTTCTCTTTTAGAAGAGCAGTGCATTTATGCTCATAAGATGTAAAAATAATAATTCAGAAACACTGATTAAGATGCCAGTTGTAAAGACAGGAATGATATTCTCCTTTAATATAAGCATGAAGGCTCATGTGGATATGTTGAGCTAAAACATTATTGTGAAAATATTGCCTGTTTCCTTATATGTAGAAACATCTCCAGGTTAATTTCCCGTATCCTGAAATTTTCACTCCCAGATCACTGTGTTGACTGACTCAGGTCATATGATGACTGTCTCAACTTGTAGTGAGCCATTATCTAATGATGATATCAGTCTGCTTTAGTATCACTGTAGACGCTCTGTGGGACTCATCAATAAGTGTTTAGGCTTCTCTCAAAGCCTACACAATGTTTATGCGTTAGTGTGAAGAACAGCAGCGCTAATTGCATATGCATGCTGCTCATCACACTTATTTGAATATAAGCACGTTGTTGTGACCAGAAGCAGTGTTGGTGGCCAGGAAAATATGTTGAGTAGTACAAACACACACAGTAAACAAACAGACTTGGCTATAGCAAACCTGTTATGCCTGCTTGTGATGACAATACCAAGAGCTACATAGTACAAATAAAATACATAGGCAGGGAAAGTGTATTGGCTGGTGCACATAAATCAAACATATGAATACGGAAATAAGTAAGAGGGGAGGGAAAGCGGCAAGGGTAAATACAATAGATGGCATAACAGACAGAAAAAGTGTACTGTGGACAATGTGCACAGAAATCAAAAAGATGTATACCGAAATATGTAAGACAGAGGATACATTTTGAAATTCTAGTAAGATAATTGAAGTGAAGTTGCAAACTTTGTAATAATAAAATGTTGCAATACGTATGTGATAATAATTAATGGTAGTCACACTTCCCAAGCAATACAGATAAATAAAAGCATGCATGGATACTATAGGATGTGACAGTTACACAAATTAGCATTGCAACAGAGGGGATTACATGACATATGAATGTCATTAACATGCTGAGTTGAGATGACAGTGCATTTTGTCAATATAACATCTTGGAAAATAGGAATGGCTTAGAAATCACAATCACCTTGTGCAGGAATCAACCTCATCCCATTGATGTTACCACTGATCTGTGTATTAACAGTGTACACCACAGAAATAGACCTAACACCTGTAAGAAGAGGATCACCCTTGAGGGGAATTATGCACTTCAGTATTCTAATGGCTATACATTCCATATGTAGGTGTGTGTGTGTGTGTGTGTGTGTGTGTGTGTGTGTGTGTGTGTGTGTGTGTGTGTGTGTGTGTGTGTGTGTGTGTGTGTGTGTGTGTGTGTGTGTGTGTGTGATGTTACAAATGTGGGAGCAGAGTGTGACATATGTAATACCCTTGTATAAGGCACTCCTGCCTGACACAGTTATTGTGCAAACAGATAACAACAGATGAATGTATTCCCCAGAGCTGTGTATTGTCAGCATGTGCCACAGGAGATAGCAATGGGTATTGTCACAAACTAAATTAATGTGAGAATTAAGAAAGGATCTCTGATCATGAATGTCATATAACCATGTCATACTGATAGCCATTAAATGAGTATGCTGATGTGCACACAAATGCGAGCAGTCCTACACCAATGTTCTATAGTCATGGAAGGCTTCTGTATGTTTGTAGACAAACTACTCAAGAATTGGAGCATTGTATACACCACAGTACTCAATGCATGTGCCACAGTAGCACTCTCACCCTGGCATTGCCAGAACAAAAGTCTGTTGCCATGAAATCCAAAGATATGTTCACATACTTTTGTGCAACATATCTAGGAATAAGACTGATGTGATGTAATGGTTATTGTGTGAAGGCAGTCATTCACACAAAATGAATCCCTATGATAGAACTGAACATCATGGTCTACAACTCTTCCAACAAATAATTTGGCTATCGATCACATGGATTATCACAGCTGTTGAACACCACCTATGTGAAGTTATTCAACCAGCTGTGCTTTATTTGCACATACTTTTTATCTGCTAAAATGGATGCTGAAGGCCTCTGCAATCCTATATGTACAAAGTATAATTGTGGAGGATGTCCTTCCTCCAGGACATTTAAGGACAGAAAAGCTTACATTCACTCAATGCTGATTTGGAACACTTGCCTAAGCACTGAGAAAATCAGCACCATAGTGAGATCAATGAATGAGCCATGATGTTAGCGCATCGCCAATTGTCATATGTGTAGTTATGTGAAAACATTACTATCGTGTGTATGAATCAAGGAATATGAGTCCCTGTAATTACTTAGAAATAATCTTGCTGTATGTCAGACAACATTGCCTGACACCTATAGCCCCTGCTGTTGTCACTATGACAGAGAAATTAGAGAAAAGTAGTTATGTACAATGTGGATATAATCCCATATGGAAACACATGCTTTACTTAGGCAACAACATACATTACATCATCTCATGTCCTCAGTCCTGAAAAGGTGTTTCACTACAACTGTTATGCAATGATAATCTATTCAAATGACTTCTTCAATCTTCAATACAGCCTTTCCAAAGAAAATGTAAAAGAAACTGTTGTAAGAGGAAACAGTATCTACACATGAACATAGCACATGTGGGTACCTGATCACTGAGGAAGGCCATGGGGCCGAAACCTGTCTGATTCTTTTGGTTTTGCCATATTAAATTATATTATATATACATTCACTCTTTGGTGTTGGCCTCATTTTGACTTTTACATTTTTTTTGGCCTTTTGCACCTGCCTTACATGTGAGTACGTTGTGTTGGAATTAATGCACTTAAACTGGGTAATAGACAAACTCAGCTTCACATGGATTGCAAGCCTGTTCCATAGGAGGGGCAGTCTCTGGGACAAATATTTGTCTCTCCAGCAACTTTGGTTAAGTCACAGACAAAATTCAGGTCCTTAGACATTGTTTTTCTGGTACTGTTTTGTTTACAAATATGCAGGATATTCATATGTGTGGGGTTGCCTTGCAAGCCAGGCATAGATCACCCCTCAGCATTCTATAGGAGCCTGAGTAGAGGGAAAGGGTTTAAGTTGCTCTACATAAAGCAGGTTGTTACTCCTTGTATTCTTCTTGTAAGGAACTTCTGAGGTTTCTCTAGTTGCTACATATACCTGATCAGGTAAAATGAGTAAGTCAACAGTACAAAGTGCTAAAAGAGAAGGGGTGAAGACAGAGCCAGATAGAGAGACACTACATTCTCATTTGCTTGAACATGTCTAGATGACTGTGATATTGACAAACACTTTAGGCTAATAATAGCCCCCACCATATTAATGTATGGCTGCCAACACCGCTGGCAAGTTCTTTTTACTTTCTGTGCATCTTCCCCTCCTGTCAGCTTAATAAAAAAAATGCAATGTCATGGACAATTATTTGCATCCTTGTTTCAACATACAATATAGCTGATCAGCATTTCAGAAAGATTTTTAAGCAGAGGATGGACATTGTACTATCAGTACAAGAATATCAATGCTACTGAGGTTGTTCTCATAGCACTCAAGGTGCTGAAACTTTTTATTTTAAGTCTACTCTACATGATACATACACTTCAGAGAGGAATCTGCTCAGTATTGCTTGTTTTTATAGTGAGAGTAATCACTAACATTTAAGAGCTATTAGCAGCTATCAATTGTTATTGCTCCTCCCTGATGTCCTAGGACATGTGCCTGCACTGTGCAGTAATTTACACAATGTATACATCTGGTATACTAAGTGATATTTTTGGTATTCAGGAAGTCTAAAGACTTCACACTTTACTTGCATCTTCACAGAGCTCAGAGGGCTGAATCTACACTATAAAAAGTTTATGGTGTAGCTATGGAAGTAGAAGGAGGAGAGACTAATTGAATAGAGGCAGACTTTTACTGCTAGTTAATAAAACAACAATGGCCAGACCACCAAGAAAATTGTATTACATAAATCTGATAAGACACTCTAGCGCTTCCACTCAAAAAAACTTCAAGGAGTATAAACACTACACAATTATGCATCTGAAATAGTTCTAAAAGCACCTGCTACTAATTACGTAATTAAACAATTCAACTAAAAACTTCCAATTGCAATCATTATTAAGTCCAGCTGGGGTCAGGGTTCCATAGTATAAAATAAATATAGTTTCCTTATACAATAGCTTCTTTTTAATATTTGCACAGGTATCATAAGTATGTATGTGTTCCAAAATTGTTTGTTGCTGAAGAGGGGGTATGACAAGCAAATTGTTGAGGAAGCCTTGCATCAAGTTAAGAACAACATCCAGAAAAAAGATTTGAAATTGGAAAGATGTATTTATACAAAATAGGGGCAGGATGAACAGCATAGTGATGATAATAGCAATGATAAAAAAATTAAAAATGTAGAACTATTTAAGCTGCATAATTAAGTAGTGTATTTACTCTTTGAAAGCTTTTTGAGCCAAAGTGCTAGAATATCTTATCAGATTTATGCAATACATTTTTCTTAGTGGTCTGGCCATTGTTGTTTTATTTTCTGTTTTTGGCTTCTTGTCATGATGCAGTTTGTTACTGCTAGTTTCTTGGAGGAGATTGTCCTACAAATTACTGCACTATTATATAAAGTATGCTTGCCCTCATCATAAACTGCTTACTTTTCCATATTTGGAATGTATTTCAGTATACAATAGAAAGAGTTTTTTAATGTATGCAATTTGTTTTGTTCACCTCAGTGAATATGTTTTTTCTGTGCTTTCCAAGTTAGTCAATAAATGGGATGGTTATTTCTCCATTTACTGCAGACAACTCTATTGCGTTTATTATCAACTTCAAGGGATTGTGCTTATGTAGCTAAAATAGGTGTTAGGCTTCTCAAATGTCTTGTGGCAACCTCCATAACAGTAGAAAGACCAATGAAAATTGTTTGGATAAATGGACTTTGAATTTTTGCCTAGTTATTGATAATGCTGCTATCCAGTAGTCATGTATGCAACTGTTGCCCTCATTACAGAAATATTAGCAGAATGTATATAATGCTAATGCATTACAATACTTCTTTTTTGTGGGGGAGGGGCTACCTTACCTTGTGTGTAGTCTGAAATAACCATTGTCTGTTCAACTGTTTTTTGTTGAGGATGGGTGCACAGGTTTTCTTTGAGGAGAATGATTCCTGTATGTGCGACAAATGTGTTTTGTTTTCTTCCTGTTTCATGTCATACAGGGCTATGGCACCCCTACCATCTGTCCCATGCAAGCCACCATTCAGTGATGCAGAGAATGAGGTCATCATTGTGGCCTTATGCCACCATGGAACCTTTCTGGTAGAAAAAGCATATGGCAGCAGGTGTTTGCTGACATGAATGCAGTGGGTGGCCATGCCATAAACTATAATGAGGTACAGAACCATGCCACTGATATGATTGCAGTGGCACACAGGAGAGCAGCTGTGGTAGCATGAGAACAGTTGGCTATGAGGGGGGTCTTGCTACAAAACCACATCTCACTGAAAATGAGCATTTCCTGTCCGCTGTCAGAGATCCATACAGCTCAAAGAAGTGTTCACAGTCTCCTTGATATTGGTGCTGATGTGGACAAGTCAAGTGTGTCAGAAGAAGAAATTCCAGGTATGCTATATATAACGCATTTAATGCCATTCTAGACATCATTATGTGTTACTACTTGCAAATCTGTAAAAATCAATGTCTAGTGTCATAGAAGAGACAAGACGCCAAGAGAGATTGTGTTGGGGGTTCAGTCTGATTGATTCTAAGATATTTCTTAAGGGGAAAATAAGCACATCATTATTCTCTTGTCCATGTGACATTTGCATTGTGATGCTTATTAGCCTTCTTTCCTCTGCCTTTCCTTTTTTTTCTCAAGGACATCAGAATTATTATATAAAAGACCACCTGCACATGGTAAGCACAAAGTGTCTCTGATTAGTAGTAATAACCATCACTTAGATGTAAATGTGAGGAGAGAGTAAAAAGTATTGCATTCCGTCAACATCTGAAATTGTTTAATACAAGTGTAGAACAAAGTATGGATCATTTAGCTCTTTCTCTCCTTGAGTTTATTGCTTATTATCACAGGTGATCCTGACAGTAGCAGTGTAGAACTTGTAGCGCCTAATGTCAGAGTATCGGTAGCCTCTGATGATGATGCTAGTGATATAGAGGCACAGTCAAGGGATGCAGAGGTTCAGTCTGACACTGAGTCATGGCACACATATCCACTGGTCTTATTTTGGATACATTCAGTATGCCTACGCATACTCATTCCACTAAGCCCTCACAGGTTGAGGGTGACATGGTTGATCATGGCAGTGTGGTTACTCCAGCTGCTGATCTCATTTAGTATGCCTGTAGCCATTGTGAAGGTGTGGCACCACACAAGAAAGTTGTTAGTCATGCTCAGATGAGGCTTACTGTCCACCCTTGTCCTGATGCTGTCAATACATGCCACCGGACATATGTATAGGGCTGTCTTAGAGGCATTGGCATGTTCCACCTGGGCCTCAGCAGAGATTGTGTGACTCCTAAACGTGGTGAATTCTGACATGCATGACTGTCTCTGTCATGTGGTTGACTCATTGGATAGGATGAGTGACACACTGGATTGAGCAGTGTCTGTGATGGTATGTCTGCTTGGTGAGGGACGGCATCCATATGTCTGTACATCCACAATATCCTTCCAGATCCCACTCTCATAGTGACACTACTTCCACTGCTTCCTCAAGTGAATGAGGTGTCTACACCCAGACATGGTAAACCAAGAGATCGTGGTCCAAGATGTAGTCATGAAGAGAGCTCATCCAGCACACATCGCTCATGTTCAGGTAGCACCTCCACTTTGACCCGAGGATGTGGAAGTGGCAGTGCAGCTCCTGGCAGAATTTCATGTGGTTGAGAGTGATGACAGTGAACTGACAACTCTACCATGCACAGCTCACACTTGTCTGACATGGCAGAATGTAGTGCTAGCACAGAGCTTGATTGTGTTTATGCAGATGCACACATTTCACAAAAACTGACCATACTGACCAACACACATGCAAGCTTGGAAAAGCTTAATGTTGACTGAGATAGATCTCTTGTTAGTGGCCCTGCTTTTATTATTTATTTATTTATTTCCAGTTTGATGACCGGGGTGGTCCACTGGGCTCAGGGAGCCCATTTTTAGTGGAGGCCCGGGGAGAAAAGCTCCGCATTACGTAGTTTAGTTACAGATACAACCATAGTAAAGAAGACATGATTTACAATTACATTTCATGCTAGAGAGCAGGCATAATTTCTTTGGTTACATAGTACAATTAAGATATTTACAATATGTACATTTATGTTTGGTTAGCACTAGCTACTTTATCAAATGTTCTGTGCTTCTTACTTACACACACTCTTGATTATTTTGGTGTCAACCTTGGCCTACTCCCCCTTCCATCCTGTGCAAATGATGATGACTGTGCAGTGCCCTTTGTTCTTTTGTTCTTTTGGGTGGGTTTAACTTAGGGTTGATTATATATTTGATGCACAGAGTGGATTGCTGAGAGAGTCTTTCTCACTATGCTGACTTTATGTATATTTATTACAGTACAGTATTTTGGATGTTTTTGTAAATACTTATTTTGGAAGGCTTTTTTTCAGTTAGTATTTTAAGTCATGCCTTCAGACCACTGATATTGCATTCTTGCTTATAGATCTACGTGTGAAACTGTTGATATAGTTGTCCTGTTGACCAGAACTCACAAAGGGTAAAATCAGACTAAAACACTTCACCAAAGCAAACTGTACCCTCCTAGGTGAAGGTATAAATACATCCCAAGCCCCACCACAAGCTGAAAGTGGTAACTATGCTGAAGTATACATTAATGCCCTGTACAGTCACTTGTATAAGTGCATAAACTTGGCTGTACCAGATAGAATCAAAGCCAGAGCCCCAAGTAAAATCTAGTTGCTGTCCAAGAAAACAAAGACAAGGACCCAGCAATGGAAAAACACCCTCCCCAGCCTTAACAGGCAAATAAGACAACTTGTCAAATCCTCCAAGAGCTCCTTTGAGAGAAACCTAGAAAGTACTGCCAAGGATAACCATAAGGCCTTTTAGAGCTATGTACTTAGCCTAAAGGGTAGGACCCAAGCATGTGCAGAACTGGTGGCCAACAGTATCACAAACACTGACCCCACAGAGATAGTGAACCTACTAGTGGATAGGACTGGTGAAAATTTCACTCCCTTATGCCCTTTTAACATACAACAAACCCTCCCACAACCCCCCTCCCACCTTACATATCTGAAGAGCAGGTCCTAAAAGCCCTGTCCAAAGCAAAGAACATGACCTGTATGGGACCAGGTGATATCCCTGGTTGCCTTCTAAACAGCCTAAAACATGAAGCATCACCACTAAGTACCCCTTTCAATCAAAACCTTACCACAGGTTCCTGCGGAATGGAGAACAGCCACAGATATTCCCTTCCACAAAGGTGCCCTAACAACAGACCCAGGGAATCACAGACCCATAAGTCTGACCAGTTTCATCTGTAAGGAACTTACCTTTATGGAACTCATTAATAATGACATAGGTGACCTCCAAACACTGGATCCTACTCAATTCGGTTTCATGAAGGGTAGATCCTGCCTGTTAAATCTGGTGGATTTCTTTGAAAGTATGACCAAGATCATTGATTAGGACAAATCTGTTCACACAGCATAGCTCGATTTGGCAAAATCTTTCGAGACAATCCCACATTCAGGCATTAATGATAAACTTAGCAAACTGAATATAAACGGGTTCCTATTAGAATGACGAAAACACATTTTGTCAAATGCGTTTTCATCGACACATAAAGAGCGAACCGGCAAAACAGTGAAGCAACTGTTCAGCAAATTCTTTCCCTGGGAAAAAAGTCGCTTGACCACTTCATTGCTTTGCTGTGTTCTGCACAGTAGTGTGGTCCCCTGTCCGGTATAGCTCTGGACCGTGAATGTGCAACAGTTACTGACCTTAGGACTAGGGTGCGGGTTAAGGCAACTGCATATGCATGAAAGTGTTTACTGTTTTTTTTTTGCATTAGATGTATGGTTGAGTTACGTGTGTATCTGTTTTCAGCTGTTTACTTTTGTTTTGGAGGGTAGAATTAGGGTTAAGGTAAGTGTGTATGTGTTTGGAACTGTTTACGTAAATGTGCAAGAGTTACTGACCTTAGGGTTAGGATGCGGGTTAAGGTAATTGCATATGTTTTAAAATGTTTACTTTTCTTTTTTTCCATTAGATGTATGGTTGGGTTACATGCATATGTGTATTCAGTTGTTTACTGTTTTTTTTGGGGGGGTACATATAGGGTTAGGGTACGTGTGTATGTGTTTGGAAGTGTTTAATTTTTTTTTTTTATTTGGAACAGTGATTTCTTTCCCTAGGAAAGAAATCGCTGTTCTGTGGTTTCTACATTTTCAGCTTTTGCTGAAAATGTGTTGATGAAACATTGTTCGCTGTTTTCAGCATTCGATGTTTCCGTATAGACCCATATAAACCCCTTCATTGTAAAATGGCTCACCAACTGGCTCACAAACCAGACACACACTATCAAAGTGGGTGACTCCACATAACCAGCAGACCTGTTACCAGTGGGGAGCCACTGGGGTCAGTGCTGGCACTCCTGTTTTTGTATAAACTTTTCAGAAGTTCTGGACAAAACTAAAGGGTTGTGGCTGACCACGTTTGCGGATGACTGCAGACTAGGTGCAATCACTGAATCCCCAAATGATATCAGTATACCCCAGGATGGTCTGACACAGACCAACAACTGATGTATTACTCATGGTCTCAAACTGCATGCAAAAAAATGCATCATCATTCCCTTCAGCTCAAGCAATGCTCCTTTACACTATCAAATCAATAACAATACCCTAAGTACTCTTGAAGTCATAAGGGACCTGGGATCACAGGTTGACAACGACCGTAACTTCAACCACCACGTGTCTACAATTGTAAGGAAAGCTTTCCACATAGTTCACTTGATTAGTAAAAGCATCACCTCAAGAGCAAAAGAAGTTATAACCCCTCTATACTCGATACTTATCTGGCCCATAATTGAGTAGAACGCCCCAGTTGTTATGTACCCCACTAAGCACTTACAATGATTTGAGAGACCTCAGAGGTTTCTAGCAAAGAAGATCAAAGGCCTCCAGCATGTGCCTTTTGTGGACTGACTAAAATCCTTGTCACTATACTCCGTATCATATAGGCTTCTTAGGGGACACTTATGCCTGTCCTACAGAGCAACCCAAGACCCATACCTAATGAACTTATTGCATATCCATAAATCAAATAGGTCTATGGCTACCCATTCCAGGGACTTAAATATGGTCTGTGAATTAAATAGAACATGCTAGAGGGACAGATTTATCTCCCATTGACTGCCACACCTTTGGAATAGGCTACCAATTCATGTGAAACAGAGCACCTCTATGACACTGTTCAAGAGGAACCTGGATGAGTGGATGGGGCACTGTAAATTCTTACCAGGGATAGCACCCACAACCCTCCTGAACATGGCAGTCATCACTAAATGCAATCTTGGGTATTGACTAGTACCTCTACGGTATTACATTGGGTTGAAATGCCTAGGCTTAAAATGACTTCTGGGTCGATAGCCTAGTAATCTCCTATGATACTATGCTTTGTCCACAGTGGGTAAGTGAAAGACTTGATGCCAGTTATTGTGTAAAATGCATAGCTGTATATTGCAGATATCATTCCTATAAGCCAAGAATGCTACTTCTGGACTCCTCACACCTGTTCTGATTGAGTACATTTACATCTAATAGTGTGCATGTATATCATTTACTTTTATCTTCTTACACATTTGTTCATATAATACAGGTTCCACACTTACCTTGACATTACTGCAGTTACATGTCATGTGCTTTGGGGCTGTCTCTCTCTGATTCTATCTGTACACAGCTATTACATAAGTAAGTAAAGTCTGTGGACATTAAATGGCATGACTTTTAACATTTCAGGTTGCTATGTCCATTCCTTCACTAGTGACTGTGTGTGTTATCGCTTGCCTCTTAGCTAGTGAGTCTGCACGCTAACCTTTGATTCTTAGGTGGCAAGTGTGTGTGCTGGCTTTACTTCTTAACCAGTGCAAGGGCATATTGTGCATGACAATGTCTGCCAGCTCCCTCTGCAGCTGAAGGATCTCTCTCAGAATCCTTGCCAATATGTGTTGGAGATGTTGACCCTAACTGTGGTCCAGGAATATGTGTGGTCTTGGCCCTTGCTATTCCTTTTTGCAGTTGCTTGTTGAAGATGGTATTGTGCAACATGGCACAAACTGTGAGAACTTCTGGACAGGTGCCTGGGTTCTACTGCAGGCTGCCCCCAATGTGTCAAGACAGCAAAACCGTGGCTTCAGTATGCCAAACGCATGCTCAATGATGTTTTTAGTTTCAGTGCTGTATCCTTCTTCTGTGGGTATGTGTGCATTTATGATGGGTGCCATGAGCCACAGTTACAGTGCATAACCTACAACACCCAGTAGATGGCTTTCTAGAACATCACCCCTAGCAAACTTTGTATAAGGCAATGAGGTGGGTCATATGTGTGAGTCTTGGTAACTGCCTGAGTTTCTTGCACACACACATTTAGGATGATCCCTTAGGCATTACAGGCAACCTGGCAGTTGGTTAAGTGGAACCCCTTTCCAGCTGATTTAGATCCTTTTCTGTAAAACAGGTGAGGCTTTTATTTCTATGTGTGTATGGTATATTGCTCCCCAAAACTTCAAGGAATAGTGTCATCTGGTGTGCATGGAAATAGATGTGCTCCCTTGCATGCCCTACCACAACATTAAGACACTGGTGCAATATTGTTAAGGGTGAGGCCTGTGAAACCCCTAGTATATCCCTTGTGGGTCTCTGTAATGTACCAGTAGCTAATATCCTTAATGCTACACATACCTTAATTTTCCCAGTGTCTGAGATGGGAGTGAAGAGGTTGTAGAGTTCCTGCTGTATTTCCCTATTGACCTGTATTTCTCTACTATTTAAATATCATAAATCCTGTTACACATATACAGGCAAGAGAGCAGCAGGAGCCCCTAACATTACTTTTTTTTTAAGTATGATGGTGGATGTATTCCAATAGGTTTTGGAGTTCATAGCAAAGAACTACACCATCTCTACACAATTACTTTGTAGCATCCTGAATGGGTCCATCTTGAACTGGTTAATTAGTATTTAATTCAGCTGATTTTGCTTTCATTAACATACTCTGATGTTTACCTTTGTTTGGCAGCTTTACACGATGTCTGGAGCCATTTAATGAATACAAAATAACACATTGACATGCACATAATAAAAGCACGGAGATTAGCCATTCATGAATCCAGACCACTGTCTCATCATCAACAGAAAGAGTCTTGCTTAAGTACAACAATTCAGCTGTGAGGCTGAAATCCTCAAATTATGTGGCAAAGTTGACCTTCAGTTCATCTAAAAATCTAATCATTGCTCCAATTATATATGTGGTTGAAGCAGTAATAAAGTTGTATAGCACAGGGACGTGAAACACTATGACTGGAATTAAATCAGAGAAAGTTCATTTAGATGATGGAATATGTGTAACACACAAAAAAGCTTCTGTAAGAAATTCATCATTCATCAGCAGTATTAGGAAGACTGTGAAAAAAATTATAGTCTTCTCCATGTGCTCATAAAGCCTTTTCAGGCCATTGCAGCTACTCATCTGACAGCAAGCAGGTAACCTGACCAGCCCTTTACCATGACCAAGACATGCCTGTTGTCCATTACTAGCATGCTGACTCATCTCCAGTCCTGTCAATTCTCCTCAAATAAATGAATAAGTAATAGACACGTTACTTAACCTGTTGTATGCCCTTTCTAAGGAATTTACTGCAATTACTCCTTACATAAACAGTTGCCATAAAAAAATCTGATATATAGACAAAGTTCTGTTAGATCATATATTATTGTTTGGATCATCCACTGCAAGCGACATTACTTCACTTTCCAATCCAACCAAAAGAGCCTTGATATCAACAATTGCAAGAGCTTCTACTCTTCCGATGGATGATGGTTAAAAAAAGGGAATTTTCTTAAAACACACTAATGTTGTTTCTGCTTTTCTCATCTGTAAAGACATTTTATATCATTCTTAGAATCCACTTACAAATGTCTCTGTATCAATAAAAGGATTATTCTTTTTGCTTATATCCACAAAATCGAGAGTGATGCCAATGTAACTTCTGCTTGATTAGTGTAAGAGAGGCCTGTGGTTGCTCATATTTGATGACAGTATAGTTTCAGGGTCTAGATTTTGAGATAGTATGCATCAGAACTTATTGGAAATTTGGTGTGTTGTAGTTTACGGTGAGCAGTCTTAAATTGTCTTTTCTAATTATACGTCATCAACCCCACTGACACTATCACTTCATAAAAGCTAGTTTTCTAAAAATATAAATAAACCTGGATTTGTCAGTCCACTTCCTATTAAACAGTTTTCACTGCTGTTTTCTTTTGTTTACAATAGACAGTGGGGGTAATTCAATAAGTCCTACATGGAGAGATTTTCCTTGTAATAATAGTGGTGCAGCCTGAACACGAAGTCAGGAGGTTGCGCAATCCAGGAAAGAAGGCTGGAGGTGTGCACAAGCATCCCAGCACTGTCCAGACATGGAAGCGACCACATAATGCAAATCAACTCATTTGGTGGTGAAAAACATGCAAATGAGGTGAATTTGCGATCCAGTAAGCAGACGGGCATCTGTTTAGGAGCCATATCTGCAGGAGAAATGTATGTGGTTACTAACAGTGTACTGGAATGTAAAAATAAAAAAGGGGCCATGTCAACTCAAATAAAAACATGTGTTAGGTGCAGAAGGCATGCCAATGGCCAAAACTATGGCCATTGGCATTTAAAACTAATGCAATTAATAAAAAATCAAAAGAATTTTTTTAAACACATATGACACGTTTAAATGGTGTGCAGCGACGCACCAACATAATAGATCATAAAATAAAAATTAAAATACTAAAATATGAGATATAAAGCTATATTGAAGTTCCCCATTATACTGGCAAGTAGGCAGAGTCATACAATTGCAGGTTATAGTGGTTGCTAAGGACATAGGCTCTGGTGTAGTGCAGTAACTAGGGAATACACAATTAGGTGTATGTGCCTGAGCTAAGTTTACTGAATACCAAAATGGGTCACCGTGTCCGCAGGTACCTAACCCTGTAGTGGCTACAATGTGGTAGTGTAGGCAGAAGAGGCAGCTGACATGAAAAGGGGGTGTGTCAGGGTTTGTGTTAGCACATTGGAGCTCAACAACTCCTGTTTGCACTCAGCTAAGCACAGCTAAGCAGGGGTGTGTGTCTGAGGCTGCTAAGCTGTGCTTAGTTGTTTAAAGAAATTCTGAGCATGCTTGTTTACAGAGGAGGGCCCTTTCTGCTCAACAATGTTTACACTAGCCCCACAGGTATGCATAGAGTGCTACTGGGCTTAGAAGTGAAAGAAATTGAAAAAAAAAATAAATAAAATGAAGCAGCTGAGAAAATGCAATCAACTATAAATGACTACTAAACCCTCAGCCACTCACAGTGGGCCATTCAGACCCCTCAGTAATGTAGCTGGCAGATTGAATATATCATAGTTAGCCAAACACACAGGCTGTGTCTGCAAGCACTCCAGTATAAAGTATGCAGACACCCGTCAATCTGATTTTCCCACATACTCTGCACCATTGGAGTGCACACTTGGGAATTTTAACTGACAAAATGATATGGGCTGCTGCTGCTTTGCTACATCTCTACATGCTACAGACTGAGGGCAGTGATAAGGATGATGCTGACAACTGGCCCAGACTGAGGAGGAGAAGAGTGTTCAGGCCCAGGGTAACCTTTCAGGGGCTATATGAGCTGGGAATAGTAGAGCACTACAGGGTAGACAGAGACATACTACAGCAGCTTGCCAAGCTCTGCTATCCTCACCTCAGACCCAGAGCCAACAGAGGGGAACCCATGCCAGTGGAAACAAAGATATGTGTAGCCCTAAGAATACTAGCTACATGTACTTTCCAAAGACCTACTGGGGACATCATGGGGCTCTCACAGGCATCCGCATCCAGGGTACTCCACCAGTTCCTGGATATCATGCTAACATATGCCACTGAGCACATTTATTTCCTCATCACCCCTGAGGAGAGGACCAGCAATATGCATCTCTTCCTCCATGTAGCACACTATCCAGAGGTACTAGGTGCCATAAACTGCACTCATGTGCACATCAAACCATCACCCAGTGAGGATGGTAGAGTCTATGTTAACCACAAGGGCTATCACTCCATCAACTGCCAGGTTGTCTGCAATGCCCAGGGAATTATCATCTATGTGTGTGCTGGCAGCCCTGGTAGTTATCACAAATCCCACATATGGCATGCCTCACAGCTGTACCAGGTATTTGCCAGGGGAGACATCCCATACAGCCATCTAGTGGGGGGTGCTGGTTATGCACTGGAACCATAGCTGATGATACCCATAAGAAATACACACACACACCCATTGAAGAACACCATAATGAAGCACATGCACAAACTAGGAACACCGTAGAGCATGTGTTTGGGCTACTCAAGTCATGGTACAGCTGCCTTTACATATCTGGTGGGGCCCTGCAGTACTCTCCAACCACATGTGCACACATTTTCATAGTATCAGCCATGCTACACAATATGCTCCTGTGGAAACAGCTGTGGTAGGAACATCACATGGAAGGGGGACACAGTCACCCACCATTGCCAAGGTCCCCACAGGTTTATGGAGACTTGGAGAAGGAACACCCACAGCCTGTTCCTGTAGGCAGATGTAGGCATGCCCAGTATGCACTGGTCTTGGCAAAGAGGCAATGCATAGCACATACACTGACATCCTAGGTACCCAGGGACTGACACCTCACTCTGACTTGCACACACACACACAGTAAAAAGGATGCCGCACACATCACAGTACCTGTCCCTTATCATATATAGCTGTGTTCTGCGTGCATTCATCAGAGTCAGCCCTGAAACATTGTCCTCACAACTGCTGCAGGTACAGGCTAAGTCACTCTTTTTAACAACAAATGAATGGCATAGTAGGCAGTAGCAGCATATCTATGGTATTGCTGTATGTATGCAAGGGAATTGGGTGGGCTACCAGAATAGCAACAGACAACTGACAGCTATGTGGGACAACAGGAAATGGTCACCAAATACTGGCTGCCACAAAATATGCAGTACTCCCCAAGGTGCCAAAACTCACTGCCATATATGTGGGGGATTAAGAAACTGTGGGGCCATAGGTCACATGCATGTATGTCAATGTTGGAGTCCATACACACCTTTCAGCCTCTCACAGCAAGTCAGCTGCACAAAGCCATAAAGAAATGTGTGGCAAAGACCCACAAATAGGAACAGTTATGAAATATTACTCTGACAAACTTAGACAGTGATATTAGAACAGGTCTTGCTGTTGTATTAAGTCTCTGAAGGGTAAAAAGTCTGAAACTCAAATGTCTGTCATTACTTTCTAACATTGATCTTTAATGATATGCCAGTATTTTCCAAGACAACCACAGTACTGTGCTAAATGGACCCAAAATATGAAGCAAACATCTGCACAGTCTGTGGAAATTTGTACAATTGAGAGATATGCTCCCCTTCCCCCAACACACCTGTGTTCCCATAGAAATGCAGTAACATTTATGTTTGTAGGGTAATAGTAGCAGACCACACATACCCATGGCTGTTGCCGTCAACTTGCTAACTTGTTCCATGTCCACAATATGCAGGGATCAATGTGCTATGTCTGTGCATGGTTATTACTGTCAGGAAGTAGACAGCACTTCCGGTTGGCTGGTGTGGCTTAGTGGTCTAAATGCATTACTGTGATTGACAGGGTCTGTGGTTCAAGACTGACATTGCCAGCTCTTTTGCATGTCAGCTACACCTATGGTAGGAGTTGTGCACACTGTTCAGAAGTCAATATTTGTTACTGCAGGAAAGTTGGACAATGGAGGGACAGGGTGCCACACATATGGACAGTACACAGCTTGGAGTAACCTACACAGCACCTAGTAGAACAGCAGGTTGTGACAAGTCAGTATAGGACCAGGTGATAAATGGCTGCCACATTACTGTGTCAGTGCTGACAAAAAATCAGTGGGCACCATCCATAGCCCTGTATTGACAGGGTGTCACAGAATGTACACACGTATGCCTCACATATCTGTTCAGCTCCTCATAACATTGCATTTGCCTGCCAAACTATGTGCAAAACAATGAAGGTTGATGTGAAACATCAATGGCAGACAGTTGAGAAGTAGCTGTCATACCCATAAGAAAATACAAGCTAATACAAAAATGTTCTATCAACTCTCTATTCTTGGAAGAGCAATAGTAACACCCTGTCCCCATGTCTGGGCTTTTATCTGACTGTTATATATGGGCCTGTCCAGAAGTCAGTCTATAAGAGTTTGACAGCTATGACCAACATGTAGCCTTATAATAATACTGCAACACAAACTGTCTGAGGAACACAGCAGATGTAGGGGTGCAATGATGGACAACCTGCTAAACAGATGAGGAGGGTAGAGTCTACGTCAACCACAGGGGGTATCGTTCCATCAACTCCCAGGTCATGTGCAATGCCCACAGCATTATTATCAAAATGTGTGCTGGCAGCCCTGCCAGTTATCATTACTCCCACATATGGCACGCCTCACAGCTGTACCAGGAATTTGTCAGGGGAGACATCCCATACAGCCATCTAGTGGGGAATGCTGGTTATGCACTGGAACTATGGATGATGAAACCCATCAGAAATGCACACACACCCACTGAAGAATGCCATAATTAGGCACACACACAAACGAAAAACATCATAGAGCATCTGTTTGGGCTACTCCAGTCATGATTCTGCTGCCTTGACATATCTGATGGGGGCCTGCAATACTCACCAGCCACATGTGCCTACATGTTCATAGTATCTGCCATGCTACACAATATGATCCTTTGGAAACAGCTGCGGCAGGAATATCACAGGGAAGGGGGACACAGCCCCCCACCATTGCCAAGGTCCCCACAGGCACAGGGGGACTTGGAGGATGAATCTCCTCAGCCTGTTCCTGTAGGCAGATGTAGACAGGCCCAGTAAGCCCTGGCCTTGGCAAAGAGCCAACACATTGCACCATACACTGACACTGTAGGGGCTCAGGGACTGACACCTCACTCCAACTCACATATACATAGTAAAATGGATGGCAGCCACATCACACTACCTATACCTTACAATGTATAAGCTGTGTACTGCCTGCATCAGACAGAGTCAGCCCTGAAGCACTGTCCTCTTAGCTGCTGCTGGTACAAGGTAAGTTACTCTTATTAACAATAAATGAATGGGCTAGTAGAATGCGGTAGCATATATATGGTATTGCCGCATGTTTGCCTAGGAATGGCATGGGTTACCAGGATAGCAGCAGGCAACGGACACCTATGTGACAACAGGAACTCTCACCCAAATACTGGCTGACCCACAATATGCAGTAGGCTCTAAGCCAGCAAAATCCACTGCAGTATGTGAGGGACTTAGAAACAGTGGGGTCAAAGGACAAATGCATGGCCGTCAAAGTTGGAGTGCCATACATAGCTCTAATCCTCTTACAGCAAGAAATATGCACAAACCCATAAAGAAATGTGGGGCAAAGGCCCCAAAACAGGGACAAGTCATGAATATTCCACTTAATAGAATGTTGATAGAATAGCAGCTGTTGCAGTAGCATGAATTCTCTAAAGGTCAAGAAATCTGAAACTCAAATGTCTGTCATTACTTTATAACTTCAGTCTGTAATGAATTCACCATTATTTGTCACACAACCACAATTTTATGAAAAATAGACCCAAAATATGGAGCTAAACATCTGCACAGTCTGTGAAGATTTATACACTTGAGATATATGCCCCCCCCCACCTCAACACACATCTATTCACATAGAACTGCAGCAACATTTATGTCTGTAAGGTGATAGCAGCAGGCAACACATCCCCAGGGCTGTCACAATCAACTTGATAACTTGTTCCATTTCTACAATATGCAGGGGTCAATGTGCTATGTATGTATGCATGTTTGTGGTTAATAGTGTCAGCAAGTAAACTCCACTTACTGTTAGCTATTGTGGCTTAGTGGTCTAAGTATAATACTGTAGTTATCAGGGTCCATGGTTCAAGCCTGGCTGTAGCAGCTATTTTACATGTCAGCTTTCCCAATGGTAGTAGTTGTAGACACTGGCCAGAAATCAATATTTGTTACTGCAAGAAAACTGGTCAATGGAGGATCAGGGGGGCCACATATATGGACAGTGCACAGGTCTGAGTAACCTACACAGTGCCTACTACAAAAGCAGGTTAGAACAAGTCAGTTGAGTGCCAGGATATAAAGGCTGCCATGTCACTGTGTCAGCACTGATAACAAGTCAGTGGGCACCATCCATACCCATGGAATGACAGGGTGTCACAAAATGTACACACGTATGCCTCATATATCTATTCTGTTTGTCATAACATTGCATTTTCCTGCCAAACTATTGGCAAACCAATAAAGGTTGATGTGAAAACAGCAATGACAGACAGTAGAGCTGCAGATGTCATACCCATAAGTAAATGCAAGCTAGTACAAAACCGTTCTACCAACTGTGTACATTTGGAAGAGCAATATTAAGAGCCTGTCCCCATGTCTGGGCCTGTGTCTTACTGTTATATATGGGTCTGTCCAGACATCCATCTGTAAGACTCTGAGAGCTATGGCCAACCTGTAGCCTTACAATGATAGTGCAACACAAATTTTCTGAGGACCATATACAAATATATCAATTATAGCCAGGCAGAGACAGGGGGAGGGAGAGACATACAGAAATGGATAGAGAGAGAGAGAGAGACACTCTGAAAGGCATAGAGTGATGTCCTCTTGCAGACATTTGCACACCAGTTGTAGCCACTGTCATGTGCCAGTACGAAGGTGACCTCTGCTGTATAATAGCAGTGAGGGAGGGTTGTAATCTCATCTTACCTGCGTTGTGTGTCTATGTGTGTGTGTGTGTGTGTGTGTGTGTGTGTGTGTGTGTGTGTGTGTGTGTGTGTGTCTAGGTTAAAGCACGGTGAGACATTTTCCACTCAGTAAACTTCCCATTGCCCTACTTAACAAGGCCTGCTGATGTCATTCACCTTAGAAGTATCTTTGAACACTCTTTAGCCCTATAAGCTCCTTGGCACACATGGTAAGGCTGTAGTGCTATAGTATACATAACTAGATAGGTAGGGGTTCTAATGGAGAAGATTTCCTAGTTGGCACCAACAACAAAAGCAGCACCCATTCAGGGCTAGTTGTTCTCTGGTTTTACAATATTTGTGTGGGTTACTATCTTATGGCCTTTCTTATTCCTCTGTCAAGGTTTATTTATTCGACATTCAGCATGTCTGTCCATAGATCCTCCTCTTTCAATGCAGTCTCATGTCAAAATATTCTTGAATGTTTTTTTTTTTTTTTTTGCATAAAAGACCTCAAAGAAAACCAGTGTCCCCTCCTTGAGACTCTGATGCTTGCTCAACTTGAAACAGCTAAGCTGGCTGACTCAAGGTTCTTAAAAGGGAAAATAGTTTTACTGATTGCTATGATCTCTGCCAGAAGGTATCTGAGTTGCAAGCTCTTATGATGAGTCAGCCCTACCTCATTTTCTATAGGGACATGGTTTCTTTGAGAACTAATCCTTTTAAGCCTAAAGTGGTATCCGGGTTTACTTTAAACCAAACTATCTTTCTCTCCATTTTCTTTCCTGAACCTGAAAATGAGGGAGAAAGGATACTCCATACCTTGTATTTTCACAAACAACTCAGGTACTATCTTGACCAAGCTAAATCTTTCAGATATTCAGATCAATTGTTCATTTCTTATGTAGATAAGACGAAATGACAACCTGTTTTAAAACATCTATTTCCAAATTGTTGTCTAAGGCTCTTACCTTCTGCTATACTCACCATAACAAAACAATTCCAGGCAGGGTCAAGGCCCACTCTACCACAGCCTTGGCTTCTTTTATGTATTTTTTTAAAAGGGTTGGATCCTAGAAGCATTCTAGAAGCTGTTACTTGGTCTTCCATATGCACTTTTACAAAGCACTATACATTTAATACTTCTCTAGGTCCAGATCAAGCTTTTCTAGGACCATTCTCCAGGGGATCATGGACTCTTCTCTTTCCACCTTCCAAATGTAGTTAGTTATGGTAATCTACCCATATAGCTAAGGCTACTGCAGCAGTGATCAATATGATGAACTTAATACAATTACTTAAGTTGAACATACCTTAACAGTAGATGTTCGAATGATCACTGCAGCAGTAGCCATTCCCTCTCTCTAGCCCCCTTGTTTTTTGGTGTGTTTTATGCAAGCATGTAGACATTTATTTTTTCTTGTTCCTAGCATTGTCCTTCAGGGCTCAGCCTCCCTCTTTCACCTGGCAGGAAAGCTGTAAAGGGCTTTGCACCCAAACTTGTCATTCATCAACTCAGCTCAAGCTGCTTGACAGTTTCGGTATATGGAAGGTGCTCTGAAGCTTTGGAAGATGACCGGTTGTTATATCCCTGATAGGATATAACCCATATAGTTAAGGCTACTGCAGCAGTAATCATCTGAACATCTACTGTTATGGTAAATTCAACTTAGACAACTGTACTTTCCTATGGACAATTCTCAAGCCTCACATAAGCATTGCATTTAATGAATGAAATACTGAGCATATCTGCAGTTTCATTCAGTCATGTAACTCAATAAAATTGATGATCATAAGCAAGTAGAGTATAACATTTTCATCTTCTATCCTATGAACAGCAGAGGTCTATGACTTCAATGCAAAGTAGGAGTTGCTGGAAGTAATCAAAAGAGAAGGGATAATTGGAATGAATTTGGGCTATGATATGGCAAGTAGGTAACTCTTTAAATGTGATCATACAGCATCTGGGGTGAGTCGTTTTCATTATAGACTACCTCAATACTCACTTTGTTGAGCGTATATGGCTTAGATGTCCAATTACAAACAACTAAATGAATAAATAATAACAATAGTGATAGTAATGTATTTGAGTGTTTTACACAACCACAAAGCAGTCCTGCCTAATCAGATGAATGAATGTTTAATGACCAAATGAATACTGAGGCCAGTTATTTCTTTTCATTGGCCATCTTAGTACTGAGTCTTTATAGCAAGTTTATTGACTGTAAACACTTCAGCTTTCTAACTGAGATCAAAATCAAATACTGATAGCAATGTATTTCTGCATCTTTTATTCAAATACATACAAGTTCTGCCAAGCCAGGAAAAAATACTGTATAATTATGATAAAATGGCTGCTGGGGATATTCAGTTTCATTCATAAACTATCTCATTTCCCATTCATTATGTTCACTTGACTGTATACACCATAGGTAACCAATTAAACTACTTAAAAATAATAATTTTAACTTGTTTTACTTAAACACACACTAGCTAAGTAAAACCAGATCAACAACTCTTTAACCATAATCAAATGGTAGTAGAGGCCAGTCAGTTTCATCCACAGATTCCCTATATACCCACCAATTACATCCACTTAATTGACCATGCATACCTCACATCTTTGTGATCAAATGAAAGCATAACTGTACAAATAATGATGACAGTAATTCCATTTGTTGCTGCCAGGCAACTATAGTGCCATCCATTGTATCCCCTGCATACACAGATGAGTGGATGCACTAACACACACACACACACACACACACACACACACACACACACACACACACACACACACACACACACACACACACACACACACACACACACACACACACACACACACACACACACACACACACACACACACAGATGCCCAATAGTTTTGAAGGGTTCCCTATGGCCCTCACCTGACCATTAGCTGCCTTGCACCTTTACCCTGGGCTTTAACTTCCCACTGTTACTGCCTGAAGTGAGGGAAGGGAAGGAGACTGAGAAGAGTGGTTTATCACTAGCATTTACCCCTGGCTGAAGCCACCATTGATGAAATCACAAGGGATATGGAGTATAAAAGAGCTAGCAGTGTCATACAGCTTAAATGGGCATTAGGGATTTTTCCTAAATCCTACCACCTATGGGCTTATATATTACATCTCAAAGTTGGGCATGTAATTAGGTGTGATCATTGCCCCATGCCCTAAAGCAGTCATGCCTCCTTGGGTCACCCACTTACCTAGCCCAGCAATCTCTCTGAGTCCTGGCCATTACTAAGTCCAAGAAGAGATCTGCCTTTGCTAGCACATGTCAACTACCCCATAAAGACAGTGCCACCCTCCCACATTTTCCATCGGGTATCTAAGCCACTAATCAAGCTTGCTTCAATTGGACTATAATCAGGGTTTTGAGTCTGTATTATGCAGGAGTGGGCTCACACAGTTACAGCAACTTTGTGAGCACTGCATCAATGGGCCGAGACAATATCACAGGATGTCTTTTAAATAGCATGAAACATGACCTATGAGGGCCTCTGGAATTACTATTTAACTGTAGCCTCCAAACAGGCTCTGTGCCTCATGAATGGCTAAAGGCAACAGTCATCCCTCTGCACAAAGGGGGGGCCATCTACAGACCCTGGAAACTACAGACCCATGAGTCTCACTAGTATTATATGTAAAGCCATGAAAAGAATTATCATGGAGTTTATCAACAGAGATATAGCAAACCTCTAGACACTATGGCTATGTACTTATGATCATGAATTTCAGCAACAGGCTCAACAACTTCTTTCAAACTATGAATCCCATGGTTACAAGAAGAGCGAACTGAGTAATGTTTAAACCTAGTTCAGTGATTTGAGAACTAACTGTGGATGACCGTGGTATGGTAATCTACAATAAGAAGAAGAGAGAAGGAATATGGTATGAACTGTTGATGGTTCAACTCATCCCAGAGTTATCTTAAAGTACAATAATGATGTAAGTTGGACCTGCAACGTGATCAGAGACAATTGGAAAATATTGTTGGCAGATAATGACATATGAAAGGTGATAGGGAAAGTGTCTACCTTTTCCCTTAAGAATAATTTGAGTTTAAAGTGACTATTATATAAAGATATTCACCCCCAAAACCATCTGCTCTCTTCTCTCATAAGGTTGGCACTTATCTTTGCAAAAGTTGCAACGCATACAATTTTATTAATATGAATAACTTGTTTCAACATGCAATGAATGGGAAGATGTTTAAACCCAACCTGTATGCCAGTTGTTGCAATAAAAATCTAGTTTATATTGCCATTTGTAAATCCTGTAGATGTTTTTATGTTGGCAAGATGAACAGAATGCTGAAGGAATATATCCTTCAGCATTTAAGTGATGTAAGACTTGGAGTTAAGTACAGTGCTCTTTCCCAACATGTTAGAGCTAATCCTGGACATATGTTCCTTTTTATGGTGCTGTAGCTTCAGATTATGAACTTAAGGGGTGCAGGCTTATGGAATCTAACAGAACTGAATGAAATGAAATGGATACTGAGCTGAGGGCAGACTCCTTCTCCGGACTGGATGATGTATTACCTTTGAAGCCTGTGCTAAAGGGGCATAGGCCCTATTATTGATTTTCATTGGCTGTGATAAGATTTTAAATTGAGTAGATTTTTACATGGCTATAGATCTGATGAAGGGCTTTGGTCTTAAAATGCTAATCTTTTATTGTTTTTTATTCATTAAAGGTTTTATTGGTCTTGCTGTGTTGGTCCGATTTGGTGTTTTTCAGTTTTGTTGTCTTTTTACAAAGTTGGACCTTCGGTATTCCTGGGCATGATTACTGTTGTGAATCTTTTTAAAATACTTAGATTGTGTTGCAATCTAGAGCTATAGCTGGCTCATCTAGTACCCATTGTTGTTCCCTGATCTGGCACTCCCAACAATAATTTGAAAATCAGTAAAGGTCTGTCTCCCAATCTGGAGCAAGCCAGTCCATTTTCTGCTCTGCAACTCTGAATATTGTCCTTTCACCCTTCAACTTAGTTGAATGGGGGGGGGGGGGAGTAGAACAGCAGCTATTTATATTTTTAAACACTGTAGCAAACCATTTGCTACATTAATAGCAAGCAACTTGCTACAGCTCATACCACTCATGAAACACTGAAGCACTTCAGTCCTGTGTCCTGCAAGCAGTAAAGGCATTCATTTATGTACCAGCATTCATGTAAAGAAATGAATACTAGTGCTGCACTACTGATCAAATGGCATCTTCTGATCATGCCCCCTAACACTTTGGACCTGGGGCAACTGCCTCCTTTACCCTACCCTATCTATGTTTCAGTTAGAATCCATATTGTGTTAACCAGTTATTAAAGAACATAATCCTGGAATGCTAGGAGATGTTGAATCATAGAATAGGTGGTGTTTCACAAAAAACAGTTAAACTCTGCTTTGTTTGCAAAGTTTATAAATTTTTTTCCACAACACTTTCATATCATTAAAGCAATTCACTGATGGTTAGTTCTGCTACTATAGCGATGTGAAAATATGTATGGGAGATTGATGTCAATTTTGGGAACATCAGAAGTATTTCACTCAGTTGTATTTCAGACAGAGATGTAAATGTAATTCTTTCTTTATGTTAGTTACGAGTCTTTCTAGTACAAGGATACCCATGTTTTTCATAGCCAAACCTGTAACTTGTCCGTGATTCATGTCCTTATCTATGACTCACTTATTGTTTTCAACTAGTAATTTTGCACCACTGCTACTATCATTATTATTATTATTATTACTAATATTATTATTATTATTACTACTACTACTATTATTATTACTACTACTATCATTATTATTATTATTACTACTACTATTATTGTTATTGTTATTATTATTATTACTACTACTACTATTATGATTATTATTACTACTACTACTATTATTATTATTACTACTACTATTATTATTATTATTACTACTACTATTCTTATTATTATTATTATTATTACTACTACTACTATTATTATTGTTATTGTTATTATTATTACTACTACTACTACTATGATTATTATTACTACTACTATTCTTATTATTCTTCTTATTATTATTATTATTACTACTACTACTACTATTATTATTGTTATTATTATTATTATTACTATTACTACTACTATTATTATTATTATTATTACTACTACTATTATTACTACTACTACTATTATGATTATTACTACTACTACTATTATTATTATTATTATTATTATTACTATTCTTATTATTATTATTATTATTATTACTACTACTACTATTATTATTGTTGTTATTATTATTACTATTACTACTACTATTATTATTATTATTATTTGGCTTTAGACTATGCATCATTGATTCTCATTATTTTCTTTGGTTTGTCACATTTTTCTCTGAATGATTACTATTTTGTAATCATGGCCACATTCTTATTTCATTCATTATTTAAATGTTCAAACACATTCTTTTACCATAAAACGGCATTACTTAGTGGCTTTCCTTTTGCTCTACTGATAACTCTGAATGTATCTATAGGTTATCTGTTCCTTTAATTTTTCCTTTCCTTCCTGAACCTTTTGTGCTTCTGAATATCTATTGCCTGTTCATAATCTATGCTTGAGTTTTACTGTTACAGCCAGTGTCATAGCATACAGGGATAAAGCCGTGATTATGGTATAGGTGACTCAGTTTTCACTTAGCAGCTTGTGCATCTGACATATTGACAAGGAATCATGGGTGCACCCATCCTAAGTGCAGGGCATGAATTTGAGTGTATCTCTTCACCTCTCTCAGGTACAGTAAAGGTGGTGACATATTGCTGTAAAGTGGAAGACAGGGGACACTGACTGATTCACCACAGAAGTGGAATGACATGTCAGCATATCCCAATTGTATGTTTGTCCCTCAAGGTACAGTGGGTACATGTGGGAGAGGAAGATAGGATATAATACAAAATAACTTGTCAGACAGCAATATGATACTGCAAGAGCCTCAGTCTCACTATCATCCTTGAGTAAGGGTCAGAAAAAAGTCTAGGGGAAGGAATAAGCATGTAGTAGACCCAGTGAATGAGGAAAGGCCCTGGACAGCTGACTCATAGATTCATAGATTGTCACTAAGCTAAGAATCCAGGGGACCTTTCTAAGCCTAGCCAAGGTTTTCCAGAAGAATAATGATATCTTGTATTCAAATAGGACATTGAGGGCCTGGCATTTACAAGCTACCTCTGTCCATAAGGGACATGGGTGGGGGCCCAGTATACTTTTTTATTATTCCCAATTCACTGGTCTTGGTTGCACTAAAACTGGGTAATGGAAGAACTCAGCTGTACATGGATGGGAAGCCTTTTCCATAGGAGGGGCAGTCTCTGGGACACATGCCTGTCTCTCCAGCATGTTCTGTTTGAGTCACAGCCAAAATTCCGATCCCTAGACCTTGTATTTCTAGAACTTTTTGACTTAAGAATATGCAGGAGTTTGCAGATGCTTTGTAGGCCAAGCTAGATCATCCCTCAGAAATATGTAGGAGACTGAAAAGAGGGAAAGGGCTTTAAGATGCTCTGCATAAGTCAGGTTTGTTATGCCTTGTATTCTTTTTGTAAAGAACCTCTGTGGTGACCTCTAATTGTTGCATATGCCTAGTCAGGTACATACTGAAGGGAGCACTGTACTTTGTGATTGGTCTCATAAGTATGGAGTACAGTGGGATAATGACCTCTTTGGACCTTGATGCCATGCCTTTACTTATAACTTGTGCAACATAAAATAATTTTCTCACCACTCTGTTCATGTGCTGGTTGAAGGTAAGGCTACTGTCTATGTGTGTACCCAATTCCCTGAACACTAGGGCAACACATAGGGGCATATTATCAACATGGTGATTAGCTGGCATGGTTGACATCCCTAAAGGTATAATTATGCATTTCTTATAATTGAGGTTAAGACCATGGCTCTGGAACCATTAGTCAGAGATAGACCTTCTTGAAGAATGATAGTGTCTGCAGAGTAGTCGATGATAACAGCCAGAATCCAATCATCTGCAAACTTATTCAGCCATAAGCCTTCAGGATTTGCTTCCATTTCAGAGAAATAGATGCCAAAAAGGACCGGACCCAGTGTGGAGCCCTGGGGGCCTCTGCTAGTTGCTGGCCTCTTGGTGATGGTGATCTCACCTGTTTTGACCTCCTGGGTCCTATTAGTGAGCCAGCTGGCTATCCAGCATGATGATAAAAGGGTTTATACCTAAATTAGTGAGCATCTCTGTAATACCTGAGTGGGGTATTGTATCAAAACCTTGGACAGGCCGGGGTAAGCTGTGTGCAGTCTTATTTCCATTCAGTGCCTTGGTGACCCTCTCAAAAAAAGTCTACCAGATTTAATAGGCTTGACCTTCCTTTAACAAAGCCAAACTGTGATGGGAACAGCATTTGCAGGTTACCTATATCCTCATTTATCACATCCATGATGATTATTTCCATGACCTTACATATAAGGCTGGTAAGACTTATAGTCCTATAGTTTCTCAGATGAGTGTTTGGACCTCCACTGTGCAGGGGAATGACTGTAGCCATCTTCCATTCCTTAGGCATAAAAACTTGAATGAAGGCTCCAAATGCAAAGTGATTCAAGTGGACCAGAGAGGTCATGTCTCATGCTATTTATTAAACATCCTGGAATGTTATCGGTGCCCATCGATGCAGTGTTTTTGGCTTTGGAGAGTGCATTGATTACCTGTCCTCTAGTAATGGTTAGGGGTTGTGGTATGTGGTATTTCCTTTGGATTACTGGAGAGGGGGGAGTGGAGAAGAAATTTCAGCTGAACCTATCAGTCAAAAGGTTAGCAATGGCCTTTGGTTCAGTGTGGGTGATGCCATTGACAATAAGTTCTGCACATTGTTGTGTATTTCCCCTGAGGATATGGACATAACTGTAGAAAGCTTTGTGGTTATCCTTTTCCTGAGAAGCCATTTGTTTCTTCAGATTTAGCCTTTGAAGTATTAATTAACCCTCTTAGCTGCCTGTTTAGGTTGGTCAGGGGTATTTTAGTATCTATGGCTTTGTTCCTCCAATGCTTAGCCAAGATTTTTTTTCTTTTGTTTTATAACTGATTGATATTGTGATTCCACCAGGGTGGCTTGCCTTTTGAGTTTTTCTTATTCTTAATATGAGTGGGCACAGCTCGTTCTATTCAACTATCAATATGGCTGTACACAGATTGTGTAAACAATTCAGAATATGCTATAGTGTTTACTGGGTTTGGGGGTCCTTGGAATTTTGCCAAGGTGTTGCTTAGTAGAGAGAGGTTAGCCTTGGAATAATTCCTAAAGTTTTTTGGTTTCACTGGATTGCCCGCCCAAATTTCATTTTTATTTCAAGAAATACTGCCTTTTTGTCAGATCTGATGAGTGAAGACATTACATTGCGTGAGGAACATCACCACTCCACCCATGCTCATGAGTACAAGGTCAAGGATATTTATACCCCTGGTAGAAGAATGGATTAACTGTTCCAGGATGCAGATATTAACAAGGTTTAGGAATCGCTGGGCTTGTGCATTCCCAATCAATAGAACAGGAGTTCAGATCCTGCATGAATATTGTATTGGGTTGAACAGTGAGTACATTGAGATAGGTAGTATGGGTTTCCTGACACATGGAGGGGGTCATATAGGTTGTAAACATATGGTATAACACCCTGTTTATGGTGAGTTGCACAGGTATGCATTTCAGTGGGACATACACTTTAACTAGTCTGGATGTGAGATTGTTTTTAATGTAGACTGAGAATCCTCCAGCTTTAGTTCCCTCCTGTGCAGTAGTTGGTCTAAGGATGTGAAAGGGATTATAACATTGCATTGCTGTGGTAATCTCCATGGCTTTAAACCATGTCTCCATTACTACACAGGTGTCTACACTGTCCAGTTAGAGGAAGGCTTCCAGGGAGTGGAGTTTCTTTTTAAAAATGTTAGCACTGAGTAGTACCATGTTCAGATATTCCTTCATATGTTCAGTTAAGTTGGTAGGTTTGTCAGTTTGGCATTGCCTAAAAAGGCTCTATGTAGGTGGAAAAGGCCCTTGCCAATATCCAAAAGCCTAAAGAGGATAAGTGCAGACCATCCCTGACAAAGCATCATGGTCTGTCAACCATGTCCTCCCAGGCCATCAAATATTGTACCTCCTTGGGGTGACACCAGAAGCTAAGCCAATTGTTAAAATCAATAATTTTCTGTTGGTAACATGGCGTCATCCTTGGAAAAGTTAGTTTGCTGCTCAGTGATAGGCTCATACCTGCCTGAGACACATAATCATGGAACTCGATGATGTCATACTTCATATAGTCAAGGGAGATACATCTCAGGTAATTAACATCCACATGGACTATGACAGAGTCGTACCTGTGGTTCAGTGATCTGAGTGCTTGTATGGCTTGACAGAGATCCTAGCCACGGAAAGGCAGCTAACTGTGACTCTTTCCTTACTCAGTCTGGTGAAGGGTACATCAGTGTGTCTCATTATAGAATCACCAATGACCAGGAAATTTGACTCTGCACTGGTTTGCCTTAAGGGCTTAGCAGTAGATGCACTGGATGCAGTGTTACTGTGTGTATCTGTGTGGGATGTTTTAATGCAGTGTTTACATATGGCTGAGGACCCTTTCTTTGAATGTACTGTGCAGGAGGTCTTAGTGTATCAGGAAGGTTAACTATAAGTGCCTCAGCATAAGTACTTTTATGCGTAGGGTCTTTACCCTGTGCAGTAGGTATAGTGCAAATGTCATTGACAACCTCTATAGGTTTTGTTTTGGTTGTATGAAAGAGTTTTGCCTCCAGCGTTAAAGTGAATTTACACCTGTGACATACTTTATCTGTTTTATTAAGAATAAGTGAGCTGTCAGTATACATGAGGCAATTGTTACAATGTCTCAGAATACCTATCTCAACCAGACTGACCACAGAGAGAGACAGAAAGTGCATATCCATAGCTACTGATGTACTAAGGAAGAGTGAGGGAAATTTAAATACTGAATAAGTCAATAAGACAAGGAACTTGATGAGCAGTGCTCAGCTATGTGCAAACTAGAAGCTCTAATAGTCAAAAAAGTCTGCCTAGCTGATAATGTCACAAAATTGTAGTCCACAAACCTTCCTAATGTAAAATAATTGGTTTGGAGAGCAAATGCTTAAACCAGAACAAAGACACTTAGAATAACAGGCACAATAAGCCTTTATCAGAAATTCCCAGCTCAGAATGGTAAGGCTCTCCTCTCATAAGAATGTAGACCACAAACCTTCTTAATGCTAAATAACTGGTCTGGAGCTCATGTGCTTAAATCACAACTAAGGCACTTTTAAAATAACAGATACAGTAAGCCTTCAAGCAACAATCCCCAACTCAGATGAGTGTAAGCTACCTCTCCTGCCATACGATAGCAAATTTAAAGCCCAGGTGCTTAAATCAAAAGTAAGAGGCTTAGAATAACAATTACAGTGTAATCAGGCTACTAAGAAGCAGTAATAAATGCAGCTGATGGTAAGTAGGCAAATCATCCATCTAAGTGGACTGATTTCTGATGACGTCACATTTGTCAGTGAGACAGACAAACTGATTTCTATGTTTGTTCAGAGAGGATACCCACATGAGGAGTTATTGTCTATTAAAGATGAAATTAAAAATGCTAGAGGAGACAGATTTTCACCAGTTTTGATTAGTGGGTTCACTGCTACTGGACCAAAACAAATAGATTGTATGTCCACGAAATGCACCTTCCCTGTTCTTATTTGTCTTGACTCACAAAAAGTAAAACAAGTATTAATTAACAACTGGAAGGTCATTTTAGGGAATAGTACCCTACAAGTGTGTTGGGAGACCACCCATCTTTTATTTATAAGAAAGTGGCTAGTATTAAATCCATGTTGGAGTTGGATAAATCATCTGGTTCTAATGGTACCTGTGGTCCGAGGGGGACGTACCCGTGTTACAACTGTAAACAATGTAGATTCATTGATTCATTCATGAGTATTTACTTCAGACATATTAAAAACACAGTTTACAGTAAGGGCAGATTTAATTGTAAAAGTTCAGGGATAGTTTGTTTAGCTTCCTGCACAAATTGTAATAATTTCTATGTGGGGAATACCACTAGAGCCTTATACAAGAGGATATATGAACATCATTTAGCTATAAAGAAAAAAGACTTTAATAATGCTTTAGCCAAACACGCTGATGAATGTAGAAATTTTAGGAAATTTGTTTTCTTTGTCCTGGACTTTGTAAATCAAGTACCCTATGTCACAGAATTTAAGACTGTCTTAGAAATAAAAGAGCTAAAAATGGAAGTTTTTTTAAATGCATAAAGGACTGCATATTTAAATGAGACGCTAAACATCTTTTAAAAGACAGATGTTACTACTAATTTTATGTTTTGATATATCTTAAACTTTAATGTTCATATTTATTTTATAACATGTTATGTATTATTTCTTTAAAAATTCATTAGTTTTCATTAATTAATTAGCTTTGGCTAGTCATTGGATGATTGATTGTTGTCTTCAGTTTTAATAAGTCTGTGTAAGGTTGGCCATTTGTTCTGAAGTTTGTGACATTAAAAAGAATGAAAGCACTAAACAAACATTATTTGGCTCTAGTGGTCTTTTGTAAGTCCTTCTAGTATGTTTCCCATTTTCTAAGTCTCAATTTATTGTGTTGGTCAAAAGATTTAAACATGTTTGATAATAAACAATAGAAGTACAAGAAAATACTCAGTATATAATTACAGTGACATCAGAGTTCAAAATCACAGGAAATATTTAAAACAACATTGCAGGACAGTCTCAATTAAATAAAGAAAACCATCTAAATTAAGCTTTACTATATTCCTGACTATATCTAATAGAATTATACTGTTCCCTAGACTTACTTACTCAGAGCAAGACAAGTGTGTGGTGAATGGTTGTTGTCAGGTCAAAGACAGAATACAGAATGATATCTCTCACTAAGAGATTTCCCAAATTAATATCTCAAATATTACTGCTAGGATAGCTTGCAGAATGAATTCATTGCTTGCCATCTGACTCCTAGTTCCTAAGCCCCAAAACAACCACTGACGGCAGTTTGTAGCATTTAACATTTACCTGTAAAAATACATTGACAAGGGCCTTTCCTCAGATCTTTGGCAAATGGTGGAAATCATAAAACAACAAAACACTTCCAAGACAATACAGAAAGGTCCCTAGTGTTGGACATTGTATCTCCTTTCTGCAGAAACTGAAAGACAGCATCTTTTTATGGCCTAGCCATAAAGTAATTTAATTTCAGTTATTTTTCTGAAGTTAACCTCCTATATTCCTGTTTTCACTGTTAAAATATACATTTAAACATTTATAATAGTGCATGTACATTTCTTTTCTATTCCAGTAGGGTACACCATGGATACATTTCAAAAAGCACTTTGTAAAATAACTCTTCAGCACACGTCTGCACAAACCATCTTATATGACATACAGTTTTAATACATTTGTAACAGAAACATCTTACATAAATCATGTTGATATTCACAAATGGCATATAATTATTTTCAAAATTCCAGGTAGCTGTGCTGGCAGTATCTCCCCTTGTCACATTTCTATGTAAATCATGTTGATATTCACAAATGACATATAATTATTTACAAAATTCCTCCTTGCTAGGCTGCCAGTATCTCCTTTCATCACACAGGCAACTCAAATTCCATCAAGTTTAAAAGTACAACAGCAGGGCAGGTATGTGATAAAAATCAAATGCAGACAGAGATCAGCAATAGTCAGGCAGAAAACAACAAGTCAAACAAGCACTACAGCTAAATAAAGATGCCGCTAAATATTTGTAGTTAAATGAGGAATGCAATTTCTCAGCTCCTCCCAATGACAAGCAACAGCAAGGAGCAAAAATGGGGGGGTCATCTGTTCTGTTGGAATTATAAATGGAAAATGGTTTCTCACAACCAGATGTCTGAAGTTTATTCATATCATTTGCTTCACCATTATTTTAAATATTACGTCTGGAAATATATGGTGAATAGGCATATTATTTTCTTTGTTCTCTTTTTTTTTTTCCTTCAGACATGTTATGCACGGTGTCAATATTACCTATGACACTAAATTTATCCAAAGACTGAGTTTGTTCTTACATTTCCATTTCTTAACCATCACTTCATCCTTTAAGTTATCTGTCTGCATATTTTTCTATATTATTAATATTTCATACATTTATTGCCTTTCTGTGTTTTTTTTATATATTTACAATTCTTGAATGAATTTTTGTTAACTTAGGTGGACTAACCAGATAGGACTTAAAGATTACTAGCAAGTTATTATTCTGTGTCTTGTTTCTCTTATTGTAGCAAATTGCTATTCTTTGTCTCATTTTTCTTATTTCTTTATTGGTACTTTTTCTTATTTGTCAGAATTATTTTCTTATCTATCCTATTTCTGTTTCTATTGTGCATACTTACATTATTTTGATTTTCCACAGCATCTGCTCCCTTGCTTAAAATTTAGTTTCCTCTTCTATGCTTTTTATGTCCTTTTACTTGTTCTGTATCTAAGATATTCATATAGACATTGTCTGCATTACTCTATTTGTATTTACTCACCAAAATCAATATATCTTTATCCTTAGCCTCTATAATGTCCATTATAGTAGCTTCTGTTCTTCTGACACATACAACTTTGTTCAGAATCAGTTATTTTACAATCCATTATACACAAATATATGGTACTTCAATTTAATATAATTCAAGCAGAGCTTGTATTGCCTTCCAATACTACTTTTTTTAAATAGCAGTTTATGCAGTCTTTACATGTTAAAAGAAATGTATCTTCTGTAAACTCAGCTATGGTAAAATGAAAAATTAATAACAGAAGAGATGAAATAAAATTATTAAAAATTCAAGATGTGGATATTATGCTGCCACCTTTCCTGCTATGACCTTAGCGTGTTTTGGAATATGTCATGCACACTTCATTTCTGTATATTATACCTAAACATGACTTGTCAACCGTTTCCACTAATACCATGACTGCTTAGACATTTTATGTAAACAAAGAGTAAATCATAAAATTAAAAAAATAAAATAGAAAAACTAAAATCATTAAGAATCCCAAAAGACCAGCATACACAACGAACCAAAATAAAAAAAAAACATTGGCAGCTGCAGAAGAATGAACAAACTATCTCAGCGTAAACTGTTTCATTCAATGCTTTCATCAACCAGACTTCATCAGAAAAACAAATATTTCTTACAAATGCCAGCTTTAAATCCCTAACAATTTTAAAATGCTTCCTGTTAAAAAATAAAAATAAAAATTGAATAGTATATTATATAAAACATTATAAAAATTAAATAGTCAGTTTCCCATTCATTAAGGCTCCTTGTAGTCATGCTTACATATAATATAGGGCACCCCGAACATAAAGCTATATAAACTATGTTAGCTGTAGTGCACATGAACCTACCTGGAATACTAATAGTATACAATAGATGATTTAAACTTAAATATTGACCTTCATGTATATACCTACATGCACTGCAGTTGTAAAATTTATATGTGCCCTTAGATTTATGTTGTAGAAAGGGAGACATATGTATCACAATTTTCTAGCATACTTTTAATGGTACCGCTCTTCTTGTATGCAAACTGTGGTGCCCTCCCTAAAACCTGATATAAATCACTATTATATTAGGTTCGGGATGCACTGCTTTTTATGCAGGCATAACCACAAGGAGCCTTAATAAATGGATTAAGGAGCATTATTATGCAATAATAACTAAAGCCATAGGCATAGCCTTTCCCATCTCCATCCTAATAAATCGGTCAATTCAAGAATCTTATGTACCCCAACTCTGGAATAAAGCCTATATCATTCCCCTTCACAAAGAGGGGCAACAACATTGACATCTCCAATTTCCATCCAATTGCCATCTTATCCCCTGTCTCGAAAATTCTCAAAAAATGTATTCACCTACAACTACTACCCTTACCTCTTAGACAGCCATCTGCTAACCCCCATACAACACGGATTTACACCTGGACACAGGACCACCACTACTCTCCTCTCCTTCCTCAAAACCATCAATAATGCACGCTACTCCAGCAATATCATGTCTACCCTCCTTCTAGACTTATCTAAGGCCTCTGATACCATTTCTCACAATCTCATCTTGTCCATATTCTCTCACCTCAGTCTATCCACATCCTCTATCAACTGGTTCTCCAGTTACCTCTCTGATAGGCAACAAGCCGTCAAGTGGAAAAATTGCACATCCTCCTTACTTAGTACTCAAACAGGTGTACCTCAGAGTTCTGTATTAGATGTTCTACTATTTAACATATTCATAAATGACTTCCATCATTGTATCCCAAATGCTAAACATATCTAATACGTGGATGACTCTATGATCATCTGATCTGCTGAATCCCTCCCTAAGCTCTTCAAAATAACTCAAGAAGCCTTTTCTGCTACCGAGTGCAGGATGTTAAATAATCACCTAGCACTCAATGCATCTAAATCCAAAATCATGATATTTACCCTTTCCAAATCTACCAAAAGAGACAAGACCTCCTTCTCCATAACTAGCCAAAACAAGACCTCTATTGAAATCATCCCCCATGGAAAGCTTCTAGGTGTCCTTTTTGATGAACAATTAAAATGTAATATTCATCTGCAAAGCAATATAAAGAAAACCCACCAAAAACTAGGTATGCTCTATTGCCACAACCATTATCTTACTCCTTCAAGCAAGCATGTCCTCTCAACCACCTACCTCATTCCCTCCCTCTTGTATGGTGCCCCCTTCTTGCTAATTTTCAAAGCTCTCTAAAGACAAAACTATCCTCCTGCTATAATAAAGTTTCAAAGTTTGCTACTGGATCCACATCCTCCTCTTACCACTGCTACACCCTCCACAAATTAAGTTGGCTAGAACTGCCTAACTATCTCTCCTACAGCCACCTAACTAACACACAAACTCATCTACAAATCCTTTCTGTGACCCTCTCTCACCTCTACTCTCAAAATGTAGCAGCCTGATAGACTACTCAGGTCTAACAAACAGAACCTGCTTGAAGTGTAAAAATCAGCACGCACTCCAGATAAACTTCTGTTATCCTTCTTTCTGGCATGCCTATAGAATTCCCTCCCACCACATATTTGTACCACCAACAACCATGCCACCTTTAAATCCTTGGTTTATTCCCACCACTCTTCTCAATGGGAATGCTCCTGATTGCACCCTACCTGACTTCTCTTTATCTCGTCCCCATCTTTCTACCCTCCTTTTTCTCTCAACTTCAATTCTAATTCTGATCTCCACTGTTCTTATCTCTCTAATTCTCTTTTTTATATGTTATTTATTTACTCCCTACAATTCCTGACAAACTCTTACACTTGCACAACCTGCAACCCTGTATACCTTCTATCTTTAAAATTCTAATTATGGCTTATAATGGCTTATAGCTTATGGCTACACAGGCCTCTACGGTTTTATACCATGCGTAATTTACTTGTATTCTGGATTCTGCTTTTGGATGTTTAGACAGGGCATGTATCATCATGCCTCTGTTTTTTTTTTATATATATATTGTTTTTTATATTTGTTTTCTATATATGTTTATTTACTTTTATTACATGCTGTAAAATAAAATAATAATAAAAAATAAATATATATATATATATATATATATATATATATATATATATATATGTGTGTGTGTGTGTGTGTGTATATATATATATATATATATATATATATATATATATATATATATATAGGTTTACTATGGTAAGGTCGAAGTGGGTTTGGTCGAGCCCACTTCAGTCGAAGTCCGGAGGCCGAACGGCGACAATGTCAAACCCGACATTGTCGAAGTACTAATCTCGCCCCTATCTCGAACCATGTTAAAGCCCGTTTCAAGGTCAAAGACGAGTTGTATTTCGACAATGTCAGAATTTGACATTGTCGTTTTCGTGGATGTGGGTTGATGATCCCATCATTTTATGGGGTCCAGTTCGACCATTCCATAGTAAACCATATATATATATATATATATATATATATATATATATATATATATATATATAAAATACTGTGTAACAACTTGTGTGTATGGACATTTTCAACTGTGTAATTGTACAACACATGGAGCTTTTCTCCCCAGGTCTACATTGAAAATGGGCTCTTTTCGGCCCAGTGGACTATCCCAGTAATCAAACTGTAAATAAATAAATAAATAAATAAAGGTGTGATTACTGTTGGGTTTTAAGTATTTAAAGCTGATATTTGTAAGAAGTATTTATTTTTCTGATGAAATGTGGTTGACGAAAGCGGTGAATAAAACACTTTACACTAAGACAGTTTGTTCATTCTTCTACAGCTGCCAGTGTTGTTTTTATTTTAAAATTATTAAGTATTCAAGTTGTGGGAATGACTGCTATCATGATTTTAAAGTCATAAATATGTTACACAAACTCCTTCATTTATAGCAGTTTAAGCACCAACCCTTCCTAAAAATTGCAGGAGAGCCTCAAATTCAGGCAACTTTCTATTTAGTCTCTTAGCATTGAGTAATACCTCCATGAAGTTGTCCAAACTGCAGCTTCATTTTGTAATAATGCCCAACAGGGGGACTCTCACAATTAAAAGGAACTATGGGGTCAGCAAAAGCTTCAGTCAGCATGCAGAAGCACTGGTATGAGAGGTGCAAGCCATCAATAGCAGAACAGGAATTCTTAACTACTATCTCATCCATAATTGGATTTAACAACTGGCAAAATAGTTGGAATCACATACAGGATCCTATTAGAATGATACAAACTATTTAGCCAGTTGTTAAAACCAATTATCATGTCTATTTATTTAAGCATCATTTTAGGTGAGGGCAAGATGCTACTCAAGACTAGTGTCTTTCCTGCCTCTAACATATGCATGTTAAGTTCCATGCAGGCCCCCTTGGGTGCATTGTCTCAGGTCATTCACCTTCACATGGGTAATGACTAGGCCATAGTCATATTTGTCTGGGCCCTTGTGAAATCATAGATCCTGGCATCAGGTAAAAAGCTTACAGTCACCCTGCTCTTGTCATGTCTGGTTATGTGGAGTCTGCATACCTAACTATAGAGTCAGCTATGCCACATCAGAAGCAACTAATCCCAAGCTGATTTTGTCCCAGATTGTACAGATTTTAAAAGTAAGATGGGAAAGGGAACTAATATGCTTGAGTTTCTATTCTAAGATAACACAGAGACAGCGCACTAGTGCAACTATTTAAGTAAGGTAAACTTGTAGGCGGATGACTCCATAGCAGTGAGTATACCTCTCAGTCATCCCTGATTGCCTCATATTTGTGCCCCTTGCCTCTTATTTGTTTTTTTTTTGTAATTTCTGGTATATTTGTGAGATTTATCATCAGTCTATAATGCCTGTCATTAGAGTTTCATGCTTCTTATTGTTCAGAATATACATGTTATCAGTAAACACATTCTGTTAACTTTTTAAGTGAATCAGAGTAATGTTTAAAAATTGTATCTGATTTTGGGTCTCTTATCCTATTATTTTTGACTTTGCCCAGAATATTTGAACAAAGAAGTTGAAAGCTATGATAGTAGAGAAGCACAAAAAATGAAATAGACTAAATAAAACATCACTCACTAACAGCTACCCAGGCTGAACACTAGCTGCACAACACTCTAACGTATTTGAGATTTTATTCATAGAAACAATAATACGAGCAATGCCTGAAGGAATTGAACCTAGCACCACAAGCTGTAAATCCTAAGAGCTTTGTAGCCTTTATCATCTTGCTTAACTTCCAGATAAAAATCTACTTTATATAGCTGCTTATTTCTGTGTTACACTACCTTGTGTAATATGGTTCTTCTCTTTGAAATACTTATTTTAAGGGAAACACTACAGTTTTCAAGCAAGGTGTGCTGCAAAATGTGCAAATACATGTATAGTAGAAGTAAATATAGCAGCTCACCAAACCACCTAGAACTGCATTTTTTCTCTTATCTCCAAAAATGTCTAACTTCAAAATACTGTGGCCATCTCAGACTAGAGGATGTGCTGCATCTATCACCAGTGAAAAAGCTAAAAAATAACATGGCCACTTATGGTTTTCCTCTTCCTGGGCAAGGTAGCTTGCTAGTAATATCAATAACCAGAAAGTCCTACTCAGTTAATAGTGGTTTACTGAATACATACTATAGGCACTTAATACATCTCATGCATCAAAATAGGCTGAGCTAATAAAAAAAATAAATAAAAATAATTGCTTGTGCGAGCCTTGGAAATATTCTAGAAACTAAAATAATCAGCTTAAAACATGCTAAGCTGGGTATGAATGACATAATTTCAGTAAGTGTCAATGTCCAGTGCAACAGTCTAATCCTTTATTAACAGTCATAAGGTTCAGTTGGACATGCAGTAAACATGAAAATCTCTACCTTGTAATTTTTACTGCTTGAGATGTTCTGTGCATGAAACAAATGCAATCAGTATCTCTGTAGGGCAGGATGCGTATCTTCCTTTCAATTTTTATTCACAAAATGGAAACAGGAGAACCCGACTGAAATCATTTTGAGCATGTACATATTATAAACTATGATTTAAAATATTTAAATTGGCCTGCAATCAGTTCTTAAAATAGGGGAAGCACAGAGAAGGAGCAACAAAGAGAGAATGAAAGATAAAAGAGTTGCAGGGAGAAAAGAGGAAATACAAGTTGAGAAAATATGTTTATGAGCATCTTACCTTTAAGTTATTGGGAAATTGCTAGAAAAAAAATGCATATTGAGTAAACCAGATGTATTTGTACCACAACATTTGATGTGTGGTGCATTATTCATTTTTTGAATACTCAGTCTTATTTTGTGTGTGACATTTTCAGCAGAACTATTTAGTGCTTAAAAAACATTACTTTTTTATCAGATCATTTTTAGGGAAAAGGTTAATTTATAAAAAAGAGTAAAATCAGCTTTAAATGGCTGATTAAGCTAATGTCTTGTTCTGCAGTTTACTTCCTGCTGGGAGTACACCAACAGAATCTGAAAAAGATGACACCGACTGATGACATGATGTTGACATTTAGGCCTTCTCAGAAAAAAAATAACAATCATAGTGAGGCTGTTGTCCCACAGGAGGTAGCGGATATCAGAAAAAAGATACACCAGTGGTGATATCAAGGTGTATAAAATGTCATCTGTCATTGAATTCCCCCCAAGAGCTCTTGTAATGAGACAAAGACCAGGGTCTCAAATGGTGAGAAAAATTCTCTTTAGAATGAAAGTTGGTGTGAATTGTCAGGACACTTTATATATAAAATAAATGATACACTTTTGTCTCACAATTCATAAATGAGCTTTTGCATCCACCAGAATTAGTTCAGAACCACACTGTCTGCAGTGTTTAAACAATAAATATAGGCTAGTTATTGTAACAGTATTCTTTCTGTAAAGTATAATGGCTTTAATGTGCTGTGAAGTAAATGAGTTTAGAAAACGGAATTACATTTATAAGTGCAGCAATTTAGTGCTCAAACACTGTTATGTTATTAATCACATTTAATTGGCATCCTTATACATTTATATTGTAAGATAAGCTTATTAAGAAAATGCACGGGCTGCAGTACATTATCTTATAGCTACTCCAACATACAGTGAAATTCAAAAAAAATCTATATATAATAACAATTGCATTTCTCTGAATTTTGGAATTTTACAGCAGCCAAGTAAGATGGTAAAACACTATAAGCATTATAAGGTGTGTCCATGTGTGTTAAGTTGTCTTGAATGCACACTGATAATTATGTTTTTACTGCTCTGAGCTACCCTAAATTCTGTTTAGGATTGTTCATCATCACAGAATTCAGGATTTTAAGTTTCATTTTGCTCAGATATTTTTCAAACATGCAATGCACAGAACATAAAAGTGACATCTAGCTTATTTGTCTAGTGAACAGAATGCAATGTTACATGGTCTTAAAGTCTTTCAATCTAGCTTATACTATATGTGACTATACCTATCTCCCTTCCTTGCACATTGTTCTTCAGGTACATTCCACATGACCAGTTTCAAATGCATTCTAATATCAATTTATAAGGACTGGTACAAAGTTCAGTGTGCTTATTCATGTCCATCTGCTAGGCCAAAAGGGGTTCATGGCATAATTCCATGTTATTAAAAAATGTTATTGTGGGTTACTCTGCATGTGAACAGGGGAATTAGAGGTCACTTCATGCAATACTGGCTGATCCTTGCTTGCGGGTCAGAAAATGTTATTACCAGACTTGCAGTCTAGGGACCATTGAAGAGCCTACCCCAAATTCCTAGTTACCCCCAGGCACTGTCTGATTAAGTGACTTGTCACACAGCTGGCAAATGAGGGCTGAGATTGAGTCAAACCCTATAGTACAGCAGTTATAGCTCACCAACATAACCCACTGCACCAGCTGACAGATTAACCTTATGTGCCAACTACCAGACTAACCCTCTGTGCAACTAAGGTAATATCTCAGAATAAACTGACTGCAGTACAGAATGGGGCATTCCTGGCCAGGGAGTGCTAAGGCAAATCACACAGATTTCTTGTTAGTCTATGGCTAGTTTGTAGTTAGTAAACAAAGACCTTCTTGAATGCCCCGATAGTACTTAAATGAAAATATACTATCAGTGTAGTGATAAACTACCCTTTCTCGTATACTATGATGATAAGATGATAGGTGCAGTACTTCAGTAAGTTAATCTGGTGTTCAACAATGTCACTGTGCCCCCAAACTTTAGTACCTTTTAGAAACATAGATCGCTACAGTCTTCAGTTTGATGAAAACTACTTGGTCCACCTTATCTAATCATATAGTTTATGTAACTACAGCTGATTTCTTTTCTACCAACCCCTCATTAGTATTGGTAATTATTTGCCCCATGCACTCTAGACTTCTCTTTTTGACCATAGTATACATATCAGCAGTAAGACTGCAGCAACAGCACCCTGCTCTGATCACACAGCAGATTTCCCTGCTATCTTCACTTCAGTCATCCAGTTTGTAAATGTATTCCACTTATTGTGGTACTTTTTAGAATGGTACCATTTGTAAATGTACGTACTACTGAAGTACTAACATTTTCTATTGCATTTTATCCTACCATTCACAACATTCTTTCTGTAAGAAAATGCATTTTTTTTCTGGGGTTCCTGATGAAGGGGCAGGACCCAGTTTGTTTTTCCCATCTGAAGTGCCCTGTCTATGTGCTTACAGTGAAAGCTCCAGAAATGCTACAGTTCTCAAGGTGGGCCCTTGCCAGCTCATGGTTAGGTGGGCAGTAATCATTTGATTTTCACTAGAGGTGCTCTTTTATTTGTATACTCTAGTTTTTTTCTCTTCATTTAGACAAGGCCTAGGAAAAAGATTAACACATTTTTATTCTGCAGCAATAAAATCTCCTCATTCATCTTTAAAGCCATGAAAACAGCAATAGTCAAAAGGTATTCTTCTAGCCTGATAAGAATACGGCCTTCCATTAATAGTTTCAGCATCAAAAAGGAACTCAAAAAGTATTCAAATAACATAAAACAGAATGTGTAGGTTTATTACCCTTTCTGCAAAACTGGAACATCATAGCAAACTATTGAAATTGCAAAATATCTCCCAATTCAACAAATATATAATTTTCTACTGGGCTCTCTCTTATTCTCACTTCTTAACAACTAAGCTATTTCTCACCTTCCAACCAAACTAACAAAACCGCCTCCCACATACAGCCTCAGAAACCATAACAGCTCAGCTCCCTACCTACAAGCTTCCAACATCAAGCACAAAACACAGTTTGCCAATTTTGGGTCAAAAATGATGGGACCCCCTTGCTAATCTTAAAGAATCAGTTTCCTACATTCATTTCCAATTGCAGCTTAAAGCTCAACATAAAAACAGCAGCAAAATATCATTTCCACCATTCCTGTAACACTACTTGACCACTTCATCATTTTCTTCATCTTCTTGACAACTTTGTCATTTTCTTCATCTTCTTCATCCTCTTCTCACTTTTTTTCTCTGCCCTAACCCTAACACTTAGCCACACATATCCCTTGTCAGTTCTACATGGTTGTATATAATCTGACACTCTACTATCAATTTTTTCAGTGTTTATGCTTTGGCTTCTTCTTACTGCTTTAACCTCTATGCTCTTTATCGCTTTATAATTACAACTATTCAGTCTACTGTATTTTTCTCCTTGCTCAGGCCAAGACTGAAACTGGCCATTAGTGATCAGTGCTGTACCCCAGTTAACAAATTCAACTCAAAGCCCTGTCTCTACTCAGTATCATACAGACTTCTGAGCGGTAATCTTTGCCTAGCCTACAAAGCATCTCTGGAAACTGTTTTGATGAATCTATTCACATCTGAAATTAAACAGCAACATAACTACTACATTAAAATACCTAAATTTTGCTTGCAACATAAATATGACATGTTGGAGAGACAGATATGTTTCTCAAAAAATCCCCATTTTCTATTTGAAGCGGAGTTCCTCCCTATGCCTATTTAAACACAACTTGGACAAATGGATGTGTAATTGGAAATTAACCCTTGGTCTGGCTCCTATGTCTCATAGACAATGGTAGTCAGTTAATCACCCATATAAATTAAATTAAAATATTTAAATATATTGACTAACTCCATCCTCATTGATCAAATTGTACACAAGGTCGATGTGTAATGTTTGTTTAATATTTATTTCCATGCACTGAGACTGTATATATACTATATATTGTGCTTTTTCTTGTATGTACTATTGATGCTATGTGGAGTTTTTCTCCCCATGCCTCTACTGAAAATGGGCTCACCTAGGCCAAGTAGACTTTCCCGGTTAACAAATACAATAAATAAATAAATAAAATATAAGTCAAATTTGTGGGTCACATTTAGGTTGCACGGGTAGGCTTTTAAGGGGCCTAGTAGTCATTAGCCTAGTAAACACTTATGAACATATGAATCTATAACTAACTAAATAAATAATTTTATTGCTGTCAGCCATTGTATGTGTATCTTTAAGTCATTTGATGTGACAAGCTCTAAGTCCTTTTAATCACTTTTTGCTGCTGCACTTTTTGGCACATTTGTGTGTTCCTCTCCTTGATTTTATTTCTGAACTGCTGCAATCTAATTACTTTGTACTGAATTTAAACTGCCACATGGGATACCTTTACTCCAGAGTTGCCACGTTTCTTCTCTTTTTGCTTTTCATTTATCATATCTGTTGTCTAATTCCATAATATCAATAAAAGAAGGTAAGCATTCCTTCTAGATCTTGTACTCTGTATAGGTTCATAGGTAAACACCAGGCTAGCTGCCTTTGCAGGTCATTTTAAGCTTAGCCGGTTTCTCATTTTTGTGTTCAGATTAACCTATGCCATTTGGTTAGAGATTGGCCTTGCACATTCCATGGTTGGTAATTATACATTACACAAATAATGAGAATAAATGGGATCACAATGTAGATAATTTGAGGGGACCCATGCACAGGATAAAGCATTTAGGAGCTGCCTCTCTCTGTTAATGTTACTGGGATCAGTCCTGGGGTGCATTTTCTATTTCCCCATTCATAAATCAAGGTTAAGTTTGAATATGAATGAGGATGAACTTTGTTTTAGATTGATGGAAGTCTGTTCCATGGCAGTGGTATCCTCTGTGAGATAAATCTGTCCCATCAAACCATTAGGTCGATATTGCAGAAGAGGTTTAGAACCCTAGAATGTTTACTGATGTCATTTGACTTGCTGATGTGCAATAAATCCATTAGTATTGGATCAGAGGATGCCTTGTATGCCAGACACAGGCCACCTCTTAGCAGTCTATAGGATACCAGGTATAGTGGCAGGGCTTTGAGTCAGTTTATGTAGGACATTTTTTTTAGGGCTTGTATCCTTTTGGGAAAGTATCTCTGTGGGTATTCCAGTTGTTGCATGTGCCTTTTACTAGTAAATCAATTATAAGGTGACAGAAAAAAAAAACAAATAAATAGGATACACTGAATACAATTTCTACAACTGTGTTTTGACAAAATTTAGCTTTTATATCACACTGAAGAGATATATTTTAATGACTCTGAAGTTAAAGATGGGACATTAATTATACTGAATGTGCACATACACACATGCACTTATTTTTGTTATCACATGAACTAAGAATATCAAACAATATAGCTGAATAACAAGGGTGTTTAAAATGTTCTACATACAACTCAAATAACTTGTCAACAAAATGAGTGCATAAGATAAAAAAACAAACTCAGATTCAATGAGTGTGGTAATATCTACTCAGAAGACAACTTAGTGTGGTCTCCATTTTCCAAGAAGGTGAGGGTATCTTGTCACACAATGAAAAGCCATGTTTCCCCCTAGAACACTGACATTTATTTATTTATTTATTTATTTATTTTACATTTGTTGACCGGGATTGTCCAACTGAGCTGAAGAGCCCTTTTTCAGCGGAGGCCCAGAGAGAAAAGCTCCAACATATTATACAATTTTCCTTGTAAATTAGCAATAAACAGCAATGTTACACAATTATTACAAGACATTAAGTAGCAATACAGTGTTATACAGTGTCAATAATCAGGAGTATAGCATAACTATTTCAAGATGTATAAAAAGAACTATGTCGTTAAGATGAATATAGTTTTTGGGATAAGTGGTTGCAAACACCCAGTTTTATCATAATGTAGTTGCATGAAAGCAAGACAGTTACAATAGAATGTTTCTCTGAGACAATTTGCTTAATAGATTTTAGAAGACAGTAGAAAGAGTAGTCAAGGAAGATTAGAGAGAGCTAGTGAGAAGAGTGAGTTAAGGGCGGAAAGTAGATTAAGGTATGAGAAGTAGGGGATGTTTAAGGAGGGGAAGTGCAGTGGTAGGACCAGTGACTTTTAAAGTGCTTTTTGGTGGCTGTCTTAAATTGTTTAGGATGTATAAGTGTCTTCATTTCTAGTGGGAGCCTATTCCAGGCACTAGTGGGGTGATAGCTCTACATGTCACATCCAAATTTAGATTTGGGTTTGTAGATTTGTAGTAGGTCTTGGTTAGAGCTTCGGAGAGGTCTGGAGGGAGAATAATGTGAGATGAGAAGGGATAGTGCTGGGCAGTAGGAAGGCTGGTATAGGATAGAATGGATGATCTGGAGCTGAGAGGGAGAAGCTGGTGGGGTAATTCAAGCCAGTTTAGATGTTTTAGAGAAAGAGAGACAGTTATGGGATTTGTAGGTTTGTTGGACAGCAAATCTTGTTACCTTGTTGTAGATAGATTCGACTTTGGTCAGGAGTGCTGAGTTAAGATTTGTGAGAATATGAGAATTGTTCATTAGACTGGGTAGAAGGTAGGTAAGAGAGAGAGTAATCTTGGCTTCAGAGGTAAGGAATTTCTTGTTATGGTAAAGGAGTCCTAGTTTTGAATGAGTCTTTTTGATACCATTATTAACATGCAAGTCAAATTTAAGCTGATTGTCGATGGTTACGCCTAAGAGCTTAGTGCTGGATTCTATCTGAATGGGAGTGTTATTAAGGGACTGTATGGAGAAGGAGGGTTTTATATTGTTGAACTTTTTTATGTAGGAAGAGTACCAACTTTGTTTTTTTAGGGTTACGGATGAACTGGTTGATGGAGAGTCATGTTTCAACTAAGTTAAAAGATGCCTGAGTAGCTGAGAAGAGCTTAGAGGGAGAGTTGGCTGTGGTAATGACTCTAGAGTCATTTGCGTATTGCACTAAAGGTGACTGAGGACAGGAAGTATAGAGTTGATTAGTAAAGATATTGGAAAGTAAAGGCCCTAAGATAGACCCTTGAGGTACACCCATTTTGACAGGGAGAGGAGGGGGGAGAGTGCAGAGTGCAATTTCACTGATTGAGATCTATCAGTGAGGTAGCTGGAGAACCATGCAACAGTATCAGAGGAGAAGTTGAGGTTATGCAGTTTGTGCAGCAGAAGAGAGTGTGAGACAGTGTTGCAAGATTTTGAGAGGTCCAAGAATAGGCAATAAATAAGTTTATGGTCATCCATGGCTATAGAGACAGTGTTGAGGAAGGATAATAGAGCTGTAGTGGTGCTATGTTTGGGTCTGAAGCCATGTTGAATGGGTGTAAGCAGATTTTCCTATATTAGATACTGCATGACTTGTTTATGAATACATTTTTCTAGTACTTTAGAGAGAGAGGGGAGAGGATAGCGATAGGTCTAAAGTTGGAGATATCAGAGGAGTTACCTCCTTTGTGTATAGGTAGAGTGTAGCATTGTTTCCAGATGGAAGGGACTTTTGAGTCAGAGACAGAGTGATTAATTAGGATAGATACAGGTAGAGCAAGAAAATCAGCTGGTAGTAGTAGAAAAGTGGAAGGAATATTGTCAGCAGATGCTGAGTATGGTTTTAATTTAGAGAGTAGAGTTTTGATGTAGCTAGTAGGTACAGGTTTGAGGGTGAATGTATTTGAGGAGATAGTATTAGGAGTAGGTTCAGAAAAGTTGGAGATGTTAGTAGTAGAGGAGTTTTGGTTAGGGTGCAGTAGCTTAGATATCGAATCGATAAAAATAGGTATTGACGATAATGGCAGTTTCTTCAGATGTCTTGACTGGGCATGGATTTGGGGGAGCTAAGATTACTGGGATGTAATACTTGGTTAATAGAGTTCCAGATTTTTTTAGGATTAGATTTTAGGGCTGAGGGAGGTTTGTTATAGAAGTCATTTTTATCTGTATGTGTTTTTTGTCAGATTTCTGAGTTCTTTATATTTTTGCAAGTCTGCAGGGAGCTTAGTTTGTGACCATTTTTTTCATAATTTGTCTCTAGTTATCATAAGGGTAGGAATGGCTTTTGAAAGCCACAGATATATGGTGGACTTGACCAGCATTCACGGAATACTTTTTTTGTATTTTGAGAATACTGTTACTGTCATTTTATGTATTACCAGTGACCAGCACTGGTCCTTGTTTTCACCCATATGGTTCTCCACTTGTCATTTTCGTTTCACTAGTCATCATTATCATCATCATCATCATCACTGACCCTCTTTTACCCATTTTCTGCATGGAGTCTAGGTGTCACATTAACTGCTGACATCTGTTGATTCAAAGTCATTTCTACTTTCTTTCACCATGCCTGACTATCGAAGATCTGTCACATAATCTATCCTTCTCTTGTCTGGACATCCTCATTTCATCTTCTTCTTCCTGTCTTTCCCATATCTTCTTTATGGAATTGTGTTCTTTTTGATACCTCTCACTGACCCACTGTAAACTCTTGGCCTTGGCCTTCTCTGTAACTGGAATTACTTAGACTTCTGATGTCTTCATTGTTTCATCTGGGCCATAGTGTGCATCCTTCTACTCACCTCAGGCACTTCACTTCTATCCCTTCAAGCTTCCTCAGTTGCTCTACTTTCACTTCTCAGGTTTCTGTATCATACAGTAGTATTGGTTGCACCACTGTTTTATACACCTAAGTTTTCAGTTTATTCAGGCTTTGACCCTTTGTGCCATCTGGCTGCAACACCTTTGTTTCTAGCTTTGACTTCCTTATTCAGACTTCCCTTTAGTCAACCACAGCTGCCAGATATATGAAGTAGTTAACTTGCAATGCTATTTCCACTTCTACCTCACTTTTCCACTCCTGTTGATTTTGCCATCTGTTGCCATATTCACTGTCTTCTCTGGATTCACTTTCATCCCTTGTGCCTACAATTTTGTATTTCAGTCCCCTATTATTTTCTGAAGTGTTTGTTCAGAGTGTGCTTGTTGGGCCACATTGTCTAAATACAGTAGCTTTGCTGAACAGTCCCCTCTTACCTGTTTGTTAATTTAGTCAATATGAACAGGAGTGGGCTAAAAGATTAAAGCTGATGCATACCTACTCTCACTGGAAATCCCTCTGTGATCCCAAACACTGTTTGTATTTGTATCACTGGTTCCTTGCACATAGCCTACACTAATTCTACTGATTTTTCTGGTACTTCAGATAGCTCAGAGCTACAAATCAGTTTTCTTGAGACCTTATCATATACTTTCTGTGCATGTAGTAATGCCCATTTGGACATTTTCCCTCATTTCCAACATCTTCTTCACTATCTTCCTTACTACGAGTATTGAGTCAGTTATTCTGATCAAAATCAAGATTGCTTGTGTTCCATGTTACATTCTACTATTAAAAAAAATTAATTTATCAGTCACCCTCACCGGTAGATTCATGTAGAATGACTGGAGTTTGATACATGTGTACTGATCAAAGCTGTGAATGCCCCCTTTATTTGTATACACGGAACAGAGTTAGTTGGTCAGCATAGGAAATTTGCCCTTTTCCCCACTTTAGTGTGATCTCAGAGTTGGTATATATAAGTAGGGGGGTGTGGAGGATGCAGGCCTCACATTGGAGGTGTGGGGGGGACACAGCCCCTCATCTCAGTAGGTTTGATACGCTACACTGTGTATGACAGTTAGACTGGTGAACGTTCGCTGAAGGGAACATTTGCTAAGTTATGTTCGGTGAATGCAGGTTCACTGAAGGTAATTTTCAACAAAGTAATATAGGCCCAGGATTACCTTAGCAGCAACATACCACCTTCCTTTTCTATTATATACTTTTCCTATTCTTAAAAATAGCAATACTATGCATACAACTAAACAAAACTAGCCTCCTGTTAGTAGAAAATAACTAAATTTGCAACCAACCAACCTTATAAAACACACCATTGCCTTACATTAAAACAATTAAACCGGCTTGAACTCCCAAACCAGTTGACATATTTCACAACTAATCATTTCCCACAACCTATGTACTTTCCAGACTGCCCAGCATTACAAAATACAGAGACTTTCACTCTAGCAATAAACCTTTACTATGTATTAATAAGATATTCAAAACTGCTGGACACTTGCTCTACTCTTATTATGTGTCTAAACTCTGGAATGAAATCCCCACTCGTTTAAAACATATAGAAAACTTAAGTAGTTTCAAAACATTGCTTAAACAGTACTTTGCCAAAGATGGCTGTGTTCTTCCTGGTCACCTGGCTAGATTTGCTGAGATTACTTTTCTCTAACTGTTCCAGCCACATTGCTTCCCAGTCTTTTTGCAGCTTATTGCTCCTCCTCATACTGCACTTATTTCCTAAACTCTTACCTTTCCTCCTTCTCTTACTCCCCATTACTAACTGCAGTTCTTCCTTTGTCCATTCATCTTCCTGCTCATTTCCATAACCTCTCCTTTCATCTCTCATCATTTTTAAACTACATTCTACTTGTCTGTCTGCAAATTATTACTAAACTCAAAAACACTTCAGGTTGATCTTTTCCCTGTAGCCATCATGCTATAAATACATTAATTATTGCTGTAAGTTATTCCACTATTCAATAATTAGCCAGTTTATGTTAATTTCTCTTGTTTTTTTCTGTTAAAATGTTATGTTCTTGTAAGAAATATTTAAAAATATTTAAAAATCTTATAAATAACCTTATGTATGGATGTTTTTACCCTGTAATTATAAATGTACATCATGTGTAACTTAAATGTGGACCTGTTCTCCCCGGGCATCCACTGAAAATGGATTTTGCCCAGTTGGACTTTTACCAGTCAACAAAGACAAATAAGTAAATGATCAGAGGATAGCTGGAAAGAGAGACACTGTGATAGCACCAAGCCAGTCCATGTTCACTGGTTTTAAGCTAGATAAAAGAATAAATGAAACCATCCAAGTAAATCCTCCAGACCAACTGAAAAGTGATTCAACATTCTAGCATTAGACCTCCTTGATATAGTTACTGAACCACTTATTCACAGACTGAGCAAAGAAGCTGTACCGATAAGTATCATACCATAGAAAGTATTCTGGTGATAATGGAGAACATTGGAGATTGATAGTGTTGTTTGTAATTTTCAGAGTGTTTTGCTAGCAGCATAGTTTGCCAGATACCGACAGATTCTGATTGCACCAAACACTGAATATAAATTGATTTACACACACACACACACACACACACACACACACACACACACACACACACACACACACACACACACACACACACACACACACACACACACACACACACACACACACACACAGTCAGTGTGACCATGTACCTAACTGATTGGGCTTTTCAGGGTTTTTTTTTCTTGTTTTTTACAGGTGGCTTGTGCCCCCTTATCTGCTCCATGCACTCTGCATCTTTAAATGGAATTCTCAATACAGGAGGGTTAGCAGGGCTAACAGCCCCTTTACAAATGAATCATTTGTTTATCTTTCTTACTAATTGTATGCCTGTCTGTGAATGTATTCATCTAGCTGCCCAAACTTGCAACCTGCTGGTCTGCCCACCTGCCCTATATCTCATGCCTGTCTGTCTGCCTATTTTACTGCCTATTCATCTATTTATTTAACAACCTATTTGTCTATGTGTATATCAGTCTAAATAAACAATCCGTTGTATGGCAGAATGACATATCTTCCCAACTACCTGTCTCCATAGGGGTTCCCCAAGGATCCATCCTTGGACCCCTACTCTTCTCTGTTTACACCAATAATCTAGCCTCTGCCACCAAACATGGCACACTCATACAATATGCAGATGACTCAACCATCATCTGCTCAGCCCAGTCCCTACCCAAACTGCAAAAAGTCACACAGGAAGCCTTTTCCTCTGTTGAAACTTGGTTATCCGATGCCCAATTAATACTCAACCCAAACAAAACTAAACTACTCATCTTCCAACCCACCAAACATACTCAAAACAACTCTCACTTTAACATCACAGCAAAAGACAACACCACTATATACCCAACTGAACACACCAAATTGCTAGGAGTGGAAATAGGCAATAAACCAAAATTTGACATTTACATATCCATGACCATAAAAAAGTCCACCAAAATCAAGTAGCGTTATACAGAAATAAGCAACTTTTCACCAAAGCAGCAAAGATTTCAATAGCAAATTCCCACCTTATCTCCACCCTACTTTATTTCTCTCCAATATATACCAACCTAAGACAATGCAATCTAAACAAGCTAGAGACCTGCTACAACAAAATCGCCAAATTAGCCACAGGGGCATCCTACCATAGTCACTACTGTCTCTCACTTGCTGAACTGGGCTGGCTTGAACTCCCTCACCTCCTTCAATGGTATCAACTCTCACTCACCCACAAACTAGTAAACCATCCACTAAATGTCCCATCCCTCCAGAATCTACTCCAACCCTATCGCACCACCAGACCACTATGATCCAGCAACAAAAATCACGTGCAGATCACTAAAGCCAATAACTCTGCTGGTGAAGCACTATTCTCTTGCACCATAGCCAAATTATGGAACTCCCTCCCACCCACAATTACCTCCATATCATCATGCACCCACTTCAAAACTTTACTAAAAGCGCACCTAAAAAACATGCTGGCCATGCCCTTGCAACTCCCACTCTAATATCACCCACCCCATCCAACCACTACCTTTCTTTCCACTCCACTAACTACCTTGATTATAGCAAGCTCAGATTCTCATAAGCCTAGTACTTATTATACAGCAGGAACTTCTTATTGTAACAATTGTTAATGTCTGTTATGTACTTCGCAGATAAAGATCCTAGTTGTTTACTGATGTACTATGTTCTTCATCTGTAAATATGCTGTAAGCAATTGCTGTTAAATTGTTAATCGCTATGTAATCCAATGTAACTACTGTCTGTTTATTTTAACTGTGGAGCTTTTCTCCCCGGGCCTCCGCTGAAAATGGACCTACGTCCAGTCGGACACTCCCGGTCAACAAATGTAAATAAAAAAAATAAATAAATAAATAAACAAATATGAAATATTGATGGACTGTGCACAGAAAGAGAAAAAAATATATGGTTACCAAATCTGTCTGCTTTCATAACCCTAGCACTTACTATTCTAGACCCCCACTTACAAAAGGACCAGCGTATTCCATAATCACTGGCTTTCTTAATATTGATAAGCTGGTAGAGAGCACTGAACAGCTGCCAGTAGCAGGTTTGAGCTTAGTACCTTTAAACTTTATCAGCTTGTACTTCCCTTGAAGCTGGTGTTATCTTAAGCTATTGCAAACCCTTCTTTGAACTTTTACCTGACACCTCACATTAAAATTCAAATTGATATGCATGGACCATACATTGGATTTCTGTAATACTCTAGGTTCAACTGTGTCACTTGCTTTACAAGTTGCTCTTTGAAGGAAAGGTTTATAGGTGTCTGCAAGTGTACAGATACTGCAAGTTACATGCTTATACACATTACAAGGTTTTGTAAATTGTTTGCTAAACTATTCTGTGACACCATCTAAAGTACCTTTTCTAACTCTGTTTAAACATAGGGGGATTTCTACTAATTTTCCATGACATGCCTTTCCAGCAGTGCATCCTTGATGTCATGGATTGAATGTCTGTCTGGCTTCTAATTATTCTTAAATGCTTTACAAAAGAAAATATACAATTTCATTCAACAATTATTAAACTGATCAATAAACAGGGTTTATACTTCTGTCAAGGGGGAGTTACCAGTCTTAAAAAAGCATTAATCTGTCCTTGAATTGCTAAAAAAGATAAGTTAGTAGCATTACAGATTCTGTCCTTAGTTCTCAAGGTACTTTTATGATGAAACCCATGAAGCCACATTGTTCCTTCAACCTTTAATATTTCAGGATCCATTCTTCTGTGAATGGACTAGATTCATCACGTTTTCCGGCGATCTTCTAATGGCAAGGTTTCATGAATAACCATGCTCTTTATTATGAATTATTAATTTACCAGCCATACTTTTTCAGTTCATTTTTCTACCCGTGACCACATTTATTTTAATTGTTGTATTAGTTATTTTCTTCCTGTTACTTTTGACTGCCAGTCATTTAGTTCTGCCATTTAACTTTCTGCCACCATGACTGTGGCAACAGGTAGTTAAGGCATGATCATTATTGATGACGACATGAGTGTATTACCTGGTTTTGTGGTCTAACCCAGCTTTCAGATGCTGGGGTCTACTACCTTTTCCCCAATTCCCCAGTATATATACACCCCCCTCACAAGCTCGTTTGAATGCTAATATCAAATATGGCATAGCAGATTCATGTGTCCATGCCCATTCATTACACTGCATGCCATACACCTCTCTTCCATAGGTGGCAACACTTCTCCCCAGGGTAGGTGAATCAGAGTAAACTACTCAGTCTCACCTTCTGTCATTGGCTGTTTCAGCACTCAGATTGCTAGTCAGTCTCATATATGAATGTATATACATATGTATTTATTTATTCTATTTTTTTAATGACCAGTTAGATAACTTATTGGGAGAGTAGAAGTATTGCACAATTATAGATCAGAAAAGCAGTTTACACAAACTTTATTATGGACAGCATCTAGAGCACTCACTGATTGCTAGAACCAGGTAACAGTTCAGAAAAAGTGAAATGTTTCTATATAATCATATTAAGAAATGCAATTAAAATTACCTTGTTGAAATTGATAGTGAAATATGCACACATCCACTCACATTTACACACACACTTACACATGTGCGTGCACACATGTAGCTATACATATGAACCAAACACACACACACACACACACACACACACACACACACACACACACACACACACACACACACACACACACACACACACACACACGCACACACACACACACACACACACACACACACACACACACACACACACACACACACACATACAAATACAAGGTACAGAGTCACACACAAAAGCAATTGATTTAATTTTGGTTGTTTAAGGTCCTCCTTGCATTTTTTAATATAATACAGATCCACTGTTTAAGTATATTTCATGTTATCTTCTCAGATGTTTTCTGAGCACAAAACAGATTATTGTGTAAAAGAAACTACCTAAAGATGAGATGGAAATAACATTAGAAAAGAAAGTGAGCAGCACCACAGATGACATCAGGATGTCAGATATAGATAGATTACTCAAGGGGAATAGAACAGCCTGACTGTAACTGAATGCCAGACACTCAAGCCAGCGAGCAGATGCTGTTTTATGACACTCATAATTAATGATGGTCCTGGTTTACTTACTGTAAATGTTGTCATAAAGGGTTTTAACAGAATAGTAATAAACGATACTAATAAAACAGACATTATCTACTCAATAGACTTAAAACTGATGTTTTCATTTAAAAATAAATAGTCAAAAAGAAAAACTGAAAATTACTTTTCTGGCTGCTTTGAGAAGCATGGAAACAGAAAATAAAATGATACTTAGAAGTTACATGACTCTTATCCCAAGTATTCCTAATACCACAGAAATGCATATAATAATAAAGTACTCTTATTACATGAGAATGAGGCACTATATTAAGTTAAAGGAAATACTTATAAATAGAAATTATGTGCAAAATAATCAGTCCAAAATACACATACTTTACATTCATAAAGGATATAAAATGTAACACCATCTGCTCCCAACATCTTAAAAGTAAAAAAGGCAATTTTCCTTATGAAATATAAAGTAATCTGTTGGTTTCTAGCAACTATGGTATCACAGAAGGGGTATATTAATACACATATGACATGTTCATTTGTTAAACACTTTTTCAGTTTGCCTGGATACAACAGAATTACTGAAAATGTGTTACTATTTCTATTACTTCTAAGGTCTTGTGAAGCTTTTTTGTCATCTTTTTAATTAAACATTGGTAGTTACATGGCTGTGAATCAAATTGATGTACTTCAAGAAAAAATATACAGCTGTACATTTCAGAATGTTAAAATTTCTTTCTTAATTTTTTATTTCTACATATTTAAAAAGACCATTGCATGTATGCTTGTTTTCCCAGCATTTCACATTGATTATAACATGCCTCCATTAATCTATGATGTGTTATCTTCTTTTTTTTTCCTCGATCTTTTTTTATCCCATTTGACTTCTGGCCTTCACCCCCCCCCCCCCCCGATGGCTAATTCATTCTCTCATCTTCCTAGTCTGCTGAAAACATTGGGTGAGCGAGATAAAATCCCGGGACCATGGCTCCCATTAGACAGTGATCAGTAGACATTTGTATGCTTCTTAACCACTAGAATATCAGCCAGTCAATGCACCATGGCAGTAGGTTCTGCAATACTTACCCTGTACTGCACATGTACTTTCACTCATGTACCAGAACCAGTTACAGTCTTGTGTCCTGAATGGTAGATTCCATTAAAGCTTTCTCACTGATGCTTCTAAATCTGTTTTTCATCACATGGCAGACATACAACTGTTTGAGTCCCCACTCTGCCTCCCGAGGATTAGCAAGCCGACATCAGCCTCTCACCCACCTTGGCTGGCTCCAGCAACAGCCTGTCTACCTAGACAAACATAGGTTACCTGGGTTATAATAGTCCAGCTTGCAACTTTGTGGGAAGAAGTAAAGTCGGGGAGGCATGAGTGCATTACCTGGTTTTGTGGTCTACCCAACTTGCAGATGCTGGGATCTACTACATCTTTCCCACTACATATGTATACTCCCCAAATGCTCATTTGAATGCTGCTATCAAACATGACAGCAGATTCATGTATACATGCCCATTCATTACATCGAATGCCATACACTTCTCTTCCATAGGTGGCAGCACTGTGGAAGGTCATGCTTTTCTCCAGGATGGGTGAATCAGAGTAAACTACTCAGTCTCACCTTCTGTTATTGACTGTTCCAGCCCCCAGAGTACATAATTTTAAGAAAATCAGCATTTCAGGGCTTCAGAAGTGATATATAAGTCCATATCAGGCACATATTCAAATAGTGTAATCCGCATGAGTAATTGTGCAAAAGTATTCCAAACAGGCACTGGCACATATTAAATGTGCAATCAGCATGAGTAATTGTGCAAATGTATACTAAACAGGCACCAATATTATGTATTATGCAGTTCAGTTACAGTGTTGCATTAAGTGGACAAAGATTACTGTGTTTTTTTTTTTTTTTGCAGTATGGTTGCAAAAGCTTTCAGTATCAAAATGGTAGCATTCTATACACAAGCCACCCTTCCAAACTACAGATGAATACACATTGCATGCATGAGTGGGTCTGGTTCTAAAACCTGAAGCTCACATAGATGTGTTTCACATACCATAAAGAAAAAATCACTGACTGAGAATCTGCAACTTCTTAACATGTAAATTAAAAATATTTTTTGTGGGTGCAAGCTCTTCTGCACCCCCTATCATATACATACATATATATATATATATATATATATATATATATATATATATATATATGTGTGTGTGTGTGTATAAATATATAAATATATATATATAGATATATATGAAATCTGAGATTGCACAGCATGAGGGGAAAAATAAATAACCCGTCTTCAGCATTGTGTGATATCATTTATTAGTACAATGTTTGTGTGTTACCTCCTTACTGGTTAAATGAAACACTGAATACAACTCATACATATATGTATGTATATGTGTGTGTGTGTGTGTGTGTGTGTGTGTGTGTGTGTGTGTGTGTGTGTGTGTGTATATATATATATATATATATATATATATATCTATATGTGTGTGTGTGTGTGTGTGTGTATCTATATTTATCTATTTATATAAATATAAATATATATATATATATATATATATATATATATATATATATATATATAAATATATATCACATTTATAGGTTTACTATCAAAATCGCGAATGACAGAATAAATTCTGTGCATTCGCGCAAATTACAACACTGAAAAATGCAGAGGAAAGGCAGTATGTCGAATTTAATGCCAATTATTCAAATTCAACATTATTCTACATATGCCTTCCCCTGCACTTTTCAGAACAGCAAATGATGTTGTAGTTTTCAGCAGTACATATGTACTGCACAACACAGATGTGACTGTTTTTGCAGAGGGGCAAGCCACCCTGTACCGCCTGCAAATTATGTATTCCATCTCCGAGATCACACTACAGTTGGAAAAAGGATACATTTCCCGATCTGCACTGTATCGTGATCTCTAGTCCTAAGGTTGACCAAATATGTGTGAATACACAGGGTATTCACTGAACCTGGGATTCAAATGCATGTAGCTCGGCAACACGAAAGTTAGCCAACTGTTATTCAACATTCAACATTTCCTGTTCGCCGGCCTTACACTTGTCATTTAGATAGCAAGCTTTTATATATATATATATATATATATATATATATATATATATATATATATATATGTGTGTGTGTGTGTGTGTGTGTGTGTGTGTGTGTGTGTGTGTGAATGTATACATATATATATGTATACATCACACACACACAAATATATAGAACTGCTATACAAGCTTGAGCCCTAATTACTTGAATTTACAGAGGTTTGAATCCACATTGTAAAAATTACTTTGATTGGAGTGTAAAGCCACACAAAAAAAGTGTCAGGTCATAAAATGTATACATCCAAATACATGATTGAAAAGTTAAGTCATCTAACAAATACAGCAGAATCCAACCCATAAACTAATATGAACTGTCACATTACCCTTCCTAATACATAAACTACCTTCCTCTCTGCTTGGCATTATTGCTCTCTGCTTAACATACGCAAACATAGTTAGCATCATTGTGCAGGACTGCGCACTAGCTGTTAAACACAGTATCATGACTTGGTGGGAAAACACATTAACTGTTGCTGTAGGACCTGTGTGGACATGGCAGGAACTAGAAATGAAGGTGCCTAATTTAGGGTTCAAAGATGGGGTGTAGAGGAGTCCAATATATTCCCTGGACTCTTTGTAAAGTGCCAGAGCCATAGGCAATTGCAGGGGGACTATATTGGATCTTAATGTAAATCAGAGTCTTGGAATAGTCTTGCCAAGGCTGTTTCCAGTGTGACTGGCATTCCACACACATTTGTGAGCAATGCAGGCAACACTACATTGACCTGAAATGGCACAAGCAGGTGCAACTCAACCAGTAGCTGGATAAGTTTAGGACAGCTGACATCTCACAGTTGTGCAAGTATACAGATAAAGATATTTTAAATTATAGTCAAAGGTGGAGCTAGGCAAGACTGGTATGCATAATATTCATCTCTTTTTCTCTCCTCTTTATTTTACAGTTACCCAGAACATTTTACTGAACAGGGAAGCCCATGCTAAACATTTAGAAAGACTTAAAGAATCACAAAATTATTATTTTATTAAAATGATTGCTCTTCTATACATTAATAGCAAATTAACCATGCATATGTTAACTGTAAAATCAAGCATGCATTTAGATAGATTTCAACTGATGTGCCAAGCAACGAGCTACTGCATTTAAATAGGGGGGTGCAGGGGGTGGGCTTACTCCCCTGCATATATGTGCATTAATTTGTTTTTGTGCCGATAGCCTAGTACCAACCTATGAACCTATGAACCTATTAAAGCAGAGGTGTTTTCCAAAGAGATTTATGATGGAAGGGGACAAAGGAGGAGGAGGAAACAGCAGCTGAGGGCTGGCTGGCAAACCACATCATCAGCTCGAGTGAAACAAAGTTTGACATGAGGACCTGGAGATTCAAACTGCTACAATAAAAGCAGGAGAGAAATCAGTCCTCATTGCAGTGGAAACATGTAATGAGTTGGATGGTTTGAATAATGACATTTTATTAAAGGAGAATGTTGAATACTTGGATGAATGTATTTATTTGTTGAAATTCCCTGGATTAAGGAGGGTTCAAAACACTTCAGCTGATCATGAGGACAGTTCAAGGACAGAGGGTGTTGAAGCCAGGTTCTGCTTCAGCTCAAGTATCTGCATGAAGGCAAGCTTCACCGTAACATGATTATGTGAAGGTTGTACTGCATTCCCTATTGTCCCACTAACAATAGCATGGCCAGTGGGAACAGCCTTATTATTCTCTAGTGCTGTATCAGTTGGGGAGCAATGGGTACCACAGACTTGTGTTCTGGATCAGCACATTGCAGCCCATATCCCACAAATGTTTAAGAAAGAAATTTGGAAAGTTGACTATATGGCCCTATTCAATTTATTAGACAATGCTGGGATAAACAGAATAGTGGAGGCTGACATCTCCTGAACAAAGGATCTCACTGTGATTTCTTTCATTTTGGGAAAGTTCATGCTATAAATGGGTCATTGGCTTTGCCTAATTTAATGCAGTAGTCACTGAAATGAATCAACAGCAAACTCTTTTTCCTGGCTAGTATTTTCACAACTTGAAAGGCACAAGAAGTGAGGAGTGGTTTGTCATGGCTGTTGTATGACCAACATTTTTTTAAATCTTAAAGCATTAGATACCCCTTTGAAGTTGAAATCCCAACACCGGATACATGATTGTCCATTTTGTTGATAAGTGGTAATCAAAAGGGATGGAGGAAGAAACTGAGGAGTGACAACTTGTTGGGCATCTAATATGGCCAGGGACAACAGAACTACTTGTCTGTCCCCATTCTGAGGAAACACTTGTAGTATCCAACTGTCTTAAACCCAGTGTCAGATCCCACCTGAATTTCCTAGATACATTTCTAGAGATGGTTATATTGTGGCCTTACTGAGGGTCCTTAATATGAGTAGAAGTTCTAGGTCGATTAGTGAGACAGCTCAGAGGTTTTGTAGCAACCACTCCAGTAAAGTGAAAAGTTTTACAACGCATTGTCAGAATACCACAGAAAGGCTATAGCATCTAAATTAGTGGTAGCTTTTTAGGTGAGATTCCATCTTATGACAAATATTAGAGAAAATCACATATAAACCATATGAAATGTGAGAGGCAAAGAAGAAATAGCTTAGAGTCTGTTGGACACAGAGGTCAGAGTTGGGAAAGTGCTTGTTCCATTTGTCACTCCTCTATTTTCATCCTTCATTATATCTTTATGGGGCTTGGTCCCTAAGGAAAAATCACAGGGGATAGGCTGATACAGCACCTGTCTTTTTACAGTAAATAACAGCATCGATAAAGTTAATGCAAGGGTATAATATAGATCCCTGGATGATGTTGTCAAGTTGTCAAGTTGGTCACATTTTTGTAGGGCACTTGGTTAGCTAAGCTGTATACAGAGGCAGCATTTTGATTGCTGCATTTGGAAGGAGGATTGGCAATTACTGGGCAGGTAAATGCATGATGAATTGCTTATTTATTTATTTGTTTATTTTTGGCACCACTATAGCAATGGATTCTGCTGTGGCTTTTGTTTCATTTCAGAAGAGGGAGGTGGGGGGCTTGGCCTAAGAAGAAATGGTAGCTTAGTTCAGTCTCTCTCTCTTTCTCTTTCTCTCCACCAGTAAGGTGAATCAGTAAAATTACTGCAGTTGCAACATAAGTGGGCAGGAGAACTTGCAGATGAAATGGTAGAATATCAGGGCAAATGAAAAATGACTTACTCAGGTTAAGGAGGGTGTTTTAGCCAATACTGAAGTTCAAACACCTTTCTTTCATCATGCACAACTTGAAGGCTTACCATTCAACAGTAGTGCATACTCAGGATATACTTAAAAACATACAGAACCACATCATTGCTGCTGTGAAAGTGAACAAAGAAAGATAGAAACATAGAAGGAAATATTCAAAGAATCAAGTAAACAATAGGTGTTTGAAAAAAAATGCATGTGTTAGAAATGAAAATAGATGATTTGGAAAATAGAAGCTGGCAATACAATGTGTGAATAACTGGCATTCAAGAAAATATATACACCCAGGAATTATCAGACTTTGTGGAAAATGTGATAAAAGCAGGGATGAAACTACCACTAGACTATCAATTTAGAAAAAAGCAAATTCATACCACTGGAAACAAAAAAAATGATGTGGAAAACCCAAGACAAGTGCTTATGGCTCTCATTTCATTTTCTATAGGAGATTAGCTTATTCACTATAGTAGGAGAATTATAGATACACTGTGGCAACTAAGCTGTGTTGGTATGGAAGACTATTCCAGTTTGTGTCAATGTCACAAAGAAGCAGATTAGTTAAAGAAAATGTTAACTGAAACAAGTGTTCCAGTAACTGTAAGCTATCCAGCTACACAGATGGCATTAGCATGGGTAAGATCAGTAAAATATCTTGGGCAGGGTGAGAGGGGCAACTGACCAAGGTGCAAAGTGTTGGGTGGGTGCAATCGGCTAATCCCAATCTCTAATGTAATACTGGCTTTTAAAAGCTGGTATTGCATTTGCAGTCAAACTTGAGTACTGTAGTGCTCTGTGTGTGGTCTGAACTGTAGGAACTGATTGCTACACTGTAGGGTTCGATGCAGACAGGGTATAGACTATAGCAACTGTTTGCTACATTTGTAGCAAGCAGTTTGCTACAGTTTATAACTGGATTTTTTTAACTAAACCAGAGCACAGTAGGCAGGATATAACTGTACAACTGTTTGCAACATCTATTGCAAGCAGTGTTTTCTACAGTTTAAAGAACAAGAAATTATTATTATTATTATTATTATTATTACTACTACTACTACTGTTATTATTTTAATATAAGAGAGGAGGATTGGGGGTAGGCAGGGCCAGCCATTGGTCATCAGGTACCCTAGGCAAAAGGGCTCCACAGTTTCCCCCACAGCACTTGGTGCCTCCCTTCCTGGTTTACCTACACCTTCAGATTAATTTTTTCTTTATTTTTCTCAAAGCTTGTCTTACTTTTCGTTTTTTCCTGTATTTATTCAACACATTTTAAATAAACTATTTCTTTACTACAAATCAATCAATCAATCAATACAGAAAAGCACCCCTGCTAGAGTGGCGTCCTAGGCAGCTGCCTAGTTGGCCTGTGCCTAAGGCCAGCTATGGGGATAGGGGTAGGGTATAGAAATTGACCTGAATGATTGGGAAGAAGAGAATGAGGGACATTTATCTTTTTTATTTTTTTATTTTTTGCTCTTCATTTGAAGAGCTAATGGGATGGGGTGCTTATTTATAGTACCAGCAGAGTGCACTGGTTGAGCCAGCAG